>NC_090937.1:728590854-728893884 GCF_040938575.1 Ambystoma mexicanum | reverse complement strand
CCGGAAATACTTCTTTGGGGACATAGGCAAAGTTACAGTTACCACTAGACATCTGTTTAATGTGACATGTGTTGTGGCAAAGCGTAACATTCTGAAATGCTGGAAATTCACTGCGGCCTCCAAAAGAGTGGACTTCCTGAAAGACTTGTCTATGACAAATGAATGTGAGGAACAATTCATTATAACTGTGCTGTCGGTGTGCCGACCTAAAGACATGGGCCTTGTTCAGACTCTATGTAACATGCTTTCTGAGGAAGAAAACGACACGCTATCGCCTTTCTAAACATATGTGAATAATAAGACATACGTGAAAAGTTGTGTGCATATTCCCTAATATTGTATTCATTGCTGTAATGTTCTGATTGCTGACAAGTTCAGTCTCGATGTAGCTCTCTTTGAACAAAAATAAAAGTAAAAAAAAAAAAACCTGCGGAACCCGACAGGGTTGCCCCCTATCCCCGCTCCTATTTGCCCTAGTTATGGAGCCCTTTTCCCAAAGGATTCGGCTAAACTCTGAGATCAAGAGCCTCCAGACAGGCGCCTCTCGTCACAAGATTGCACTCTACGTGGACGATGTGCTGTGATCCGTCACAAATATTAGCTCCTCGTTGAAACCCGCTCTCGCAGAAATCGATAGAGAAGCCTGCTACCTTCCAAAATCTATCAACTTTAGTAAGTCAGTAGCCCTGGGGATAGGCTTGGAGCCAGGGGAACGGGAATCCCTTGAAACCCTCTGTCCGATCTGATGGAGCGAAAAAGTTATTCCTTACCTAGGAGTCCAGATTCCCGCTTGCCCGGGAGAGATATATCGGGAAAATTTCCCCCCACTCTTCAAAGAGCTGGAGAATGACCTCAACCACTGGTAATCTCAAGAAATCTCACTCATAGGGTGCATTACTGTCTGTAAAATGAACCACCTTCCAAGGTTCCTGTACAGCTTCTCCTCCTTACCCACTACACTCCTCTACCTCCTCTTCGCCGGCTGCAAAGGGAAATGTTTCTGTCCATTTGGAAGGGTAGAAAGGTGAGGATCCCCCAAAGGGCGATGATGGGCAGTGCTAGGGTAGGCAGGTTGGGGGTTCCCGGATCTGCATAAATATCAGGTAGCAGCGTAGCTTGCACACATAGGGGCATGGGTCGCGTCCTCTTAGCGCCCGAGATGGGTGGAAATAGAGCAATGTTGCCTGTCACTTTCTCTGCGCTTTCTCCCGCACATCCCGCCCTCACTGCACCCGCACTGGAAGAGAATGCTGTCTTCCACCAAACACGTACTCAAAACATGGGATTGGGCCTCAAGGCACAGAATCATCCCAACGGGGCTGGGTCCCTCCTCCCAAATATTTCATAACCCGGCTTTCTCGCCAGGTTCCATCCACTAAACTTTCAAAATTAGATTGCGGGGGGTCTTGAATCTCTGGGACAACTTTTTGAGGGGGCCCAGCCTCGCTCATTCGATCAATGTAAAGCAGCCTTCCATCTGACCAAAGTGGACAAGTTTCCCTACATTCAATTGCAGCATTGGTGTTCTCACTCTCTAACCCGTCAAGCAGCGGTACGTGCCCTTAACCCCTTGAACTTACCTTAAAAGATCTCCCGCTACGGGGAAAAATCTCCACCCTCTATAAACTGTTGCAGGCAGACTTTCTTACCCCAAAGGCCCCATATATGTTACAATGGGAGGCAGACCTGGGGCACTGCTTGGAAGACCAGACATGTGTGGACATTTGGGCAAGGACCCAGTCCTCATCCTTCTGCATCACCAACAGAGAGTGCGCCCACAAGTTACTCCTACGCTGGTACTACCACCCCCCCTTAGGCTACATCACATTGACCAGGCCCTGGACCCCTGCTGTTGGCGCTTGTTTGGTTAACAGGGGTCATACTTCCATATGTGGTGGTCATGACCAACCGTGCAAGCCTTTTGGGCACAAAGCATCGCCACTATTAAGGGCATCACCCAAGTGGCACTCCCCATGGAGCTGGAACCCATCCTACTAGGAGCTCCAGCCCCAGGAGTATATCCGAGATCAGGAAAATGTGCCAAACTTCTGACGCAACTCCTCTTGGCCATGAAAAATCACAGTTGCCCGTACTTGGAAAACAGCTGAGGGCCCTTTCATGACTCTCTGGTGGATAAAAATATGGGATATATTGATTGTGGAAAAAGTGATGGCAGCTAAAGCCGGCCTCCTACATCGTTTCACGGACATCTGGGCCCCACTCATAGACTATGACCAAAGCTTTCCTGCTCAGACCAACAAACCCCCTCAGACCAGAAGGGTCCTTTACATGGAGGGCAAAGGATCTGTGGAGGTATCCACCAGGTCGAACCGGGGGGCCTGCTGAGATGGGGAACAAGAGAGGGAGAGGGGTGGGGGGCCCAAACCTTTGGGACTCCTTTGGTTTTAAGATGTACCGGTCATTTATCTGTATAGCTGTCATTGTTGTGCTGGTTTAAAATAAACGTGCTTAAAAAAAAAATCATGTTTGGTTTATTATTGTTAGGTTTAGTAAAAGCCACAGACTTCATTGGCAACACAAAAACAAAGAGTCTGCATAATTTTGTATGATGTGTTATGTATATTTTCAATGCTACACAGAGGCCAGCTATTCAACAGATTGTGGCACCTTCAGCGTCCACACCCACCCAGCTGCCTTGCAAGTGCATTGTCTTAGGCGCAAACTGCCATCAATACTGGAGAGGGATGAAGGGGGATGGATGGACTTGAAGAGGGGCGTCTGGAGATACTGGGTCTGGGGAGGCCATGTGAATAATGGTCACCGTATGGAAGATCCCTTTGAAGTGTACATGCTGTTTGGCAACTTGAGTGTTCCCACCCAACCAGCACCCTTCAGAGCGCACCGCCACAGGTGCAAACTGCCAATGATACTGGAGGGGGGATGGATTGGCACGAGGAGAGCGCAAAAGCCCCGGAACACTGCTTAAGGGACACAGTTATGTTGATTGCTGGGGCGGGATCTTGAAGAGGGGCGTCTGGAGTATCCCATTGAGTTGTACATGGTGTTTGGCACCTTGATCGTTCCCACCCACTACTGGAGGGGGGATGGATAGGGGCGAGGTGAGCGCAAAAGGACACCAACCATTCTTTCATGACCCTCAGAGACGATTGGGTGTGTTCTTGACTCACTGAAAAATTCAAACAACTATTCGTATGTGCTTATTTGTGAAGCAGTGCTAAGTGGCAGTTAGCAGCATAACACTCTGCAGGACTCGGATATTTGTTTCATGCTCGATCCACTACTTATTCAAACAACACTAAATTCCGCTGGAAAATGGTGTGTGAAAGCCTAAGCAGGTTGCTTTCACTTTAATTTTGCTGCGGACGCTGTGTGGGCGGAAGTGCTCCACCCCCAACCATCAAAGACTTAAAACCACTTCAGACCGCGAAGCGGAGCATAGTGGTGCTAAGTGGCAGTTGACAGTTAGCAGGGAGCGGCTGCGGCAACGGCGGGTGGTGCCTGCCCCCCAGCTTCCAAAATCGTGACTTCTACCAAAGGTCTACGGGCTTCCAGCAGCTACTACCAACTGTAAGTACTGTCTCACTGCCTAACCTAGCTCCTTTGGCGTGTTATTACTTGGTGCCATGTATACCATCAGCACCGCAAAGATGCTGGGAAGCTGCGGGGCACAGCCCTTTGATCTCGGTAGCAAAGCGCCCCTAAATGCACCAAGGTGGTCAGTTAAAGCATAACAGAATTCCAACACAACAATTGAAAACTTTCTCCAGCCCTAATTAATTAAGGATTTCTAAACCGTAATCGGGAAACGCTGCCAGAGGTGGAGACACGCGGAAGAATGGAGGAAAAACTACCATACAAAGTCTAGATACTCAAAACAAAATATTACAGCAAACATATTACAAATGCAAGCAACCCCCAGAAAGAGATGTTCAACATCATTGATGAGCCAAGAGACCCAACAACCTGCAACAACATACATGCATCCTCACAAAAACTATGCAATGACCTCGCAGACCACTTCAAAAACAAAATCACTAACATCCAGCAAGTTATTGAGACCATGCCCGAAAACACCAGCATTCCCCTAACCAACCAATGCCGGAACAAACTACAAGTCTAAACAACTACTCACCAATTTCGACAGAGAAATGTCACCAGCATAGTGAACAAAAGCAACAGAGCCGGCTTGCCAGCGTATCCTTGCCCAGCAGACCTGCACAAGACTATCCTCCGCCAAAAAACATCTGAGGAATACTTCAACCATTCAGTAGCAATAGGAAATGTGCCTCAAGCCTTCAAATCTGCTTAAATCAAGACACTCCTCAAAGTCCCACCAGGAAATACTGAAGACCTAATCAACTACCAGCCAATTTCACACATACTGTACTGTGCAACAAATCCTGAAACATGTAGAAAACAATTGGATACTAGACCAGGCACAAGTCGGCTTCAGACTTATGAGATGAACCGAAACAGCATCACTATCTATATGGAATGACCTTAAAACCAACGCAGAGTCCAAGCCCTAATACAACTAGATCAATCCGCAGCCCTCGACACAGTTCCCCACAAAACACTCATCAAAAGAAATGGAAATTGGCAAAACAACGTTAGTATGGTTAAAATCTTGTGATTAATCAGTAGTGATTCCTCCCAGAATCTTGGCGTGACACCCTTCTCATGTGGCTAGCGGAAGGCAGTTGCTTCCTGATCGTGATGCTGAGGGTGGTGTCTGCGGGAACCCCCTTGTTTAAACGCGGAAATCCCAATCTTTTAATGGCTTATTGCAAAGTAGAAAAGGTTACGAAAACTCACTTTATTGAAAGGGACTTCAAATCCCATAATTCCCTCAAGACTAGGACAAGGAAGAGGGATGCTGAGGAATACTGCTGTAGGAGCGGTCAACTCATTAGTGTAAATGACCTACACTGGAGGTAGACTGAGAGGCTTAAAAGACCCCTCAGGTGCAGGCAGAGAGAGATCACGAACAGCAGGAGCAGCAAGAGCAGCAGGATAGTAGAGAGAAGTGCGTCTTGCATATATCGCTCATGTTTAAAATTTCACTTTCAGAAGTATAAGCGTCTTTATTACCTTAGTGTCTTAAATTCCTGGATCCCTTCTTCAGGCATGAAGGCAGTCGGAGAAGAGAAAATGTCGATCCTGGCAAGCTGCCACCTTGTAAGTCTAATAGGATCTACAGGCAAAACAAAGGCAGAGTCCAGCAGGAGGGCCAAAGTAAGGGGAAAAACCAGTGGCACAAAAACTAACGTTTGATGGTAAACGGCTCCAAAAGTTACAGATGATGCCAAATGAATAAAAAGCAAGAAGGATTCCAGGAAAAGATACAGCAAAACAGTTGGTAGCAACAAAACCTTGAAAGGGTAAAAAATAAATAACAAGTACAAAAACGAAGGACAGGAAGCAGTAGGAAGACTGAGGCAAAACAGAACCATTTCAAGAATTAAAAAGGGAAAACTGGCAACGGAATGGCACTGTAATACCTCTTGAGAAAAGGTCACTGGATGGTTGCAACGTGCTGCTCCGAGTGTTCAGAAAGATTAAATAACATTGCAGACCAGGCAGGAGTGTCGTATTGGAAAAATCAATGAGACTGCTGAGAGCGGTCATTCAAAAACATGGTGTCAATTTCCAATGGCCACCCCCACCTCTACCGGTGCTACAATGACCATTGGGAAGCTGTGAGAGTATGGACCTCGTATGCAGAGGAAAGTGAAGCTGATGGTGAGAGAAGATGCCGGGACCACTGTGCATCAAAGTGCGGTGGCGGGTCCTGAGAGGGTCTTTGCCTCAAGTCATCCCTATTGCAGAGGTCGCGCAGCAGGAAGCGTAAGAAAACGACTCTTGACATTCAAGGTTTGCTGTGTAGAGGTTGCACAGCGAGAATCGGAAACAGTGAGGAAAGTGTTACCCTCATTAAGAGGCTTAAGGTGACTGAGTTACACCTGAGCCTCTCCACAGTGGAGCAAGCTCCATTTTCGAGTGGCACGAGCAGAAGTGGACCAGAGGAGGCTGTTCGGGGGATCGCGAGGATCCGCAATGTCAGAAGACTTGCAAACACCAAGCAGAGCGGGGACAAGCGACTTACCCGGTGAGTTTACAGCTTGTGAGTGATAACAGACCGCTCCGATGCCATCCACGTGTTCACAGCAGGCAGTTTCACCTGCGTGTGAGTGAAAGAAGGAATAATAACACTGTTGAATACCGAACTATACGAAAACAACTAAAGATTTACTTATTAATCAAATTGGCTGTGCAAGCAAGCGTGCAAGTTCGTGAAGGCCCAGGAACTCCTTGGGGAAGCTTTCGTCCAACCAAAAGCTTACAAGCAATACCCAAGCCGAGGGTATTTAGAAACCCAGCAAAATCAGTACAGCAAACATTGTTCAAGGTGAGAGGGGAATATTGGGAACCCCACAAATTGTAAAACTTGCTGTTTTGTGTGTTGTGAGAGATAGATCATCAGATGATATGAATACACTTTGTCAAAGCCAAGACAAAAACAAAGTAAGACCATACAAGACTTGCTGTGCAGGTATTGTGAAATACAGACTGTCGCATGATATAAACACATATTGCCAAATCCAAGACAGAAGCATAGCAACCATATCCTGGTCACTACTTGGTTGTTGTTGTAGAGGGTAAAGGAAGGTGGCAACCAGGCTGCCCTTCTGAAGAGGATTATTAAAAAGGAGAGGAGCATATATGCAGAGGAATCGTAAAGAGCACTAATGCGATTCCTTTTTTTCCCCGAAAATGGTTTAAAGTTTGATGCAAACTAAACCTTGTGAAGTTGTTGTTGTTCTAAATTGAAAGTTACCACTGAAGCCAACTTTGTTCTTTTGTGAAGTAGTAAACTCGGGCGAGTAAACCCATAGGGCAAGTTGCTGCTGTAGAAGGCCTGGTATGATTGAAAACCAGCTAGTGGTTGATGAGAGTGTGGAACTGTGGTTCTAACAAAGACAACTCATAAAGTCTGTTCTTACTCCAGGAAGAGTTGGAATATACTTTCTCTATTGAACTCAGAATTGTGGTAAATCATCCCAATAAAGACAGTTGTTGGTTACTTGAAGAAGACAAATATAAAACCTGTTCTTGCTCCAGGAGGATTGGAACACATTATTTCCTTTGGTGTATTGTGGATACAACAAAACATTTTGCTATCAAGTTTGAATCTTCGAGAACTGTGTTGAAACTTTGTGTCAAACCAGGATTTCCAGATTACTTTTGAGCAGTGGAGCAAAACCTTACTCAGACCTGGTGAAGAGGAATTCACCCAGGTTATGAGAAGAGACAGTGGCCATATTGTGAATATGGTGTTACGACTGTATTTGTTGAATTGAACTGCCATGAATTTCTTTATTGTTAGATTGAATGTACAAGTCTGAAGCAAAGGTTCTTTTGTTAGTGTTTCTTTTAGACAGGGAAATCCTAGTCGGCGTGGGGATAGTGAGGTGTTAATCCAATCTTTTTATTTAATGAAAGGGCTAAAGTTGAAATCTCTTTACAAAGTTGTCGGCCTCACATTTCTGACCCCCTCATTTTCTAACAGAAAGAACAGAAACAATGTGGTTGAACCCCTTCAACTCAACACCTGACACCACAACCTGCAGAGTCCCACAAGGCTCATCAATCTCACCACTGTGCTTCAATATCTACATTACCCCTCTCATCGACCTCATCTAAAGACATGGGGCCTCATTATAAGTCAGGCGGTAAGGGGTTAACGCGCTGGTAAAGGTGCCGGCGATGTCAACCCCGTACCACCTGATTACGAGGTCCCTTCGCGGCCCCGCTCTGCACGTCTGGGAATGGGAATGGGGAAGGTCCGGGCCCGGGCCCGGGTTCCTGAAGGGAGGAATTACCGGGCCCTCCGAACTCATTCTGGGGACCCGGACCCGATTTTGGCAGCAGCTATGCTGCCAATAGCAGCATGGCTACCGCCAAAGTCGTAATGACGGCCACGGTCTCACTTGCTACAGTTACGCAGATGAAACACAAATCATCTACAAAATCAACACCAGTGGAGAACAAGACCCAACCCTTTTCAACTGCTGCACAGAAATTAACTATTGGATAAGCACCAACAGCCTTAAAGTCAACCTGGACACAAAACACACTAAATAACCCATCGAAACCAAGACCACCACGAAAATTGAAAACAGACCGAACCTTCCAAAGTGGTTAAAAATCAAGAAATATGAATAGTCCACAAATTAACACTCGAACCATAAGCCAATGCAGTAGTATTGCAGTGCTGCTTCGACCTACACATAATCAAGTGGGTAGTGCCTTTCTTCATCGCCCCATTTACTACAATCGTCCTGTCAAGAATAGACTACGCCAACAGCATCTATCTCGAATGTCAGGCTAGCTTACCAATAAAATACAGTGAATACAGAACGCAGCAGCAAGACTTCTCCCCACACTCACCAAGCGAGAACACATCACACCAACCCGAGAATCCTACATTGGCTACCAGTAAAAAAAGAATCCTCTTCAGAAAACTCTACATAACCCACAGAACAAGCCACGGCCAAGGAGCGGAATTCATGCAGGGAAAAATCTTCATCTACCCACCAAACCGAACCCTAAGGTCCAACAGTGACATTTGTCTCAAACCAAAGCAATACTCAAAAGTGAGATTTGGTGGATCAGCATTCTCCTGCATCTCGGCAAAACTTTGGAATTCAGTCCCGAAGTGAATTCGAACAGCAGAAGACCACCTAAACTTCAGAAAATTGGTCTTTCACTCACCGAGCTAAACAGAAAACAGTGTTGAAGGGAAACGGCCAACACAACACAAGAAAAACACTGAAAACAACCAAAACTTAATGAACCAACCTGGATACTCCAACAAAATGAAGCAATTTAACATACACCACCATAGAAGAACAGAACTCTGCCAGACAAAAATAAACCTCTCTCTGAAGGGCATAGACTGCTGTGAGGCACCAGAAGTAAGTATACAGACACAAAGTTAGTGGATTCACAAACACTTTTATTCAAATTATAACAGTTGGGAAAAATGCCTCACTAGCTCTAACTCTGAGGGGTTTCCCTGCCACAACAAAACTAAACAATGAGATGGTCGTCAGGATGTTCAAATAAATGTCCAGTCCTGTGTCCTAAAAAACATACCCTGACCCTCACACTTTGTTCCAAAAAGAATCAACTACCGGGGGAAATAATATTAGTCTTCGACTGCCTTCTTGTCGTCTGGTGGCACCCTGTCCTGTGTACCCCTTCTTCTGGGTTCTTCAAAGTGCCAAATTATCCTATTATGCCAAGGGGAAATCCACATCCCTGGTCTTTCCAATGCCAGGTCAACAACCCCATCCCTGGACTTTTCTGGTATTTACTTATCCTGTTTACTTGGCCTGCGGTGTCTATGCAGATCTCTCTGTAGCCGGTTTGGTTTGACCTGACGATCCTTGCTTCAACATGGTTTCTCTATGGCCCTGTTGCATATAAACAATCAGGGTGGGGGGGAGCAAGTATGCTTAAGGCTAGGTTTGGCAGACCGGGTATTATTTTCTACCCAGTGATGCCAATTGTCAATTCCCCCGTTTTTCCCTTGATTGGGAAGAGTACGTTCAGGCTGACTGTTTTCCTTCCTAATTGGTTTGTTCTAAGGAATAGGCAATTTTCTTCATTCCCTGTCACATTCCTCTTACTCTGCCCTCTTCCCGTTATAACCACCTATGTTATTCCTCTTGATTACTACGACCAATGATTATGTCGCTTTGATATATGGAGACTCTCACCCACTCGTCATTCACATGTCCCGTATGCTATTTACCTGTTTTTATAGGTTCTTGTCCATGAAGAGGCTCCTGAGCCGGTCCCAGACACCTGCAGTGTTAGCCCCTCGGGATGACGCTGTCACGCCTCTTAGGAAGCGCTGGTCCCTCTGGCATCGATGGACTCGACGCTATGCAGCTTCCATTTTTTCTCCCAAGATGGCGGCTCGGTCCGCGTGCAGAGGTCTAGATGTTCAACTCACGAAATGCAGTGGGTCTCCGCCCCCTACTCCGCAAACAGCTTACCTGGCGTCCTCTCCAGCAACCCGATGCGTTGCTACTCTTCTATGACAACGCTTCGTAAGTACGGACCTAGGCTTGTCTCTCTGTCCTTTCTTACATACTCTGAGCTACTAACTCTGTTTCTTTTTCCAATTGTTAGAAAAAAGTGTCTAGTACCCCCAGACCAGAAGCCTCTACACAATATCTCGGGAACAAGCGCGTCCACATACACACACGCCTCATTCGCGCGCCCACTCCAATTCCTACCCGGCTTCCTCTGAGGTAAAGATACGCTTCTACCGGTACATGCTACCGATATATGCCCAGTCACTATCATTTCCCCCTGTCTAGATCTAATTTTGTTTCTTAAATAGTGGAACTACCTTTGCATCCGGATCTTCGGTCCCAGCATCCGTTTCCCACTAATCTACACTTAAAAGGGTATCTAGTCCAGTCTCTACTTTCACTTACCTCACTACCCTTCGCTTTACAACTACTTATCATTTCTATTTTTCGTCTTTCCCTGAATAGACATCACCGTCTGGAACCAGCCTTCTGCCTAGAAGAAATACGTGAAGGGTTTTATTCCCCCGGAGGGTTTCCCTGGGGTTCTTCTCTCCGACTGAGACCTATGTCGCGGCCTGGGAGAGGAGTTCCAGGGGTATTCCTATAGCATCGGTTCTACGGTTCTCCGACAACTCTGACACAGACGCCTCTCGGAATCCACTCCGATGGTGAGTTCTTGAAAAAAGGCCCAATCCCTGCCATACCTTTTATATGACTTTCTAATGATTGTTAAGAGGTGAAAACTATTGAATTTGTTACAGACGCTGCTGGAACCAGGCAGAAAAGTTACTATTTCTTGTTGCTGTTAGACGTTCTTCTTGTGTAGCGCAGCCAACGTTTACTCAGTTCGCTATCCGTTTCCACGACTGGGGTTCTCCGGTCTGAACCCTGCCTGAGTTTGCACTGTTTACTTCGGTCTCCTCAATTAGTGGCTTCTTACGGTCGCCTCTCCCAGCTGGACCCGCCGACAGCTTCTCAATATGTTGCATTGCCGGATACCTTTTGGACCGGTCTTCCACGTTCGTTTTCGTCACTGTATCGGCAAGTACGGTCTTCTCCTGCGCGATGAGCGCCTTCCCCAGCCCTCCATGCGGGGAGGTTAATGATGCTGTGCGCCTCTGTCTTCCTGTGCGTCTTCAATATTTTCCATTCTCTCTGCACTCGCTTTCTACCCTTTTGCTTCCAGATTTTTCTTTCTTCCACCAGCCACTCCTTCCACAACAACTACTATTCCTCATCAACCACATTGCTAGTCGTTCTTTTTTTACGTACATCACTATCATGAGGCATACAAAGAGGACTATAGTGTTGTTTCTGGCCACCTAATCTACTTTCATCCAGTGCTAGCTTCTTGTCTCACTCCTCCTGATTGGTTTCATGTTACAGAAATACATGTACCCTTAGATAATGAAGGAACCTCGGGTGTGCACTCTTTAAACATATGTTGCCTCTATCTAGTCCCGGGTGGGGGTTAATCGTGAAAGGAGTTAGAGGCTAGGTCTAGTAGGGTGGACTACTGAAAGTGGGGTTGCTTTCAGTGATTAAAAACCATTTTAATCTTCATAACATCAATCATCATACATAATTATTGCCTAAAATTAGGTATAAAACCAACACCTAAATTGTGGTTGTGGATCAGAACACATTTACAAAGTGCCACCTTTGTGGCCACGGTATCTCAAACAACCTTCAGTTGAAAAGTTTGTTGACCTCTGGTTTTCATATGACTTCAATGAAACCTAGAGTTTATGCATTAGAAAACCTTATTCGTGTGTTCGGATTGGAACACCCGTAGCGGGTGTTTTAAAAGTTTACTTCTCGCCGAAATGTGCTTGATAGGCGTTTATGCTAAAAGGGCGGAAAGCAACAAGCACATGGATGTCAATTCTAGTGGTTTTATAGATGGGTTAATTTAGTCTAAATTTGGTCCTCATTTTGCAGGGACTTACCTGGCGTGTTACCAGTTTACGCGCGAGGCGTCCAGTACTAAGGTGCGGCTGCAGTATTCTCTAGCTGCCAGCATCTCCCCATGTTAGCAACCGTTGACAGCACCAAGTTTGGATCTAAGGAGCAACAAGGCCTTACTATATAGATTAAATACTAATGTGAAGCATAGATCTGGGATCCAAACCAATTGTTACGCATCTAGATATTGATAAATGAGGTTGGCAGATCTCGTAGGGCAGATAGCAGTTCTCCTAGTAATTTTATCCATTAAGTATGGAGGTGCTAGATTATTCAGGCATTTGGAGGTGAGGGATGCTATTTTGAGGAGAATTCTGTCCATTATTTTCAGCCATTTAACCTCTTTCCTAAATTCGGTAATATGCTCTCTGTAAGGGATGTTCAATGCTTCCCTCAGGGCGGTATTCTGCAGTCTTTGAATTTTGTCTAATATATTTGTTGGCTCCCTAGTACAGGGCATTACAGTAGTCTAATCTTGATATGATAAGAGCATTGGCTAGTGTGGTGCAGCTCGCTCTCGAGAGGTATGGTCTGGAGGCTCTGATGAGTTTACAAGTGTACGTAGTGGATGAGGCCAGGGAATTGACTTGCTTTTTGAGAGTGAGAGAGGAGTCCAAGTAGAATCCTAAAGTTTTAACTACAGACATCACATTGATAGGGTTGTTATCAATGCTGAAGGATGTGTAGTTTGGGCTAAGTTTTTGGATATTGGCTTCAGAGCCTAAGATTAATAACTCTGTTTTTTCGTCATTCAGGCAGAGGCCATGGGATGCCATCCATGCCTGAATGAGGGTGTATATTTTGTTCACCAAGGCTTTTCAATTGAAGGTTGTTTGAGATACCCTGGCCACAAAAGTGGCACTTTGTAAATGTGTTCTGATCCACAACCACAATTTAGGTGTTGGTTTTGTAACTAATTTTAGGTAATATTATGTATGATGTTTGATGTTATGATTTATGAAGATTAAAATGTTTTTTAATCACTGAAAGCAACCCCACTTTCAGTAGTCCACCCTACTATACCTAGCCTCTATCTCCTCCTTCTTTCACAGAAATACATGTAGCCATATGGTATTTCTGACTCTGGTTTTGGCATTTCTCTTAAAAGTCTTCTTGGTTTTGCTAGGGGAGGGACATTTTTATGGCAGCTCATCGGGACAAGACCCTCAGACTGTCACACTACTAACATTGCTAACTAATCATACTAAAAATATTCCGATATCCTGCACACTCGCCCTGAAACAACAAACAAACGCACACGTACTTCAACCGCCTGACCCAGACTACCGCACCAGAAACCTAAAACCACCACAAAGCCACACACTCAGCAACAACCAACCAAACACAACACACTACAGAAAACGAAACCAATTGCACACAAATCATCCCATGCACACTGTGACAATTCATGGGATCACGCTACTTCTCCCCGGATGGGGGGGGGAGTCCTTCTCTGTGAGGCTAGGGAGGTGAGCCTGCTATGCAACATTACCCCTAGGGGTGGCGGAGCGCGGGACCACACAGGGAGAGACTCCCCTCATTCGGACATTAACTGCACCGATACCGCCTGGCCGGGGACCCCGCGTAGTCAAAGCACGGCAGAGGGGGGCGGAAAGAGAAGCGAGGTGCGCCTTTAGCGGTAACGCAGTGACCCAACAACTCGCGGAGAACCGGTGACGTGCCCCCAACAAAGAAGAGAGAACAGGAGTCATGCGAGACCTGGTAGGGGATTGGAGAAGTTTGCCGACTTTAAAAAGGCATTGGGTGTAATCTCCCTCGTCTCAGTAATTGGGCCAGAAGTACTGCATGGGAAAAAGACATTGGGAATAATCTCCCTTGTCTCCAGAGTTGTGACAAAAGTGCCAAGTATGGAGATCCCATCACAAGTGATCTTCCTCGTCTCAGTTGTTGGGTCAAAGAGACTAAAAGAGAAGAACATATTGGGAGTAATCTCCCTTGGCACTCTATCCTCAAGAGGGACACTAAGCTGGAAAGTGCCAACGAGAATAGTCTCTTTTGTCAGAGTGTTAGAAGGAACCAAGGACGCCATGATAACAGTGAAGAGGAAGGCAAAGAAAGTCAAGGAATAACTGTATTGGAAACAAAAAGAGTGAATGACCTTTAAGCAATCCCCGAGGGATGCCTGGGAAGAATTGCAAAGGTTGATTTAAAAAATTTAAAAAAAGTTATCCAAAGATAGCCAAAAGCTGAACAAACTGAACCAGGCGAAGGGAGTCATTCTCCTGGTTTACCACATAACTGCTGAATCAAAAAACAAAGGTAAAAAGGTTACCAAATGTCACGGTTCCCCCCCGCCCGTCGTTGGTACCTGTGGCTTGGGTGGAGATGCCCCAAACATATAGTATACACAAACCTTTTGCCTCCTCCAAGATGGCGACTGCAATGAGCCTGACGTGCACATATGTGCCCCTTCCATCATGGTGGCATGTAAGTTCAGCTCGATGTGGCTAACGCGGGTCTGTCTACTGGATGGTGGACTATTTCAAGCACTGAATTGGTGCGTCCCAACGCCAAGGTATGGAGGACCCTTAGCTCAGCACTCCTTTGCTTATTTCTCCTGCTTGGCCCCTTGTTATAATTATAATTGTTCTTTTGATGTGCTTAATACCGGGGACCAGTTTCTAAGCATGAGCCCAGGATTGAAACCGGTGTTGCTCTGCGGTGTCTTGCTTCCAAGACAAATGCATTGCCCCTGAGTTATCCTGCCGGCCTGTTTATTCTCTTCGGATGCAGCCCGATTCTTCTTACCGGCCCTTTTGCTCCGGTTGACCTTACTTCTGCTTCCTCAAGTTGCCTGCTCCCTTGTAGTTCCCCAATCAATTCCTTCTCCTTCTGGAATTTAATTTAAGGCAGCTTGCCTTCTGTAGTTCGTACCTACCTGCTTCTCGGAATGCCATACTCCCTTCTTCTCTCTACAAATTCATCCAAGGGTTTTTCCGTGTTCACTACCAATGACACCCAACTTGTGTGGATTCCAACGGACAGGGTGGCGTCCAGAGAGGATTGTCAGTTTCTGTACGATACTCGAACACTCCACATACAGCAGTCCATTTCTTCATCTACATCTCCACTGTTGTTACGCTCACCTGGTTCCCGCAGGGGCGTCGAACGGGACTGAACAGCAGTGGTCTCCACCAGCGTGACTCCTAGGGCGGAGATGGCTGACTGGACTGGCCCTCCTAGTTTTGTTTGCTTGACCCGTAAGAGTAGTTTCCTGAAAACAATAGAAGGGAGTTAGCCATCCGTGGATTGCGAGGATACCTGCACCCAATTCGTTCCCACTGAACACCTCCGATATTCCCTTTATGTCCTCACCTTAGTGCTTGAAATGATGAGCTCTCCATCCTGCGCTGATTGCAGGGGCGCGTAGAATGCCAGTTACTCCACTGGATCGAAGGAATATCGTGAGTTCCTGACGAAATAGGGCTCTGGGGAATGTGGCGTGGAGCCGTAATTATATAGTCTTTAGAGTTCCAATGTCTGCTATTCACTCATTTCCCTTTTCCTTTATTTATCTTGCAGCTTGATCCAAAAGGAATTCCCCTGATTGGCAGCAGGTCGCGCTAAGGTAAGAGTCTGTATTACCCTGCACTGTCCGGTAGAAAATAATGATGCTAAATGTCTCTAACCAAGTGCTTTTGTCCTTTTACAGGTGCGGCGTAAGAAGATGCTGGATGCCGAAGAATTATACCTCGGTTACCGCCAGGCACTTACTTGATTTGCCGCCCAAGTTTGTCTATGTTGGCTCTCGGCTCACCTTGTTTTTTCTCGTCTTCCTCTATGTGCCGAGAATGCAGTTACGAAGAGATGTAAACTGCGCCGGATCGGGTAGATGCTGTGAAGACTGGTAAGTATGGCGCGGCGCAACACGTTTATTTTTTCAAAGTCTTTTTCCTTGTGCAGGGATGCGGTGGATTCAGGAGCCGATGAAGATTAGAAGGTAGGTTCTTGCTCTAACCTTTTCTTCTTCTTCCCTTCTTCCCAGGATGCGGTCCGAATTCGGAGCGGGCGTGGCAGGTAACAGGATGCTGGCTGTAGGCACGGTGAGTGGTACGCTGCTGAATGCAGAATAACGCGAAGCGTGTTCTGCTCTCCGGGCGTGGTTTAAATAGCTTCCAAAGTAGTCCCAGGTAAATAGTTCCAAGCACCACAACCAAGTAAAAAATAGTCCTTGAAGAAAAGTAGTCCTTCCCTGGCCTCACAAAGGCCAATGCTTGAGTTCCTTGCAGCATGGTCTGCATGAGGTTAGTTTGACTGTATGAGCCTGGCGCCTATGGCGCCAGGACTGAATCCATATAGCCCCTAACTGGGGTTTTGTGGGTTCCAATAAGGGGCTGGATGTCTGCCCTCTGGACTGATGGGCTTGATTCGGAAGTCCGGGGGTAGGCATCATGACAACTGTATGACCAGCATCAGGTGAGCCACAAGCCTGACACCAAACAGCGGCCTGGAGACTGACCTAGTTGACTAGGAGAAGATAGCAGTTGATGAACTGTTGGATCAGGAGAAGGGAGTCATTCTCCTGGTATTCTCTACAAGTGCAGAACTTGAATTAATTTAAAAGACTAATAGAAATACGCCGCCCATAGGACTGATCCCATTGAACCTTGAGAACGGAGTCATTCTCCTGGAATTATTTGTTAATGTCTTTTGTTAGTGGTAGGGCTAGAGTAGGCTAGTTTGGACAGAGCATGGACACTTTGAGTTTGACAACCACCCTGACGACGAGCACCCAAGTTATTCTTTAGTTAGGTAGGGAAAACCCTTTAGGGATAGGGAAAGGTAGAGGTAGACCTTTATTATTTAAAGATTATTTTGAAAATGCCATCCCTTTTGTCCGACTCGTTACTCCAGCACGCCACAACACTCATACAACACATAATCCTTACCGACCAAAACCAAAGCCAGCACACAATGACCATTTATTTCCTAACTGAAGCTACCAACAGAGCATCAAAGCTCTCTAGCTCTTTCCCTCTCTATTACACTAACTAAGCCTTCCCAGTCCTCCATCCTTTTCAGCTCCGCCACAGCACCTGGAGACCATATAAATGGCAGTGCTGTGCAGTATACATTACAATAACATAACAATGAGATTTAAGCATGGAACCCTGATGGGCATTATCGGGTCAGGTAAAGCCAGGGGGCCGAGTTTCAGGCCCTCGGTGAAGCGAGGGCCCGAACGTGAGCCCAGGACATTACTACGCCTGGTAATGCCCCCGATTAGATGTATTTTTTGCTGTTAGCATTCTGGCATGTACTCGTTTTTTTTTTTTTTTTAAGTTGAGAAATAACAAGGTTGCTGTTGCTCAACTTTAAAAAAAAAAAATGGTTTAGAAGAAGGCCATCATGGTCCAGGGAAAAGGGAAGCATCAGATAAGCATGGCAGGTGTTGGGGTTGGAGTGGCATGAGACTGTGGGTAGGGGAAGAGTCTGTGTAGACCTCCTTCCCTGTTGCCCCAAAGAAAAAAATGGCTGCCTCACATTGTGCTGGTGCTTGAAACGCTGTATTTACCATCGGGTAAAACACGCATTCTGAGTTTTTTGATTATCCGGGAGTGTTGTGTCCCCTCTTTGTTATACTTGAAAAGCCTTGTTTTATTGTCTAGACTGCAAAGGCATGTTTACTGCAAAGTGTCAATACAAAGATCAAAGCCAGAAAGTGCAAATATACGTGATCAAAGGAGAAGTACCAGGAGGAAGCATCCTAAGTTTCCGAACGGCCATACAAATGGGACTGATCAGCATTATGTATCAAATCATGTCGGCATACAGAGTCAATGCGAAGGACATGATTCAGAAAATGTTCCCGTCCATCTTCAAAGGCCTGGGTTGCTTAAAAGACAAACAAATTAAACTACACATCAACCCGCGCATACCTCCCATAGCTCAACACTATCGAGGAATTCCCCTCAACATATAGCAACAGGTGGAGGATGAAATACATTCGCTGCTACAACAGGACATTATTGAGCCAGCATCAGGCCCACACCCTGGGTTTCACCAATAGTACCGGTACCCAAGAAAAGATAGCACAACAAGCATACGCATCTGTGTAGACATGCGTGCCCCAAACGTGGCCATTGAGAGAGAACGACACAGAGCCACTGTTTTCTCAAAGCTCGACCTTAACAAAAGCTATCATCAGCTTGAACTTCACCCCTCTTCAAGATATATCACCACATTTTCAACCCACCTAGGCCTCTTCAGATACAAGAGATTAAACTTTGGAGTATCATCCGCCGCTGAAATCTTCCAAAATGAAATACACCAAATAATCAAACATAACCCTCACTGCTTGAACTATAGCGACGACATCCCCATTTTCGGCACCTCCCAAGAAAGTCACGACGACACCCTGAGGAGAGTCTGCATGGCATTAGAAAATGCTCATCTTGCACTCAATCCGGAGAAGTGCGAAATCAGTAAAACCACACTAAAATTCTTTGGACACATATTTTCAAACAAAGGCATGCGCCCATATCCAGAGAAAGTGCAAGCACTGATCAATGCTCCCACTGCCTCCTCTCCATCAGCCATAAGATCATTCCTAAGGATGGCCAGTTATTGCACCAGGTACATACGAGATTTCGCATCTGTGAAAAGGAAAAGATCGAGACTTCCAGTGGACAATAGAGTGTGAGGAGGCGTTTCAAGAAATCAAACAGCGAATAGCCTCGGCCTCATGCATGGCATATTATTTTTATTTTTAAGTTTGTTTATTGGCATTTGTCATAAACAGTCTCAATGGCTGATCTCTCAAGCCATGTATTGCAAAACTCTTTGAAATAATAAAATAGTGAACAGAGGGGAGGGGAGGAAGGGAAGGAAGGAGAAGAAGAAGGAAAAAAAAAAAAAAAAAAAAAGAGAGAGGAGGGGGGGAGGGAGGGGATAGAGAGGAGATAAAGATCTTAAGAAAGAGAAAACATTTCGAACAATAAACAGTTAACATTAACATGAACTGTCTCCATATCTTGCTTTCATCAAGCATATAGCAAGTCTTTAGCGGGGGGTATTGTGGGGAAGGGGGGGACTCCTGGACGCATCGATTGCTTCAGGTGTTTGGGGATCACCCTTGTGGGTTACTAGGTGTCTGCAGTTTAGTATGGTCCAGATGGTGATTGTTCATGGGGGTTTGTCGTCTGAGGGGTATGTTATAGTTCTGACTATCTCCCGCCATGCTTCTAGGGTGGAGCTGGACTCATCTGTGGATCGGGTAACGTTATCCTCCCACGCCTTAGTCTCTGCATCAATCCATCTAATAAGTTCGCTGTGCCAGGCGTCACACCTAGGTCCAGCTGGCTTTTTCCAGGACATAGCGATATGTCTTTTGGCCAAAAGGCATAATAGATCCATTAGCTTCACTCGATGTTTAAGTTTGGCCGGTCTGGGATACGTTCCTAGGAGGCATTCCTCAGGAGTCCATCTGTAGTTGGAGGTTCCCGTCTTTTCAGATGTCAGCTTGACTCTTGCCCACAGGGATTGCACTGTGGTGCACTCCCAAAACATATGTATGAGATCAGCTCTGTCCGCTTTACACCATGGGCAGTTGGAGCTTGCATTTTTGTTGAATGTCGCACTCCTGTGTGGAGTGAGATATGTCCGGTGTAGGACATTCAGTTGTATAAAGCGGAATCTGTGGTTTCTTGATACAGCTTTAGGGAATGCCAGCGCTCTGGACCATTCCGTCTTCGAGAGTTCTCGACCAGTGTCTGTTTCCCATTTGCTTTTCGGGGTCTCTCCCTTCGGATTGGGGTTGTCGGTGAGGTGTCTGTATATTTGGGAGCCAGTTTCTGTCCTTCTCCTAGGTTATACAATAGTGTTGTAAGAGGATCTGATTCAGGTTCTCCAGGCCAGGTGTCCCATTTGTGTCTTGCTATTTCGCGTATTTTACGATACCACAGGTATTGACTAGTGGGTATTCCATCCATGGTCTGTAGTGTATCGAACTCTTTAAAGGAGCCGTCATCGTATAGATCTCCCCACATGTAAACCCCCTTCTTCTCCCAGGCCCTGAGGTGTAGTAGGTCTGAATCTGATCTGCATAGATCCCAGATCATCGGTATTTCTGGGGAGTACAGATGTGTTTGATTTCTTAGTGACTTTGTTCTTTGCCATATTTGTTTCCCCAGGGTAACTATGAAAGGTGTGTCATTCAGCAGGCGTTGGGGAGCCCAGAGAAGTTCTTTAAGTTGTAGTGGTGAGATCAGAGATTGTAGCAGGGGGGTCTCGGATGTGTTCTCGTCAGCCAGCCATTTGGACACAAAGCTGAGTTGGGCCGCCAAATAATATTTTTCGAAGTGCGGGAGTTGGATTCCGCCCTGGGCGTATTGTAAGACTAGCGTAGAGTGTGCTATTCTGTGCCTTCTCTGCCCCCAGATGAATTCTCTAGTTAAGGACCTTAATAGGCGGAAGAACGAATTCTTGATGTAGTATTGCACATTTTGAAACCTATACAGGAGCCTGGGGAGGACTATCATTTTGGTTATCGAAATTCTCCCCATTGCTGACAGTGGGAGTTTTGCCCAGAAGGACATTGATCTGCGCAGCGCGGGTATTGCTGCATTCGTGTTATGCTCATGCATCAATTCGGGAGTGTGCATGATCTGAATACCCAGATAGCGGAACTTGGTGGTCTGCCACTGTATCTCCAGTGTTGGAAGCTCCTCCAAGCATTTGCCCTTAAGGCCTGATAGTGGAAATAGGCAGGACTTTGCCTTGTTGAACTGGATGCCTGAGACTTTGGAGAAATTGTCAAGGACTTCCATCATAGTTGGGACATTGAGTTGCGGGTCTCTGACGTATAAAAGCACATCATCTGCATAAAGTGAAATTATGTGATCTATCGTCCCTAGCCTTATCCCAGCGTCAAAAAATTGTTTCCGAAAATAGATGGCTATGGGTTCTAATCCCAATATATAAAGCATGGGGGATAGTGGGCAGCCTTGTCGAGTACCTCTGCATATCTCCCAAACTTCTGACACGTGTCTCCCAGTCTTTACCCGTGCTCTTGGTTCGGTGTAGATGCATGGCATATTATGATCCTGCATATGACACCGAACTGACCGTGGACGCCAGTCCAGTTGGTCTTGGCGCGATACTAGCTCAATCCAGACCAGGAGCATCACCAAACTCACCGAAACGCATAGTGGCTTCTGCCAGCCGAAGTCTGTCACCTGCAGAGTGTGCCTACTCTCAACCTGAAAAAGAAAGTCTTGCGTTTGTGTGGGCATGTGAGCACTATCACCTCTTTCTATACGGGCGCCCGTTCACTGTTGTCACGGATCACCAGGCGCTCACCACGATTTACGGAAAGCCCACCGCCAAGATGCCACCCGCATTGCCAGATGGGGTTTAAGGTTACAAGAATATTCCTTTTCCATCATCCATCGGCCAGGGAAAGACAATAACCCAGCAGACTTTCTATCCAGATACCCCTTACCGGCACAAGAAGAAAGACAATCCTCTAAAGCGAATCAATATGTCAACTACCTCGTCAACAATGTGCTCCCTAAGCACATCTCCACAGCCCAACTCGTGGAAGGCACGAGCACAGACAAACTCTTGCAGGTCGTACAAAAGTGCCTACAGTCAGGTCGGTGGCACGTGAAGAATGATCAACTCGCATCAAGCCTTTCTGCTCAAGAGGAGGCACAGCTCCACACATTCAAACTAGTGCGACACACCTTGTCCGTGTACCCGGAGGGTTTGCTTCTCAAAGAAAATAGGCTCATAATTCCATCCAGCCTACAAAAACAAATACTAGACATAGCACACGCAGGGCATCGTGGAGTGGTATCCACAAAAAGACAGCTGAGGACCATGGTCTGGTTTCCAAAAATGGACGAGCAGGTGGAGAAACTAGTTAGCAAATGTCTCACATGTCAGGCAGTAGCCCCGAGAACGTTCCCAGCTCCCCTACGGCCCTCTGAAATGCCTCTGCAAGTGTGGGATGAGGTGGCAGTCGACATGTTTGGTCCTCTAGCAAATGAAAAATATGCACTAGTAATTGTGGACGAAATGTCACGCTTCCCGGAAGTACATCTCATACACTCAACCAGCGCACAGGCTGTAATACCCGCACTTGACAAAACATTCGCCGATTATGGAATTCCTTCAACTGTAAAGTCGGACAATGGACCTCCTTTCAGCGGTCATGACTTTGCAATGTTTGCAGAACATTTAGGTTTCCAATACAGGACAATAACCCCTTTATGGCCACAAGCCAATGGAATGGCTGAAAAGTTTAATGAGCAGTCTCAAAAGGACCCTGCAAGTTTGTTCCATCACCCATGGGTCATTCATGCAAGCAATTTGCACACTACTCAGAGAATATCGGAACACTCCACACAGTACCACGGGCAAATGTCCCTCCACTCTAATGTTTGGCCGGATCATACGGATACGGCTACCACATAACCCCCGTGTCTGTCAACCTGCGACCATCGTTGATGATGCAAGAACAAGAGACAAAGCGAACAAAGAAAAGATGAAAACATATGCAGATCAAAGGAGACAAGCCAAATCGTGCCGTATTCAAGTGGGGGACGTAGTATTGGTACGACAAGATCAAAGCACCAAGGACATCCCTGCGTTCAGACCAGAACCCCTAACTGTGACCCATACCAACGGGTCCATGATAACAGCAGCCAGCCCTCGTGGAACCATCATGAGAAACTCATCATTCTTTAAAACTTTCGAAGGAGATACTGAACCTGGGGGAAACTCTGCCACGAACACTTATGACTCCTCGGACATAGAGTGGGAATACCACGCGGAAGAAAGGGACGCTGATGACAGCGATAGTGACACCTCAACACACCGGATGGTGACACCAAGGCGAAGCCCGTCGAGACGGACCGTACACCGACCCACTCAATGGATAGAAGAAATTAACTGGGGCCATTTCTTAAATTGCGGGGAGATGTTATGTCCCCTCTTTATTTTAGTTGCCCTGTTTAGGGGAATCGAGTCGCCTTTTTATTGTTGTGTATGTGTGTGGGTGGGCTGCGACCCACGGGAAGTAGAAGGGCGAGGTTACCGCCAAAGCGCCAGTTCGCGCTCATGATTAAAGGAGTTTGGAAGCAGATCCCCCGGCCCCCCCGTATTATTGTTATACTTGATAAGCCTTGTTTTATTGTCTTGATTGCAGCTACTGACGCATGTTGGAACATAACAGGGAGGACCCTGGTTCCCCCCCTTTGGAGTGCTAATAGTACAATAAAATCACCCCTTGAACTTCATTCATATCAATTCAGGAGAACTCTACATTCAAATAACTGGATCCCGATTATATTTTTGAAATTGGCTCATTGGCCGAGTGGCTGACACATGCCCCCTCCTCCCCCGATTCCCAGTCGGGTAAAGCCCCGGCGAGGGCCAATCAGAAGTTACAATCTGATTGACCCTCGCCGGGTAGTAATATACAATATCAGATTAACTTTGTGCAATAAATATTTTTTTTTAATTACACAATGACCCCCGATTTCATTGTACTTTTAAAGTGTATTTTTTGAGGGATTTCACATTTTAACTGTCCACGTTTTTGTTGTAGTTAAATACGGTCAGGAAAAATATGAAGATAAATATACAGATAATAAATTGTCACGCCTTTACAGTAATCGAGAATCGAAAGGGCGATTTTGTATTTTTTTTTTTTTTTAACTTGTCAGAGCTGACCCAGCAAAGTAAACTTTTTTTTAAAAAAACTTACTTTATTGCCATTTTATATAACAACAAACACATCAAATAAAATCTCCCTCTCCCACTCCCCCAATACATGCAAGCAGGCATGATTGCATGACCAAGCGACAGTAAGAGTAAACTACAAGGAGAATGTGACAGGCGACAGACTGAACCCTTATACGATGCAGACGACAAGTTCATAAAATCAACCCACAGATAGTGTACTTAAGCGGTCTGGGTTGTGGCTTAGTACTTGGTTTAAGCCCATTGTCACCAGGGTCCCGGTACTCCAGTCTTCGCCGGCCCACCAGAGGAGTGCAAGTTCATCAACAGGCCTCCCCCCGCACCGAGGATCTACGTACATCGTCCTATGGCGATGGGGGGGTCAACATCCTCAGCGCTCGGCTGCTTAAGAAGATATAGTGTGTATGGTCCCACATTTGTCTGTCCCCCCCCCCCCAGCAGTTCCTCTGCGTTGCACCCCATCTGGATTCCATATCATTGCAATACAGAACATCCTCAGCCCACTGAGCAACCCTGGGGATATACCTACTTCCCCATTCCATAGCCACTCTCGGTTTAGCTAAGATCAAAAGGAGACCTATCAATTTCCTCGTCTCTTTAGTTATTTGTTTAGTATACCCCAACAGAGCAACCATAGGGTCTGGCGCAACTCGCTGTCCCACTATTTCACCAACAACATCAAAGACTTGCACCCAGTATCGGCGCAATTCCTCACATTCCTATGCCACGTGAAGGAACCCAGCAGCGGCCTGCCCACACCTAATACAAGCACCAGTTTTCTGAGGGAAAAACACCTTTAATTGACCCTGGGAATAATAGTATTGCTGTAGGAACTTAAAATGAACCAATTTGAACCTAGTGGAGATTGCCCCTTTCCTAGTCATTTCACAACATTATCTCCACGTGGTGTCTGATATTTCCCTATCCAGTGTCCTCTCCCACACCTCCCGTGACGACTTCACTGTTACTAATCTGTCCTTCAGGGCCAACGCATATAGCGTGGATATCACATGGTCCCCCAAACACCCCCGTATCAACTTATGAAGCATATCTGCCACGCAGGGCTGCTCCGGGAAGGATGGGAACGGTTGCTGCAGCATCACCCGCAACCTAAAATACAAAAAAACATCCAGCACGGATAGGGCCCCTCTCCCTCTCAGTTGTTCAAATGATATAAACATACCGTTTGGGAACAGCTCTCCAAATTTAACCACCTCTAACCTCTTCATCAGAGCCACATAACCCTTGTCACTGGTCAGAGGGATATCCGGGATATATATAACCGGAAGCTCTGGTGAATACAGAATTTCCCCTCTAGTCTTCCGCTCCCGAAGGGTCAAAGCCCTACATGTGAGATCCACCATGTTCCAAGTCGGGCGGGGTCGGCCCGGTGCAGTGAGAATGATCGCCCTCAGCAGTGCCAGAGAGGCAATGGATCTCTCTACCTCTACATGTCAGCATTCAGCCGCCATCCCATACCAGTACCGCAGGAAACTCGCCTGTGCCACAGTGTAATACAATTCAAAATCTAGCAGGGCCAGACCCCATTCTGGAACTGGCGCCACCAGTTTGTCCCAAGAGATCCGCGCCTGTTTACCATCCCAAATAAATCTGGTTACAGCTGAGCGGAGGTCCCAAAAATACGCCTTGGGTACAACGATGGGTGCATTAAGAAACACATAGAGAAACCTGGGGAGTATGGTAATTTTGACCACTGAAATCCTACCGTATAAGTTGAGAGGGAGTGTGCCCCACCTAACCATAGCTGACTTGACCAACTCAAGTGTTTCCAGATAATTTCTACGATGGACCACACCCTCCTCCCTGGCAATCGTAATCCCCAGGTAGCGGGTACTGACCAATTCCCATTGAAATCCCCAAGTATCACGAAACTGGCCCATCACCTCTGGTAGCGGAAATATGACCGACTTACTGGCGTTCACTTTAAGCCCCGATAGTTCTCCGAACAGCTGAACATCTACCATGATCAGGTCCAAATTTACCTCAGGATGACGGATGAACATGACCATATCATCTGCGTAAAGCGAAATCGCTACCCTGTGCGAATGCAGCTAGACCCCCTGGTGTATATGCAATTCCCTTACTCGTACCGCCCACAGCTCAATTGCCAGGGCAAACAGCAGAGGGGACAGCGGACACCCATGGCGTGTCCCACGCTCAAGTGGTATCAAATCGGTTGTCTGCCCGTTCACCCTCACCCTGGCTACCGGGTCTATGTATAATAAGGAAATCAGGGAAATGAACGGACCCTCCAGCCCCATTCTTCGTAAAACCAAGAATAAAAACGGCCACTCAATAGAATCAAATGCCTTGGTGGCATCTAGTAGAGCTGCAATTGTTGGCTCATCTTTGGGTAATGCCGCCATTAGACCAAATATTCTATGCAACCCAAACGATGTTGACCGCCCAGGAATAAACCCTGCCTGGTCAGCCCTGACCATAATGGGCATCAGCGGCGCCAGTCTGGCAGCTAGCACTTTAGCCAATATTTTATTGTCAAGATTAATGAGAGAAATCGGGCGGTACGAAGAACAATCCTCAGTGGGTTTCCCCGATTTTAACAGCACGACTACCACTGCTTCTCTAAGGGACTCTGGAAGCCTCCCCTCAGCCACTGCTTGCTGGTTTGTCCGGAAAACATTTAGAAAATTCAGCTGTGAAACCGTCTGGGCCAGGAGATTTCCCACTCGGCAGTCACTTAATAGCCCCAACCACCTCTTCCAATGTTAAGGGTCTGTTCAACCATTCCCGTTGCCCATCCGAGCACCAATATAATCCCACCTCATCCAAGTACATGTCTATTGCTGCCTGCGTGGTCTGTGACTGGGTGGAGTATAAATGACTATAAAATTTATGAAATTCGAGAACAATCTTCTCATCTTCAAATTGATACACCCCTCTCCCGTCTGTGATTACTGCTATTCTATTTGCCTGCTCGCCCATCTGAGTGGCTTTATCAAGCCACCGACCCGGAGCCTGATGCTTCTCCATATTGACGAGGGGACACCCTATCCCACAAATATTTCACCTCCCTCTGAGCGAGGGTGTTAATTCCCCTTGTTGAAGTTTTGTTGGAGTGGGGGCATCTCTTTGCAGGATACGAATTTCCGCCTCTTTGTCGGCTAGATCCTTCTGTATGCGTCTTATGATACCCACTTCCTTCACAGTCCTTCAACACCACCCTGGTCTGCCGAAAACCCACCGAGCTATTCACCATAATGGCCACTCCCCTAGAGTAAGAGGAATAAATTGAAAAATACCTATGACACCCCCAGCTCTTACCAAATTTGGATTCAGTATCTGCTGTCAGGTCAGTCTCCTGGAAGCATACTACCCCTACCTGATGACGCCTCAAATATTGCAAGACTTTCCGACATTTAGGGGGGTTGTTAAGACCCCTAATATTCCAGGTCAAAAGATTAAGTGTTGCCATACGTGAGTGATTCATCATGCCTGCTCAAATTACCTCTTGCCTGCCTGCGCGCCCTAGCCATCCATACCGCTGTATCCCCTCCCCCCACCCGTACCAACAACCCCCCAACTTGTTGGTGTCTTATTCCCCTTGAGCCCCCCTTTTACCTCCTACAAACAAAACACCCCTCCTCCCCCCACTGATTACCCCAACACCTCAGAGTAGTAGCAACCTCAACCATAACAATTATTGAGCTTTCGCTAGAGGGGAGGCTAGGAGCCGGCCCTCTGCACATGCTAGATATCGTATATCAAAGAAAGACCCCACCTCCGGAGATCGCAACAACAGCGGGTGACTCAAACCACCCTATGATCCCCACTGTTATATCATGTGTTATTGTCCCGGTATCCTGGAGACCTTGGCAGCATGTCCAAGAAGGAGCTAGCCTCTTCAGGTGTTTGAAAGAAAAATGGCTTGCCCCCGTGCTCAAATCTTAATTTTGCCGGATACAGCATGGCGTACTTCATGCCCTTGTCTCGCAGTCTCTTCTTAACGGCAATGAATGTTCTTCTGGATGCCTGTACTTTGTCGGAGAAGTGGTTAAAGAACCTTATCTCATCCCCCTTGTAGCAGACCGTGCCCTTCTCCCTTGCCTTGCGAAGGGCAGTGTCCCTATCTCGGTAGTTCAACAGGCGGGCAATTAGCGGGGGGGGCCCCGGGAACTGGCCTCCTGCCACCCGGAACTCTGTGCGCTCTTTCCACAATACAGCATGACGAGAAGCCGTCGGGGCCCAGCACCACCCGGAGAATCTCCTCCACCAGCTCCTCCATGTTTTTCCGGTCCTGCGACTCAGCCAGTCCCACTATCCTGACGTTGTTTCGCCTAGAGCGAGACTCCAAATCCTCCTGCTTCTCTGTGATTTCCTTCAACACCCTCTTGACAACTGTCATGTCTCTGGACGTGGAGATCGCCCCATCCTCCACTCTCGATATTCTGCCCTCGGCTTCATCCAATCTCTCCCCGTGTTTGTCCAGCCTCACCTGCATATGGTCCACCTTGCAGGTCAATGAGTCCAGCTTCCCGTCCAGCGACTGTATGCCAGATTGCAATTGCACGAACATTGCTTTGATATCCTGGAAGGCTGTGGCGTGGTCCACAGGAAGTGCTAGTGGCTGGGTCTCCTGCTGCTCCTCCGCCGGTTTGCTTCCTTTCACCTGTGACGCCATGTCAAAGTTCAGTTTAGCCTGCTGCTTTCCACCTTTAGCAGCTTTAGACATGTCGCTCAGGATCAGAGAGGAGAGCCCAAGTAAACCTTCAGGCCTCTGAACGAAGTCCCCACTGCACCCCGGCCCGTCCTGTCCGCAACCTTCTGCCTATAGGATGTTCCGTACTACTCAACCACCTGAGGGGGCAGGGGTAGGGTGACCCTGTCCAGGCACACCACCGTACTTAACCGGGGATCCTTTTCACTGCCTTCCAGAGTCGCCTGTTTCAAGCACAAGCCCCAGGCCAGCTATACAGCTGCTGCCGCCCAGCGCTCCCCTGCCAGATCCGCAAGCTGTGCCAGGCCCCGCGGTATAAGGTGGCTCCCCTCGCCCCCCATTTGCCCTAATACCCCAATGACTGACCGGTGAAGTCAACAGTGCCGTGTGATTGAGGCTGTTAATGCGACCCAGGTATATCCTAAGGGTTCTGTTGGATTGCTGATCACACTGTCCCGTGCAGCAGCCAAGTCTCTGATTCACAGGTCCAGGGGAGGGGGTCCACGTGAGGCCACTACACGTCCCCTAACATGTGCGCAGAGGCTCAGCAATCACCCACTGTGTAGGACCGTTGGGGGGTGGGGGGGGCTCCTCACCTTGCGCAGGGCGATCACAGATGTCCATTAACCAGAGTGATACCTCGCTCCGCGGTCACCACCACCAAAGCTCGCTGTCTCTTCCAATCACTGGTGCCCCTCAGCTGCGACTGCCGGGCCCCAGGGCCACTCTGACAGGATCCGACTCCAAGGGCACTCCGCCCCCCCGCTGCCAGCAGTCCCGCCAGAAGAAGCGAGCGGTCAGCAAGAGCCCCCGCATGGCGGACTCCCAAGCTGCTGCCCTTCTCCAGCCCGGGTCAAGACACGAGTCGCCTCCTGCACAGACCCGCGGCAGCACTCCACTCCGGCAGTCACGGGGCCCAGGCGGATCCCCAGGTGTCTGGTGTCCCCCACTCGGCAGCACGGTCACAGCCTCCTCCGCCACTGCAACTCCCTCGTCGGATTAGGACTTCCCGGCACCGATTATCTTCGGAAAAACTTCTGCCGGGTCTCGAGTCCTCCCACACTCCAGTCCCATCGAATGTGCACAGGTGAGGCACTGGATACCATCCGGATCAGCTACCGGATTTGTAAGTGCAGAGGAGCTTCACGGACTCGCGGCCATGTTGGTCGGGCTCGCTTATGCAGCCCTCTGGCATGAATGAAAATAGTTGAATGTGGCAATGGAACAAGATGAGAGATGGTAAACAGCCTGGTACACAGCTGCCTCCAGTGGCTTTCACTTGCAAATTGTGAATGACGAAACATACTGGCCAATGGCAGATGTTGTCCAAGGATTGACTTCACTAGCCTATGCACAGCAGAACTGGGAAGAGGACGGAGACTTGTCCAAAGCACTGGCATATATGTTTACCCCTTCACAGTCCTCCCATTGTCCCTTCTCCACCAATCATTATATTCATTTTGACTCCTAAGCGCTAAAGCAACATCTACGAGTGAAAACTAAAAATGCGGTCGTACCTGTTTAAGAAAAATGAAATAAAGTGAACTAAAAGTCCTAAGCATAATGCAGATTGTGATTAATGTAATGTGGGTAAATGTTGGCCGATTAAGAAAACCAAAGTTATGTCACCTAACAACTCTACTCTTGACTAATTGATTGAAATAATTGTATGCCATACTTTATGAAGGGTGTACACATGTACCTAATTGTTAACTTACTGTGTTGGCTATGTTTGCATGGTATGATTTCTTTTTGTGGATTTCTGTCTCCCTAGGATGGGCTTTCGAGATGAAGCTGCTGGGTATTTCTATAAAGCAGTGAAGCTGAACCCTGATTGTATGGATGCCAAAGAAAACTTCTATCGGGTTGCCAATTGGCTTGTGGAACGATGGCATTTTATTATGTTAAATGACACCAAGAGGAATCAGACTTACCAGAGAGCTATCCAGAAGGCTGTGCACTCTGGATGCACCACTGTGCTGGATATTGGGACTGGGACAGGGATACTCAGGTTAGTAATGCAGAGTAACCTGTAAACTCGCTCATAAAATTGTGGTTTGTAAGTATTAGTGCTTAACCCAAAAAAAATCCTTTTCGAGTGACATAATTCTCAAAAGTTAAGGTTAAGTTAAATTAATTTTTAATTCTATTTATTAGCACGGAATGCCAGTGAGCGCCATTACCAGTGAACTTGGTGGCCATGGAAGAAGGGCATGTGGTAGGACGCGGAATTAGATGAAAGGCAATGCTAGAGAGAAACCAGCTAGATAGATATCTGGCCTATATGGGAATAATGATCATTCATCTTCTGCAAATGAATCGCCTAACAATTGCCATTGTTTTCCCTAAGCGCAGACAGAACTGCCACAAAGTCCAACCATAAGACCATTTCAAGGCATTGCCACCAAAGTTAAAAATAAAATATATTTCTTTCCCCATCATGAAACAAAAAACAAAGGTAATGCATGAAGCTAAAAGGTTTGTATGCAGTTTTAGTCAAGAAACATTATATTTGCGCCAATATTTTGTTAGGCCTAAACTGTAGACTACTGCAGCGTGTACTCTAGAAAAAGGTGGTTATGCCAAGGACCAAAAAATATTTAACAGGATGAGGTGTACTGGTGGGCTATTGTGCGGTGTTGTAAATAAAAGTGTTTCAATCTTATAACTGATGCATAACTGTCTTAATGCTTTGATTTCCAAAACATGTGCAATAATTAGATGTCAAGTTTGCGAAATCACATCAACATTTATTATTTTCGTTCAAATCAATTTGATCAAAACCAAAAATCCATATCAATTAAATATCAAAATGTTAGCTACTTCAACCAATTGATGGCGTACAATACATTCTTATGATCTTACATTAAATACATTCACATACCACTTTTTTTCTCACCAACACTAATATGTATTTCATGCATATTCCATATAACCCATTTGCATTTCTCTGAAGTTGGGAGTTCAATAACCTGAGCTGTATTAAATCTTAGATATTTTCCAGTTGAAAAAAAACAAACTGTTCCCAATTTATGACAATGTAGGTAATTGTCTACAATTCGTCAGCACAGCTGGTACGGATATTTCCTTGTCATGTACTGACTTGGTCAGATCATCATGTGGTGCCTTTTCAATTCAGGCTGTTGGGTCTACCCGGCCGTGCTAATGAGCCTGTGAAAGTTCTTCAGAGAAACTGGAGGTCGGTTGAACTAACAACCCTTTCTTCTCGGATGAACTCTATTTATGAGGAACTGAAAGCTGGCCCTGTGCCGTTTCCATCAGCCATTTCGCAGTTTGTGGTAGCCTGTAATTTAGCAGCCGATCTGTTGGCTCCTTTGGATTGGACAAGAAAAGTGGCACGACCGTCAGTGGTCTGGTTTACAGCAGAGCTGCGGGCCATGCGTTTAGTTGTGCGCCAAATAGCCTATATGGCGGGCTGCATATGACTTGCATCTGAGAGACAAATTCAAGAAGCAGCTCACACTATAACATAAAGCTCTAAAATGGCTAAACTTGTGCACTTTACAGCCACCATTCTCTCTGCAGCCAATAGACCTAAGAAGCTTTTTCAGACAGTCAAAGAATTGTCCAATACTGGTGGTACTTCTACGAGCCCCTGGTCTCCGATGATGTGTGATCGATGGTGTCTGTTTTTTTCAGAGAGAAGATAGAGAAGATTAGGGCGAGTATTTCTAAAGATGTAAAGCAGACCCCAGAATCTGCCAGTATTGATGCAGTGCCTGCGAGGCCCCTGCCTCATGCGATATTTGACCTTTTTCAGCCTACGGAGAGCTCTGAAATTGTTTGAGTGGTCTCTCTTCTTAAATCTCAATCACCTCTGGATGTTATTCCTTTATATTTGTTCAAATCCGCTATCCTGAGCACCAGCAATACTATAGCAGAGGTAATTAATTCTTCACTAGTGTCTGGCCAGATTCTGGCCACTCTGAAAAAAGCATTTGTGAATCCCTTGCTGAAAAAAATCATTGGACGCCTCAGTCTTTGCCAATTATTGGCCTATCTCCCTGCTTACCTTTTTTTTTAAAGTCCTAGAAGCAGTAATTACTCCTCAGTTGCGATCCTTCTTGGAGGGCCAAAACATTTTGGACCCCTGCCATGAGATTTTGGCCCCTAATGGGCACAGAGTCTGTGCTGGTGTCAGTTCTGGATGACTTGACTATGATCAAGGATCAAGGTGGTACGGCAAGCCTTATTTTACTGGACCGGTCGGCCGCTTTTGATACTATTGATCACTCTCTTTTGCTCCTAAGTCTACAGAATGCTGGCATCACAAGACAGGTTTTGGAATAGTTCCAGGCATTTCTGGCTTCCCGTTCTCAATTGGTGTTACTCTTGTTGTTTAGGTCTTTGCTGGAAAGGGGGACCTGTGGGGTTTAACATATATATTTAGGCACTGGAATTCCTGATTCACTCATTTGGATTAGGTTTTTCTCGTACGCAGATGATACCCAGATTCTGTTTAGGCTGGATCTGGGGCAGATCATGCTCGACAGCAATGGGAGCCTGGATGGGAGCTAATTGGCTCAAACTTAATGACAAGAAGACTGAGGTCCTGATCATTGGCCCAATGGGTGTGTCTGAGAGCTGGACCAAGGACTCCTGGTCTTCAACAATGGGGCCTCTCCCTACTCCGGCCCAGGTGGTGAAAAACCTTGAAGTCAAAATGTCAGCTTCTTTGAAAATGGACACCCATATTAATACAGTATGTGGACTGGGCTTTCTCAAGTTAAAGCAATGTGGGAAAATTCTCCCCCTGATTGCAGAGGATTTGCATGAGCAGGTAGTTGCAGCTTTCCCAAAATTATAGAAGTTACCAAGACTGACAAGACTGAAAGGGGAGAGAAAGGGTTTGGGGAGGAAGATGAAGACCCTCCAAATCCAGTGATGAAGAAAATTAGATTATCCCAGATTTAGCATTTGCCCAATGTATCAACCCTATGTTGGCTGAAGCCTTACTCCATACCATCTCAGAGGAAGAGGGGAGAAAGAAGGACGGATCATTTTTCTTTATCATAGGTAACATCCGTTCCTAAGGCACGCCTAGGTCTCAAATTGTAATCCCCAAAAGTCATAGGATGTGTTGGAAATCGCCCATTCTTTCCTGATGGTAGACATTTGGGAACAGCCAAAACTTGTATTGTATTCGTTATTTATATAGCGCTCTTTTCCCATTTGTATTGCCTCAATGCGCTTTGTGGTTGGAACGCCCTCGGTGACCGCAGTCAATGTGTAGGAGGTTCTAAGAGTTTAGATTAAGAGATGCTTGTGTGCATTTTTGCCGGTTTAGGACTTAGGTGGCTACCTAGGCTCCAGTAAGCAGGTGATAAAAAGGTTTTATTGGCTTGATGTCAACACCGACGTGAAGAATTGTGTTATTACCTGTGTCAGAAGACCAGTACCAATATACCTTGCCTAGCCCCACTCCATCCTTTACCCATTGTTGATAAACCTTTTTCCCGTATTGGTATGTGTATAGTGGGACCTCTTGAACCATCTAAGATAGGGAATCGATATATATTCTGTTATGTTGATTTATACCGTGCACCAGTACCACCCAAGGGCAGTCTCCAGGTGCTCACATGGCTCTGCAAGAAAGAGGACTGGGTTGGTTAGTGAGGGAAAAATAATAGGATGGGTCCAGAACCAAGAGAAACTGGAGTCTTTGTGTGTTGGCTTACAGATGGATGGGTTGCCAGCACTGGCTTGTTGTATCCGTTCGGATAAGGTCCAAAGCCTTGGATGTTTCTATGTGACTGCTATTTTGGGGTGTGTTGTGTGTTTTATGTGTAGATTGGCAGGTGTTGTGCACACTGGCTTGATGTGTCCATACGGGTAAGGTCCATTGTCCGGGTTTGTTTGTTGTAAGTGTGTGTTGCTTGTGTTGGGTGTGTGTTAGGGTATAAGTTGGCTAACCCAGTGGGCGTGTATAGTGTTTGGGTTAGTTTATTTGAGGAAGTATAAGCGGGGTGGTTAGTGCTTTGGCTACTCGCTAAGTTCTTCAGTGCGACAAATCTACACAGTGCTATCTGTTGTGAGAATTGACTCTCCACAATTCTATCTAAGTGTGACGCATGGTTCATCTACTCAATTCTACCTACTCGTGACGCATGGCTAAACTCCACAATTCTATCTAAGTGTGATGCATGGTTAATCTTCTCAGTTCTTTCTGAATGGGACATGTGGCTACTCTTCACAATTCTATGTAAGTCTGACACATTCAGGTAAATCTGATTATGCCACCTGATATCACGAGGCCTTCCCTTTAAGAAACACCACCTCATAGCAGATACTAAACATCTGATACGTTTTTCTCTAGAGTTTGCTTCCCTAAAGAGATCCTCATGAGTAAATTAATGGCTGAAGTTAAACGGGTCCTTCAAATTCAAATGCTCCAAACCTCCATATATTTATACATTGGGTGGTCCTGTCCTCCCTGAGTGTTTTATGCTGCACACAATTTGAGGCAGTAGATGATTCAACCTTCCTAGGTGCCCCCCCCCTGTGACAGAACCCCCCCTAAAGGCCCACGACCCTGTGGGCTGGAAGGGTGTTCCCGGTAAAAACGTGCAACCAACTGCGGGGCATGGACATCGGAGGGGGGAACCCATGACCGGTCCTTAGGATCGTAACCCACCCAGTCCACTAGATACTGCAAACGCCCCCGAAACAGACGGGAACCCAGAATGGCACTGACCTTGAACTCATCAGGAGTAACCACAGAGACGGGAGCGGGAGGCGAGACAAGAGGTGTGGAACACCGGGTGCAACCGCCAGGTAGAGGGGACGTCAAGACGATAAGAGACTGGATTTACAACTCCGGACACCCGGTAGGGACCAACAAAGCGCGGGAGTAACTTCCGGCAACCAGGGATGTGCAGGTGCCGAGAGGACAACCAAACCCGATCACCCACGCGGTAAACCGGGGCATCTACCCGCTTTTTGTCAGCAGCCGTTTTCATGGATGACTGTGCTTCCCGGAGATGGACGAGGGTCTGGGCATAAATCGTGGCGAGAATACGGGCGCAGTCATTAACGGCAGGGATATTGGTGGGCGTGAAGGCAGGAAAGGGAAGAGTGCGTGGATGTTGGCCCTGGAGGGAATAAAACAGGGAAAAACCAGTGGAGGAATGTAGTGCATTATTGTAAGCGAATTCTGCAAGGTGAAGGGAATCAATCCAAGTGTACTGGAACTGCAGGGATAAACAATGGAGGTATTGTTCTAACACCTGATTCACCCTCTCTGTTTGTCCGTCGCTTTCAGGATGATAGGCTGAAGAAGTTTAGTGAGGGCCTTCCAAAAACGGGACGTGAATTGAGAATCACGGTCTGACACAATGACCTGAGGCAGACCAAACAGACATAAAACAGACCTAAAAAAAAAACGAGCCAGGGACGGAGCAGAAGGGATTCCCTTGCAAGGTACAAAACGGGCCATCTTGGTTTAGGTATCTACCACAACCCAGATTGTGTCGAACCCCTGCGTATGAGGTAGGTCGGTGATTAGGTCTATTGAGACCGTGTGCCAGGGCCTCGGGGGTATCGGTAGGGGTTGTAGCAGTCCGAGCGTGCATCCCCTGCTTGACTTGCAGTGCGCGCACACCGAGCAGGTGTTAACATAATCCTCCACATCGCGTCTCATCGACGGCCACCAACACCAACGTTTGAGCAGATCCAATGTGCGTCGTTGTCCCAGGTGACCATTGATAATGGCGTTGTGGGACCACTCTAGTGCTTGGATGCGTGTGTCAGTTGTGGGCAAGAGTAACTTTCCCTGTACAAATGGTAGCCCATCCTGAAATACTGGGTCCCATTCGGACAATGCATGGAGAAGTTGCACGATCCATTGACGAATGGCTTGTAACATGGGTAGCGATGGAGTACAGGCACAAATCACGTGCCCCCGTTCCAACAAGGTGTCTGGAAAGGATGGAAGAGAAACCCCCCCCCGGGTGAACGGGAAAATGCATCTGCTTTACCGTGAACAACCCCTGGTCTGTGTTTAACCACAAAATCGTATGCTGCAAAGAACAGGTGCCAACGCACCTGTCGGCTGTTGACGCATTTTAGCGACGCCAGGTCTTGCAGATTCTTGTGATCAGTGTAAACTACTGTCTGGTGTTTAGCCCGCAGGAGATGGTGCCTCCAGACCTGAAACGCATCCTTGATAGCCAGGAGCTCTTTTTCTGTGACCGTATAATGCGTTTCAGTTGACGTGAACTTCCTTGAATGGTACGCCACCGGGTGCAGGTGACCAGTAGTCGGGCAAGGTTGGGAGAGAACCGCACCTAATGCAAACGAGGACACATCTGCTTCTACAATGAAGAGGAGCTCCGGATCTGGGTGTTGTAAAACTGGGGCTGTAGTGAATGAGGTTTTAAGAGACACAAAGGCAACTTGGTGTTCAGTGGACCAATGAAAAGATACCAGTGGACTGGTCAGTGCTGTCAGAGGGGCAACGACGGAAGAGAAATCGGCGATAAAGCGCCGGTAGAAGTTCGCAAACCCTAAGAATGATTGGAGTTGCTTCAGGGTCTCCGGGACCGGCCAGTCTGTGATTGCACGGATTTTAGACTGGTTCATTGCCAAACCCCCAGGAGAGATGTGAAACCCCAAGAAATCGACCTCCTTCGTATGAAACAGACACTTTTCAGGTTTTGCGAACAATGCGTTCTTTTGGAGTCGGGATAGCACTACTTGGACGTGGACAATGTGCTCTTCGAGTGTAGGGGAGAAGACGAGTATGTCATCCAAGTATATCACGACATAGATGTCTAGAATGTCACTAAATACGTAGTTAATGAACCTTTGAAATGTGGCTGGGGCGTTGCATAAGCCAAAGAGCATGATGGTGTATTCGAATAGACCTTGGCGGGTACAGAACGCTGTCTTCCACTCATCCCCTCTGCGCATACAAATCAGATTGTAGGCCCCCCGGAGGTCTAGTTTTGTGTAAATGGAAGCATGGGTTAGTTTGTCTAGAAGGGTAGAAATGAGGGGAATCGAATATCGGTTCTTTATGGTGACAGAGTTCAACCGCCTGTAATCCACGCAACGGCGGAGATACCCCCCCCTCCTTCTTCGGAACAAAAAAAATGGGGCTTGCTGCAGGCGAGGAGGAGGGTCTGATGTGGCCTAAAAGCAGGGCTTGTTGGATGTATTCCCTCAGAGCTATTTCTTCAGATGGTGACAAGGAATAGATACGGCCCTTAGGTATCGAGGCCACGGGAACCAAATCGATAGCGCAGTCGTAAGGTCTATGGGGTGGCAGACCCTCAGCCGACGATGCCTTGTCGAAAACCGTTTTGAAATCATGATACTCCGAGGGTATACCAGTTAAAGCTGCCCCTACCGTATGTGATGCCTCAGATGACCCAACTTCATTGATCGTTAATGAAGCCACCGCCCCCGGGGCTGTTGCGGCATTTGATACGCCCCCAGACTCTACCAGGCAGAAGTGTTGACAAACCTTGGACTCGAACGGAACCTGGCCTGTACCCCAATTAATAAGAGGGTTATGTTTCCTCAACCAAGGAATGCCGAGTATGATCGCAAACTGTGGTGTGGAAATGAGGTCAAAAGATAATGTTTCCTTGTGGGTATCTTGGATGATCATTTCCATAGAGGCTGTCTGCTGCTTGATTGGACCAGAAACCAGGGAGGAACCATCAACAGCCTGTACAAGCTCAGGGTGTTTCTTTGATAATAGTGGTAAATTCAGTTTTTTGGCCAATGTGATGTCTATGAAACAACCAGTCGCCCCTGAGTCAGTGACTATGTGTACTGAATGGGAATGTTCTCTGGTAGGATACAATAGGGCATGAACCACGACCGGTCTTATAGGACCGAACACAGGGATAGCCTCAGAGGTGTTTTGCAATAAGCTCACCTTGTCCCCTGTTCTCAAGGGCGAGCTTTCTGAAAACCTGAGTGCCTGTTCTTTGGGCGACGAGGAAATTCTTTGACAAAATGCCCATTGAGGCCGCAGTAAAAACAGGCATTATCGGTTCTCCTGCGTTCTCGTTCACCATGGGTGATGGGGCTGCGTATCCCTCCTATTTGCATGGGTTCACTGGAAGGTTCGGCCGTACTGGGGGACTGACTGATAGAAAGGCCGACTTCGGCTCGACGCTCGGTTCTCCGAGCATCCACTTGGAGTGCTAGATCAACCAAATCGCAAAAGGATCCCGGGAGGGACGGCACAACTGAGAGGGCATCCTTCATAGCACTACACAAACCCCTATAGAACACTACAGATTTTTTATTTTTGGGCCAAGCTGTTTCTGAAGATAACTGGTTACACCTTGTAATGTATTCTATTAGTGTTTGTTTGCCCTGGGCGAGGTTCAGTGCTCCAAGTCTCGGGACTGTGCTTTGTGCCTAGTGTCAAAGACTTTAGACATTTCGCTCACCAGGAATTCGAAATCATAAAGTGCCGGATGATCATTCTCCAGCAAGGGATTTGCCCAGGTAGCAGCGATACCTGTCAGGTGTGAAAGCAGAAAGGCCGCCTTGGTTGTGAAATCATGAAAAGCCTAGGGCCGGCAGAGGAAATGGAGCTTGCATTGGTTGAGAAAAGTCCGGTACCCCCTGGGATCGCCCTGATACCTTTCCGGGGCTGTTAGAGGGAACGGGGTAGGCAAAACCACTGGGACCGGAGGTGTGGGAGGTGTGGAGGTACCTGGGTTCGGGGGCGTGGTATTTCCAAATTCGGCGTCTGCCGGCAATGGATGGCGGGCGTTCTGCAAGGAGTCCAGACGGTGGTAGATGGCAGTTGTGGCTGTCGCCATGTCCGTTCTTAGGGCTGTGACGGCTTGCATAAGAGCAGCCACGGGGTCCCCGGCTGAGGCTTCCATCATCTGGACGACCAGTAGGCTTCACAGTCTGTTAAGACTTGATGGTCGTGTAGCTGATGAATCCTCCGCCCCCAAGTACCACACGGGAAAGAATAGTATTATAACTGCCCGTGCCGTCTTTGAGGCCACAGGTGTGGAGTACCGTCAGCCTGGAACCGGGAATGCCGGAAGAAAACCCCCTGACCACTGTAAGGCAAGCAACAAGGTTAGGGAAAGGAAGGCAAGACAGTGAATGGTTGAAAAGGACAAATCACACTTAATCTTACCCCAATGCCAGTGGTCAGATACCCTGGGTGTAGTACTGGGCAGGGTTCTACAATGGTCGACGGCGGCAGGCAGCAGATGGTGATATGGTGGCACTCTTGATGGAGATTAACACCTGATTTCAGCCAAGAAACGTGAGCAAAGTACTGTGATGGGGAAATCCGTAATCGGTCCAAGATACAGTCCGTGGTCAGAAGCCAGCAGGTAACGTCAACAACAAGGGATGATCCAAAGCAAGTCCAGGTGAAAGCCAAGTTCGTTGTTTTTTCTGGAAGTGATCGACAAAGCAGAGGTACCAAGGAGAAGCAAGAGCGGGTCCGTGAAACAGTCTGTGATCAAGGATTCCAGGAAGCAGAAACAAGGTAAACGCTCAACGAAACTTGCGTAAGCAGCTGTGAAGCGATGTGCGAGCGTTCGCTCGATTCTTTTGAAGGCAGGAATGGTCATGTGAGCGCGTCACGTGAACGCTCCGATCACGTGATGCGTGCTCCTCGTCTCGCGTAACCATTCGAGCACGTTACTTCCTGATCATGTGTCGCTTAACGCAGCGAGGCCCCAGACTAAGCCGATGACCATGACGTGGCGTGTAAAGTCGCCATGGTAACCGCCACTGAAGGTAAGGAGTTTGTACCGGACATGAGTCTCTCTTGAGTTTGCTGTGCCGCCAATCGCTGTAGCCCAACCACCGTCGGGAGTTACATGTGGGAATGTGGGGAAAGACTGTTGGCAGAGCGGTGTGTGACTGGGGACGTGACACCATGGCTCTAATAGCGCCATGGCTACTCCAAACTCGTAATGACCCCCAGTGCCTCAATTCGCCAATTATCCCATGCTAAGGATTGATGACCGGTTGTGCTCTGCTGTTTACCTTTCCACGATTGATCGGACAAAGGGCTATTGGCAGGTACCAGTGAACCCAGAGGACAAAGAAAAACAGCCTTCTCCACCGCCTGTAGGATTATTTCAATTCAAGGTATTACCCTCTGTACTCCATGGGGCGTTCCAGAGGTTCATGGATCAAATACTCAATGCATATTCCGCATTTTGTGGAGCCTATCTGGATGACAGTCATCCACAGTAAGACCTGGAGTGACCACAATTACCATCTTTGTCAAACAACAAGAGCCCTAAGAAAGGCAGGTCTTACCTCTAACCCTAAAATGTGCCACCTTTCCCAATCAGCTGTAAAATACCTGGGATTCTTTGTTGGAAATGAACTTGTCCAACCACAAATAGAAAAGGTAAAGGCCGTACAGGCAACGTCAAAAACAATAAGGGATTTGAGAGCCTTGCTTGGGTTAGTGGGATCTTATAGAAGATGTATACCCAACTATTCTTCTGTCACATCTTGCCTTACTGACCAATTAAAAATGTTGATCCCCAACCTGAAGCCCTCTAGAATCTCTGATACCTAAAAAGAAATGGTCAAACATGAGGTGGAGAAAATGTTAGCCTCTGCTATTATGCAACCATCTGAGTCCCTGGTCCTCTCCGACAGTCCTTGTCACAAAACCCAGCCAATCGTGGGGGTTTTGTATCGATTTTTGAAAGGTAGTTTAGTTTAGTTTCTTTATCTGTACCCCGCACCAAACCCTCAGATAACTGGGTACACAAGGCTTAAGTTACAGACAGTTTAGACAAAAGAGAACAACAAGAATAGTAACAGAAGCAGAAATAAGTGCAGGTTGACCATGGTTACATAGGGGTCGAGACATGGGAGAATCAGATACAATATCAGTCTGCTAGTGTTACAGCGGACCAAGAGAGAATAAACGGGCATGGTGGATGCACGGGGAATGTTAAATAGCTGATCACTCCTGTTTCTTACCGAAGAACCAGCCCTTTCCTTTGGCTCTAAAGGTCCAAAATGCGGGTTCCATTCTAAGTTGGAGGGGTAAGGCATTCCACTGTGTGGCGGCTAACACGGGGAAGCTCGCTCCCCTCGCTCTTTTTAGGAGGAATCTAGGAACAGTAAGGCAATGTGAGTACACAACTCTTGTTGCTTTAGTTGGTCTAGTTGGTTGGCGTTTGTTGATTTTGTCTGCCAGGTATTTGGGGGCGGAGTTTGAGAGACACTTGTGGGTGATAACGAGCGTGCAGAGGGTAATTCTATCTCGTACTTGTAGCCAATGGGCGCCCTGTCTAAAGTTAGTCCTGTGCGTAGATCTCTGTAAGCTTAATGCAGATCTTAGTGTTATTTTGAAGGACCTGGAGTTTGTTGAGATTCCTTTCTGAGGTGCCTAGGTATAGGGTGTTGCAGTAGTCAATCTTAGATGACACTAGTGCCCTGGCTAAGGTGATGCAGCTACTAGGTGAAAGGTATGACTTGCAGGCATTAATTAGTTTGTTAGTGTAGGCTGTGGAAGAGGCAGTGGCATTCTCTTGCTTCTTGAAAGAAAGCGTAGAGTCTAAGTATACCCCCAATGTTTTAATTTCTTTGGCCACTTTGATCGGGTTTCCATCGATGTTGAAGGATTCATAGCGGGCGTCTAGTTTGCTAAGGCATGGCTTGGGTGCTGACGATCATGAGCTTGGTTTTTTCGTCATTGAGGCACAGGCTGTGGTCTGCCATCCACACCTGGATTTCTAAGTATATCTTGTTAATCCGTTTAGAATAGTCTTCATAGCATCCTTAGAGCGTGATTAGAATGATGGGTGTCATCGGCGTAATTTGTGTATGTGATATCCAGGTTATCAAGACGGTCGAAGAGGAGCTTAGTAAAGATGTTGTAGAGTGTTGGCGAGACGCACAAGCCTTGTGGTACGCCGCAGTGGATGGGGATTGGGTCCGCTGAGGCAGAAGGTGTGAAAACCCTAGTGGTACGATTGGGCAGGAATTACTGTATCCAGGTAGAACCGTTTCTAGAGAAGGTAGCTGCTGTGGACAGGTGATCAGTGAGGATCTGATGATCGACAAGATCAAAAGCTTAGCATTGTCCTTAGCCTCGTCCATTTAGATTTTAAGGTCCAAGAGGGCTATTTCCATTCCATGGCTTGGCCTAAAGCCCGATTGTCTAAGGCCCAGTAAGTTCTAGTCCTCCAAATGTTTCTGGATTTGAAGGTAGGCCACTCTGTCTAGGATCTTTAAGATGTAGGGGACGGTAGTGATGGGCCTATAGTTAGTGCGAGTATTGGGTTCTAGGTTGGGATTTTTCAAAAGGGGCATGGCCTATGCCTCCTTAAGGTTGTTAGGTACTGTGTTGGTATTGAGAAGGCGCCTTCCTGAATGATTGATGCTGGGCAGAGATCTCCTTGGCATCTGGAGGGTTTGAGGCTTTTTATGATCTTTTCCACTTCTTTGGTCGAGACCGGTGAGAAGGAAAAAGGTGGGCATTCAGTGGTGCTGAGAGCAGGCAGGGGTGTGGGTTTGGCGTTCTTGGCCAAACTGTTCTTTTTTTTTTTTTGCTCAATTTTGGATTGGAGCCTAGCAATTTTGTCTGCAAACGCTTTCTGAATATTAGCGCACCACGCTGCGTCTTTCACACAAGTATCCGATGGTGGTGCTGGGGCCTCAAGTTCCCTGAGAATACTAAAGTGCTCTTTACTTTTGGATTTGGTGTTGAGAATTCGGTTGTCATAAATTTCCTTTTTTGTGTTGAGGATGGCGGATTTGTAAGAAGAGGCAGCTGAGGCGAATAGTACTTTGTTAGTAGGGTTAGGTGACTATCTCCAGGTGGATTCTGCTGCTCTTTTGAAGTTCCTGAGGATTTTTAGTTCAGGGGTGAACCATTTGTTTAGGTGGGCTATAGGCTTAGCTTTGGAAGGTTTAATAGGGGCGATGCTAATCACAGCCGTCTCAATTGTATTGTTGTAGAGGTCAACTAGCTTGTTTGAGTTCAAGTCCTTGAAGTTGGCTGGGTCTAGGATATTCTGAATCAGAGGATGTAGGTTTTGGAGCGTTACTTTTCAGTTGTTTTTGGCGAGGACTTGCGGGGCAATGTGGGGAGTGTGTTGCGTGCATTCCCATGGATGGTGAAAGAGAGGAAATGATGGTCAGCCCAGGCAGTGGGTTCATTTTGAAGGATCGTGGTGGAGCAATTAATGTCTGCCAGCCAATCCAATATTCTTCCTTTGTTATGCGTTGTTATGTGTCGGGGTCATGACGCGATGGTTGAAGCCGAGCTGAGAAATAGAATTATCCAGGGATGCAGCATTAAGGTCTTTGGGATCATGGAGACCTAGGTTAAAGTCACCAAGTAGGATTATTTGGGAGCCAGGTTTGGTGTTATTGGTCAGTAGGTCAGATCTATCTTCCCCAAAGGATGAGATATGACCTCGGGGGCAGTAAATGAGGTGCAAGAGGAGAGTTTGTGATGCTGATAGAGGGAACTTGACAGACAGTAGTTCCGTTGAGTAAAAGCTGGCAGCAGGGGTGGCTCTGAAGCCTAAGGACGTTTTGGCAATGAAAGTTACTCTGCCTCCTTTGCTGTCCTCTCTATCTTTTCTTATTGTTGAATAGCCATCTGGGATGGCTAGTGATAAAACTGGGCCTGCTGCCTGATGCAGCCAGGTGTCGGTGATTGCCAGGAAGTGGAGGTCATTGCTGGAGATTAGTTCTGCAATGTCTAGCGCATGGGCGACCAGAGATCGAGCATTAATGAGTGCGCCTTTAATGATATGTTGTTTGGATGGGCGAGGTGTTTCAGGTACTTTGGGTGTAGTGGGTGGTTGGGGAGTTGGGCTGTTGAGTGTAGACTTAGGTGGGCGGATTTTGTGGTCTCTCCTGTGAGGTGTCCTATGTTGGGGGATCCGAGCACATAGTCTTGGGTTCCTTGCCTTTACTGGACATGGCGCCCACAGTGTGGGAGGTAATGCAAAGAGATGGATCTCTGATGGATCTCTGCCCTCAGCTGGGCTGAGGGCAGAGTTGGGAGAGGGGACGGTTCTGCTGTTATGGTCAGTAGGCTCACCATAAGTATGTAGTGATTGCGGCAGAGGACGTTTTTGTAGTGAAGGAAGGACGACAGGTGGTAGAAGTGTGCTGAGGAGCGGGTGGTAGGTTGCCATAGTTAGGGTGATACTATAGAGGTAAGCCATATAGGGCTTACCTTACCTCTATAGCATCACCCTAACTATGGCAACCTACCACCTATAGGACCCGTACCAAAATACATATAAGCAAGTCAAGAAAGCCCTGGCAGAAGTATTGGGAGTCTGGGACCTGCACCCAATTGTATTGATCCAAATCCTTGAAGGCCTAATAGGAGAGTGTACCAGACTGACCAAGGAGGGTCTGGGACTCGCTTTCATGCTTCTTGACCTTTTGTGGAGTGTGTGGAATCCAGGGGAAGGGAGTCCATCCCCCTGGAACTGGAATTGGGACATATTGTGACCAGGGAATCATCCCCACTGGTGCTGTCAAGAGGCTAAAAGAAGTGGAGTTGCTTCTTGAACCAGGGAAAGCTCAAGGGAAGGGTCCAACCCCTTGAGATTGTGAATTGTAGAAATCTGGGAAAGATCAAGGGAAGATCCATACCCCTTGAGAGTGTGTAGCACTACAAACCTTTTCAAACCCTGAAAAAACTCTGAGTCGGAGGGGTCTCCTCCACCACCTGAATCTCCGAAAGAACTGCAAAAGAAAACTTCCCTCAAACCATTTTTTTAAAAAAAACATCCCTTATTATTTTTTGTTGTTACAGCATACATCAGAAATATATCAATAAACGTTAACAGTCCAACTCCCAGTCCAACTCCCAGCCCACGCACCCCTGCACCCTCCTTCCCCTCGCCCCGGCCAGAAGTGAGTTCAGTCTTCCTTAGTTCTGGACCCATCATATTCACATTAAGTCCAAGATTCTGATTTTGTGTGGGCACAATTTTGCCATATATAGTCACTTTGTAGGTATGTCATTACTGTGCACCATTCTTGTTTGAAGGCGTCCTGATGCCCCTGGTTTTTGTATGTCACCCATTCTGGTGCTATGAAATTCCAGACTTTTTGCAGCCAGTCTTGGATCGTTGGTGCTGAGTGTTGTTTCCACTTTTGCGCTATTACCAGCCATGCTGCTATCACCAGGATCATCAGTTTTTGTGTTTTTGTAGGAGATTTCAAACCTGGCTCCCACATCCCACAAAACCAAATCTTGTCCCCCATTTGATTAATTCCCTGGTACATTTCTTGTATTTGGTTCTTTACTTCCCCCCAGAACAGTGTTATCACCGGGCATTGTCCCCAAATGTGTAGCCAGTCTCCAACCTCGTTGAATCCTCTCCAACACTGGTCCAAGGCTTGGGGATACATTGCGTGGATCTTTTGTGGTGTATAGTGAAATTGTAGAAGAACTTTGATCCACGTTTCCCTTATCTGAATGGAGTGTGTTAGTTTTGGGATTGCTCCCCTTAGGCTTTCTCATTGTCTTTTTGAGATGTGTTCCCCCAGTGTTTTCTCCCATTTCCTCATATAATTCCATTGAACTTCCTCTACTTGATTGTTCAAGAATCTACAGAGCGTCGAGACCAGGCTTTTTGTGCCTGCGTGGGTAGTAATTTATTCTTCGAAGGGTGTTAATTGTCTTGTAGCCGCCTCCTTGATGGCTGGGTTGTTCAACCAGTGTTTGCGCTGGTTGTATTTAAATCGGTCACTTACCATCCGACCTATGTTGCAGACACAATCCTTAAATGATTTAATAGTTTGACCTTGGAACATGTCCCGTATCTTTTGGCATCCCCCCTTTTCCCATTTTCTGAGTGCGTCTTTTTCCATCCCTGGTTGGAACTCCGAGTTCCCGAACATAGGGTAGAACGGAGATGGCTTAACTGTCAGTGACCCCCTCTCTATTGCCCTGTCCCACACTTCCACCCCAACCCCTAGTATCTCTCTGATCCTGACATTTGGGTGTTTGTTTCGTTTATTTAGCAACAGCAGTCCTGCAAGAGAGGTACCTGCCACCGCTCTTCTTGTCGTGCCCATATTTTGAATTGATCCCAGGTCAGCCATTTCCTCAAGACCTGCAAGTGGGCTGCCTCATAGTATCTGTAGAAGTGGGGGAAAGCTAGGCCTCCCTTATTTTTTGGGGCTGTAAGTGTGGACATCGCTACCCTGGGGCGGTCTTTTTTTCCAGATGTATGATGATACAGCTTTGAGTGATCTAAAGAATGTTTTTGGGATCCTGATGGGTATTGCCTGAAAGTAATATAAAAGTCTCGGCAGTACCACCATTTTTACCGTTGTCATTCTTCCCCACCATGTAATTGCTAGAGGATTCAATTTCCTGAGATCCTCTCTCACCTGGTCTAGCAGCTGAGAGTAGTTTGCTCTGTAAATTTGTTATTTTTTCTTTGTGAGGGTTATGCCTAGATATGTTATAACTTTCTCAGTCTGTTTTAATTACATTCTCTTTCCCAGTTTATGTATCACATCGGGGCTCACTGTTAAGTTTAAGATTACCGCCCCAAATGTCTCCAATTCTTTCATCAGTATCGGCAGGGATATTTCCAGGTCCGACAGTGCCATCAACATATCGTCCGCAAGTACAATTACTTTATGCTGCTCCCCTGCCATTTCTATTCCCGTCACCCATTCCATTTCACAAATTTTATTGAGTAAGGTTCTAGATGTATTGCATATTGTAGCGGAGATAGTGGTCAGCCTTGTTTCGTGCCCCACCCTAAGGTAACTTTTTCTGAGACTGCTCCATTGAGGGTTATGCGTATTGTTGGGGAGATATAATTTGCTTGTACCATCCGTAGGAATTTCTTGCCGATTCCCATATGCTTTAATGTGTGGAATAGCTGGGACCATTGTACTCTATCGAATGCTTTTCTGCATTCAAAGATACTAGCATTGCTGGGTCTTCTGTGATCCCCATTTTTTCAATTTGGTGGCATATTCTACGGGTGTTGTTGTCATGATCTCTGCTTCCAAAAGGTCAGGGTTTTCCCAACTCCCTTGGAAGCAGATCCATAACCCAGGTTCCGAGTGCCAACCAGTCCCAATTGGGACCTTTTGGACCCAGTCCTGGCGCCAGTGGCACCAGGCTCATAAATATGCCCAGTCCCAGCGCTGGAAGCGCCGGGCTCATAATGCTTGGGTGGACTTACCTGCAGCAGGCCATGCTGCTTACTTGCCTGCCAGTTGAGCCTCTGATCCTCTTCTGTTTGGAACTACTTTTCCTGTTGGGTGGGGCTGGAGCCACTCCCTAGATTTAGAACACTGGAACTCTTCTGGAAGGCAGGAACACTTTTCTTACCAGGAACTCTTTTCTTACTTAGGCGTGGCTGTGGAAGGAGACACCTAAGCACTACAGGAGGCTATTTAAACCACACCCGGTGGATGAATCTTGCTTTGCGTTATTCTGCACCCTCTGCAGCAGGACGCTCATCGTGTCTTCTGCATCCAGTCCTGGGCCTAAGGAAAAAGGCTTACCATCCTGAATCCAGTCTTCAGCAACACCTATAAAGACAAGAAAGAACAGGTTAGCATTCCGGCATCTGAAAGGCAAAGGCTTACCTACTCTTCGTGCGCTCCGGAGGTCTTCACACTGCATTCCGGCATCTGAAAGGCAAAGGCTTACCTACTCTTCGTGCGCTCCGGAGGTCTTCATACTGCATTCCGGCATCTGAAAGACAAAAGCTTACCAACTCTTCGCACGCTCCGGAGGCCTTCGGCGCTGCATCCGCATCTGAAAGACAAAACAAGGTGCGTTTAAAGACATTGGGGAACTTTAATACTCACGTGCCATTACTCCTTTCCACATCTAATCCAGTGGGTATTCCGGCACCCTGCAGCCGCTCCGAACTCGTACCTGCAAAATAAAAAGACAGTTAGAGCGCATCGTGAAGCAGGCATCAAGCGCTTACTCACGTGCTTCCAGGCGCTTCTATTCATCACACGGGCTCCATCTTCAACTCACTTCAGCCCGTCATCCGCCATCGCCGGAACCCTGCAAAACAAGAGACATCATTACTAAAGACTTTAAAAAGACATTTGAATGACTCGAAACTTACCGTTCGTGCAGTAAACGACGGACAGCAGTCCTCTGAAGTCAAGAGGCCTGCGCTACCTATCCAGTGAAGAAACTGGCTACAGCACCCTGCCCCGAGGCAGATGGAGAGCTCGGCATTCACTTACCTAAGGTGAGAGCGTTAACCTTTGGGGGTCTACAGGAGAGGAGAAGAGGAAAGAGATAGGGACACCCCAATAACCCCAGTTCATTAACCCCATATTTTCTATCTGCAGACATCCTACTCTACACGTCAGGCATACAGTGCACAGAGGTCCAGCCCAAAGAGCCAACCGGGTGCTACACATCACCTTTGAAGATACGGTAGTCGCCCAGTCAAGACCGGCGCCTCTGCGAGAATCAGGTGAGCGTTACAGTTGTCAAATGTTTGCCTTGACGGAATAAAGCCGATTGGTCTTGCCCTATTAGTTCCAGTAATAGATGGGTTAACCTAGTTGCTAATATTTTGGTATATAGTTTTGTGTCTAGGTTTATCAATGCTATTGGGTGGTAGGATCCTGGTAGTGTTGGGTCTTTTCCCTGTTTGTGGAACACTATTAGTTTTGCTTCATTCATTGAATGCGTGATCGCACCCTTTATTTTAAATGTGTTAAATAGATTCGTAAGAATCAGGGTCCGTATGTCCCTAGACTTCTTATAGAAGCTTGCTGGGTGCCCATCTGGTCCAGGAGCCTTGTTATTTGGTAAATTCGCTATGGCCTTGTGTACTTCTTGTTTTGTTATTTCCCTATCCAGATATATCCTTTTTCTCTAGGTATTCCTGTTGTTCAATTTCCAATGTGTTATCTGTTTTATATAGTGTCTGATAGTATTCTCTAAATATTTCCCCAATTTCCTCATTTGTCGTCCTGTCCTGGCCTTGGCTATTTTGGAGTATAATGATTGTTCGGGACCCCTTCTTTTCTTTTAATTGTCTTGCAAGGTGTCTGTCTGCTCTATTGGCCTTCACATAATGCCATAGTTTCAGGTATACCAATAACGATTCGGCCCTTTTCGTTATAAGGGTCTCCAATTGTCCCTGAACGTGTCTTAATGTCCTTTTAGATTATAGTTCGGGTTTTTTAGTATCTTTCCCTGTATATCTCTTAACTTCCCTTCAAATTCTTTTTCCCACTGCCGTCTGTCTATCCCTCCCTGCCTTTAGTGCTATCCGATGTCACTGCATTACTGCTTTAAAAGCATCCCATATCATTTCTTGCGATGTGTCCTTTGTTTCATTGTCGCTGAAATATTGCTCTATCTTTTCCCTGATTGTCTCGATTTGTACCGGGTTATGTAATATGTCTGTGGGGAACTTCCAGTTCCATAACCCTCCCTTCCTGTCTCCAACCTTAATATTCATCCATATCGGGCGTGATCTGATAGGGTGATGGTTCCCAGCTCTACATTTCTTACTTTTCCCAGGAGCCCTGTGTATGTCCAGATATAGACTATCCGTGACATTGTGATGTGTACATGCTAGTAGTGGCTATAGCCCGGCTCATCCCTTCTTATTGCCCTCCACACATCTTTGAGAGCCAGTGTGGCCATTGTCTGCTGGAATGCTTTGGATGGGGCTTGTGCTCCTTGTACTGCCTTCCCGCTCCTATCCTGAACGGGAACCCACACCATGTTAGTCTCCTGCTAGGATGATTTGCCCTCTTGCTAAGTCCTCTAGTTTCGCCAACGTATCCCTCAGGAAGCCATCCTGTCCCACATTTGGGTCGTATATTGACGCCAATGTGACCATTTGGCTTCCGATTGATGTATTTAAGAATATATACCTTTCTTCCATATCCTATATGGAGTCTTTCACTAATGCTCCCACCCTATCGTATAGTGCAATCAGTACCCCTGCTTTCTTTTCTCTCGCATTTGCTTGATATATTTGTGCATATCCTTTCATTTTGCGTTTCCACTATTCTATTTTCTGTATGTGTGTTTCTTGATACATGAGAATGTCTACCTGTTCTCCCCTCAAATATTGCTCCACTTTTTTCCATTTCAATGGGGTGTTTAGTCCCCTTACATTGAACGTTTGTACCTTAAGATCCTTCATCTTGGTGTCTGTTTTTCCTTTTTCTCCCTGACTCTCGGGTCCTTACTTCCTCGACTCCCTGCCTCTGCCCTTTCCCCTCCCTTCCCGTACCCCTCACCTCAACTGTTAACATCAACCCCCAACTTGAGCACCCCTTTAATCCCCTTTCCCCTGAGGTTTCTATGGTTGCTAGGACAAAGTGTCTGCCGCGCCTGGCCCTCGTACCATCCAAGGGATAACATTATGGGGATTACTAAGCCCCACCAATCACTACAAGATGCGCCCTCCCTTCCCAGTCACGTGGGCCGCAAACTGTTATGGGATTGTCTTAGCCCTTTCTCCGGTGTATGTTTTATGATCATGTCTTCTCCTGTTCTAGGTCGCCTCCCCATTGAAGTTTTTGATCTCAGCCGCCTTCACTCTTTCCTCTTTCAGATCTTTGCCCTTTTTCAGCATTGTTTTCCATTCCCATGGTTTCCCATGTCTTTCATTACCCCTCCTTTGTTCTCCAGTATCATCTCCATGTTCTCCTTGTAGGTTCAATATCTGTTCTCCCTCCTCACAGGTCGTGATACTGTGTTGCCGTCCTCCCCATGTGAAGAGTAGACCAAAGGGGAATGTCCACTTATACCTTCTTTGTTTTAACATCAGGAACTTAACCACAGGGACCATCTGCCTTCTTTTTTGGATCGTGGATTGTGCCAGATCTTGGTACAGTTGCACCTCTTCTCCGTTTATTCTCATTTACCCTGCTTGTCTCGCTTTTCGTAAGATTTGTTCTTTCTGAACGTAAGATGTAACTGCCACTAATACATCCCTTGGATTTGTGCCCGACTTTCCTGCTCTTCGTGGGACCACTCAATGTATTCTGTCCACCTGGATTATTTCCTCCTTGTCTATTGCTAAGATTTCTGCAAACAGTGGTTGGGCTGTAGCTTTCAGCTCCTTGTCCTCCACCGTTTGAGTTTTTTTTTTTATTCGAATATTTGATCACCCTGAGCGGTTTTTTGCGTGTCCTCTTCCATGTTTTGGACTGATTTCTACAGTGTGTCCGTTCTTTCTTCTAATTTTGCTGCGTCGACTTTCAGTTCTTGTATTGATTGCTTAATTTCTTCTTTCAGCGTTTCCAATTGTGACTGTAAGGAGGCCATGCATTTACTTTGAAACTCCTTGAACCAGCTTTGCATATCTTCTTTGCAAGCCATGGCTCCCTCTTCTCTGCCCGTCGCTGTGAGTGGGTCCTGGCTGGTTTCCCCTCTCCTGTGCTTCGTTGTGGTTGCCAAACTCCACAGTTGCTTAATGCTTGTTTTGTGCTTACCCTGGGGTGTCTGTTGGGTTGGTAGCGCTGTTTTCCACCTTGCCTTGGACATGTAGGTGTTAGTGTGGTTCCTTTTTAATGTTTCTCCACTCCCTTGTTACGTTCCCCGCTTTGATGGTCTTGTTGTACAGTTCATGCCGTATCTGCTGTGATTCCTTTCTCTGTTATTGTCCTTTTCCTGAGGGGGGAGGGGGAGTTCATTGTAGGCAGACCCCTGCCCCCTTCTGTGATGGCTTGCTACCTCCCCGGGATAGTTTTGCTTAGGGGGGGTCTCCTTATCTCTCTTGTTCTGTGTCTTCGGGTTTCCTTATGTGCCGCATTGTAGTGGGCACGTCCTCCCTGTAGGGACCTTTGCAAACCGAAGTAGTTTTCCTGTTTTCCCCCTTCTCCTGTTGTTGCTGAGTCCCGGGGGCATCTCTGTATGGGTTCACTCACTTGCCTCTCCCCTTTCCTTGCCCCACAATCCCCCAATATGCCTGCTGTTTCACCTCTAATTCCCCCCACTCCATTGTTGGTTTCGTTGTGACTCTCTATCTGGTTTGATTTCCTATAGCAGTAGCATAATATGCCGCGCAGGGGGGCGTCTCTCACTTCTGTATTGGCGCAGGGGTTTCTCCGCTTAATCTTGTTAGGCAGAATCCAGTGAAGTTCTTTACGGAGCACTACACCAGATTACGACTACAGGTGAGAGCAATAAATCCCCTTTGGTATCAGTCTGTACCACAAAGATTTAGTTGGTAGCTGTGGCTGAGCAGTCAGACTTATCTCAAGAGGGAGATGAGCAGTATTCAGGGTTTACACAATAGGCCTACTGTACTATGGCACAAGGAAACACTGACCAAAGCTTTGTAGTTCATACGTAGATATTTATTATATACATTTCTAAGCAAACACATGTATCGCAAGTATCAAGCAAGTTAAATTAAGTCAATAGAAAAATATACACACTCCCTATATAAATTGTAGACCAAGTGAACCAGAGTGAAACTGAGCAAAACGGCACAGTAACCACTACACACAAGGGATGCTCTAGCAATTTCTCATAAGGGAGGGAAAACACAAGTTATCTAGAAATAGGTTCTTATACCCCCTAGCAACACTTCCCATCAGTTGTGAACCAGTTCAGCCAGACAGTACATCAGTATAGGCAATACTTCAAATGAAAACTGAGCAAAATGGCATTTCACAATGGTTATGCAGTGGGAAGGAAAGGGTAGTTATAAGAAAGGATTGCACCACACAGTTCGAATGGGGAATCAATCCCGAGAAAGCAGGTCTAACAAATGTGACCAGAGTCAGTAGGCCTGTGCCAGAGGTAATGGTACAGGGCAAGGGTCCAGGAGCAAAATGTTCTTGTAGCTGCAGTCAAGTCTTTGGTTAGCGATGTTGAAAAGGTGGATACAGAAAGCGAAAGACAACGTTAAGAGAGGTGTGGCCAACCCAACAGGTAGGAAAAAGGATTTAAAACACCTTTAGCACTACTGCGAAGAAAGGGCATAACAATGTACCTTAAAAGTGAAGAAGTGACTCCTGCGGTGGCGGTTGTTCCTGGTAGTTCCTGCAGTTCGGGGGATCCAGCAGAGGAAGAGAGGCTCTCGTCGTGGAGGAAGGTTCGAGATACTGCACTACCCAGGGATGAAACCAGCCGCGGTGCTGCCAAACAAAGTTTAAAAGGTACACTCCTTTTAATCGCGGTCCGGGTCGATAGCTGCTTGGCTATCCGGTCTCCAAGTGCAGGGCACTGGCGATTCGACCACAGCAGGTTGGGGAAGGCGATTGGCAAACTGGTTGGCCCCACCAGCTCAAGGGAAGAAGGCTCTTTCAGATGAAGATCTTCTCGTCGTGTGGAGAAAAGTGGTGAGATGCTGCAGCAGGGCTTCACCGGTGGTGGTAGTCGTTGCAGGTGTCTTTGGCTTCTCTCCTCTTCGGTTCGTAGTTCCAGTGGCAACGTCTTGCCCTTCCAGTCCTCAGGACCCTGCTTTTATGCAGAAAGAGACCCATTCAGGCAGCCTAGCTGTCACTCACGCAGTGGAGTGGTCTTCTTGGCGGGAGACCCTCCAGCCTATCAGGTTAGAGTGCGACCTGAGTTGCTGCGGCAACTCTGTCCAGGGGTCCTAGTCCCCTCCCCCCCCCTCCCACACAATGGACCCACCCCAGACTCAGTGGCACCATACGGACGAACAAAGGATCCCCGACCTGGGTTAAGATAGTAGAGAAAGACCTGAGAAAGAAGTTATATTAAAGTTCTGGCAAATAAAACCTACCGGAGCAAAATTAATTTTAAAATGCACTGGCGGTATGCAGTCGGAGATTTAAGGAAAAGGGCCTCATGGGCAGCACCCGACACAGGGCCCTAGGTGGGCGGGTCATAGAGGCAGAGCTTTGGGTGGGCGGAGTTAACTGTGGTCACAGTGTACAATGGCAAACTTTAGGGACAAAAGCAATTTTTTATTAAGTTGTCTTCATTACAGTTATCTAGGGGTCTGACTAACTGGAAACAGCTGGGTGTGCTCAGCAGGCTTTGCTATTAATGGTAAATATTGTAAACCTAGAGAACATATGCGTCCTTGTAGCAGAAAAGTGATGTCATTCTGTTTGTGTGGGCGTTGCTGCAGCCTTGCATTGCAAAATGACAGAATTGCATAGTGTTAAGCTTTTGCTGCACGGGCTGGAGAGTGAAAACCTCAGATCTGTATAAGGGTGTACTAGTATGGAATTACAGAGCACTTTACAATATTTTGGACGGTGTTAAAAAAACAAACAAGAAGCGTGGCTTGGAGCCGACACGATGCAGTCGCTCCTCTAAAGCCACCCGTGGACGGCCCGCTGCTTCAGCTAAAATTGTGTGGTTCCTATGGCCTATATGATCCACCGACGCCAGCTATGTGGATCGGAACCGATGGAGCACTAGCGGCTCAAAGATGAAAGCTGGGAGAGGGAGCACTATGTCCGTACTCATCGCCTGAATCCTGGTCCCCCCCCTCTGCGGCTCAGAGAATCCAAGATGGCGGGCGCACGTATGATGGCGGCCGCAGTCACGAGTCGAGGGCGATCCTCTCCGTAACACTTGAGCCGGAGGGGACGGTCGGACATCCGGATATCCAGACAAACGGGGACCATCGCCCGGCAAGGGCCCCCCCTGGAATCGGCAGGGAGCCCCGCATACATCGGCCCCATTTTGCACACCCTCTCCCTTTTCTTCCTGGGGCGCCCCGGCCCACGCCACCTACACACTTCCAGCGGACGGAGATCTACGCGGCTGCGTTAGTGGCCCACCTGGATGCTCGGTGGGGCCTACTTTCCGGCTCATGGACACAGATATCGGCCCTAAGAAGCGATTCAATTCCTGGAGTGAAGATAAGAGACCCTCCCCCCAACGGTTGGCGGCGGGAGCCTTCAGCGGGAGCCCCCGAGAGATTTAAGGTAGGCCTAGCTCGCATGCGCTTCTCCCTGAGCTCTTCCTGGGGCGCCCCGGCCCACAGTCCGGCTCCTCCTCACCACTACATCGCTCCCAGCGGCCATTGTCCTGCCTCTGACAACTAGCGCGATGTCCAAGCAACAAAAGACCAACAAGTCTTTGGACATAGCAACTCTGCTGACCGCTTCTGACAAAGCTAAAAAAACAAGATTCCGGCACCTCTATCCCATGGGAATCCCTAGATAACAAGGGACCTTTGGCGACCAAAGAAGATATTCGTGAATTCATGGTGGATATCAAATCAGAATTCCGCTCTTGTATGGCAGAACTCACAACTAAACTAGAAAGCACAGACAAAAAGGTCTCGGAGGTTGAACAAAGAGTAGGAGTTGTTGAGGATCATATCCAAGACCATGCCTCCGCGCTAACAGAGGTCCAACGCTCAATCGGACTACTGCAGGACAGGTGCGACATCCTGGAAAACAAGCAAGAAGACCTCGAAAATAGGGCCCGGCGCAACAACCTCCGCATTCGGGGGGGTTCCCACCTCGATCCCAGACAAGGGGTTAGCTGAATATGTGGGCCTCTTTTTCCAATCTCTTCTCCCCGACCTCGAAGATTCACTGCTTCTCCTGGATCGCACTCACAGGCTGAACCCCCGACGCGGAGTGGAATCAGATGGCCCCCCCAACGTCATTACTAGGGTGCACTTCTTTACTACGAAGGAAGCCATCTCGGCAATAAGCCGCTCCAAAGACGAAATTACATTTCAAGGGACTTCTCTCCAGATCTTCCAGGACCTTTCTCCGCTTACTCTTCAAAAGAGGCGAGCCCTTCGCCCTTTAACCGCCCTTCTTCAGGCTCCAAAAATCTGCTACAGATGGCTCTTTCCCACAGCTTTGCAATTTTCCTACAAGGGCTCGCTCAGGAAAATTAGCCACCTGGAAGATGCTACCGACATCCTACGTCCAGATGCTTCCAACCCCTCATCTCTCCCGCCGCCCGAAGCAGCGGCTGATTAAATCCTGGTGGCCTCCCTTAATCCCACACAAAACTCTTGGTCGAGGGTTCCCAGATTCCGGAAGAGGAAATAGCCAGATGCGACCCCACGGTGGAGCTTCCACCTCGATCCCAGCTCATAGTCCGGCACCATGATCCGATCTACACCCTCAGGAACACAGATAAGCTTTATTCTTTAAGCAGCGGGCATTATTCCATGGCCCATGCCCGGTTCCAAGGCACAATCCATCTACGAGTCCTTGGAACAAACCACTACGATTGCTCATAAAGTTAGCCATGTTGGCTACACACTGTTCGATGGCCCCGTTGGCCAAGGGAGGCATTAGACCCGCAAAAGGTCAGCCACCCTCAGTTAAAACTTGGTGGCCCGAGAAAAAACCCCACAGGCAGGTTGGGGAATGGCTACACACTCCGACATGATGGCTGATTCCTCTATATCTCCCCCTCTCCCCCATGACTCGTCAACCTCCCCGGTACTGGCCCCATAGCATCGGACTTTACGGTTCGTCTCCCTGAATGTCAAGGGACTAAATTCACCCGCCAAACGCAAGTCTATCCTACAGAAGCTTCAGAACGACGGTGCAGCTGTGGCTATGCTACAAGAAACCCATCTGCTGCTGGCAGATCACAGCCGCCTGCGCTCCCGAGGCTTTCCGAAGCAACTTTTCGCGTCTGGTAACTCCAAGAGGGGTGGCACAACTATCCTATTCGGGAGGGGCCTGAACCCTCAGATTCTGGACTCTATAAGCTGCCCGGAGGGGTGATACATGGCGATGAAATGCCTATTACTTGGACAACTCTACTCTATAATCTCTGTGTACGCACCCAACTCAGGTCAGGCGTCGTTCTATGAATCCCTGTGTACAACCCTCTCCCCGTTTTTGGGAGGCCAGATACTGATCGGAGGGGACTTCAATGGGGTCCCGGACACCTCAAAAGACAAGTCACACCCACCCAGCGCTGGAGACCTCGCCATAGCCCTGGCTCTCTTACAACTATTTAGAACCTTGGGGGTGGTGGATTCATGGAGAGTTCTCCACCCATCCGAAAGAGACTTTTCCTTTTATTCCTATGTCCACCGGACCTTCTCCAGGATAGATCTTCTCTTAGTGTCCCCACAAATCTTTACGTTTACAAACGATGTGACGATTGGCTCCAGAATATTGTCTGATCATGCTCCGGTGACCCTGGAGATCCGAGTGCAGGAACCAGCTAACCCCCAACAGCGCAGATGGACCCTATATGATCCGATTCTCAACGAGATGCCACTCAGGGATGCAATCGCAACCACGATCTCCAACTTCTTTAAGGAAAACCCCAGTGAGGACACCTCTACCGCCAACACTTGGGACACAATGAAGGCAGTAGTGCGGGGTGAACTGATTGCGCAAGGAGCGGCCTATCATAGACACAAGCGTCAAACTCGCCAGAGCCTTGAGGAAGATCTTAAAAATGCAGAAAGGACCCATAAGGAGAAGGGCTGGACCCCTAAAACCCAGCGAGCCATCCGGATAGCACAGACAAAGATTGAGGAGGCCCACTATGCTGAACACACTGCCCAGCAAATGGCAAAAGCAAAACAGTTTTATTATGCTAAAAACAACAAAGCAAATAAGCTACTAGTGGCCAAACTTGCCAAAGCGAAGAGGAACAACACAATTGTGGGCCTGCGAGACCAACGAGGCAAGGTCCATTACGCTGACCAGGACAAACTGCGGCTCGCTGCGGCCCACCTAACTCAGGTGATGACCGCTCCAGCGCAGGACATGGAGGAACAGAAGGAATACTTGCGGGGTGCGGCACTTCCCCGGCTAAAAAGAACAGCCCGTGACTCTCTGGAGGCGCCGATCACTGACGAAGAAGTGGACGAGGCAATAAAAGCTCTCAAATCCCGAGCCCCTGGCCCTGATGGCTATACAACCAGGTTCTACAAGATTTTTAAACCCCAGCTATTAGCTCCTTTGGTACAGTTGTTTAACTCGTTCAGGACCACGGGCACTGTAACCCCGTCCATGCAGGAGTCAATTACGGTCTTACTACATAAACCGGGGGGCGATCCGAAGAACCCTGCATCATATAGACCCATTGCCCTGCTCAATATAGATGCCGACATTTACTCTAAAATCCTGGCGTCTCGGCTGTCTCGATTCTTGCCGGAGATAATCAGTGCGGATCAGAGTGGCTTCCTCAGACCACGCTCCACGGCCGACAACATTCGCAGAGCCTTGGATCTGGTGGAACTCGCTTCCCGAGATTCCCAGGAGTTGGTGCTCCTGGCCCTGGACGCGACCAAGGCGTTTGGCAAAGTGGATTGGACCTTCATGAGGCTTACCCTGGAGTCTTTTGGATTTGGCCCGGAGTTCTGCACCATGACACTGGCAAATTACAAAGCCCTCAAAACCCTTCTTAGAGTTAACGGCACCCTCTCCTCCCCCATCAACCTAACTTGCGGAACCCGACAGGGATGCCCGCTGTCGCCACTTCTCTTCGCTTTAATTATGGAACCGTTTGCCCAGCGGATCAGGTTGAATCCTGCAGTCGAAGGCTTTCAATCAGGCTCGGCGCACCATAAACTGGCCCTCTATGCAGATGATGTCCTCCTGACTATCACGAAACTCCGCTCCTCCCTCCCTCAAGCCCTGGCTGATATAACGAGCTATGGCAGGGTCACAGGCTTCACAGTTAACTACAGGAAATCAGTCGCTATGGGAGTGGGCTTGACCCGAGAAGCCCTGGTTCCGCTGTGCCCAAAACACTGGTCGACCAAAGAACTTAGCTACTTGGGAGTTCAGATCCTTGCCAGTCCAAGCGAAACTTATCGGGCTAATTTTCCCCCATTATTTACGAACTTGGAGGCAGATTTGAGACGCTGGGCAACACAGGAGATATCGCTGATGGGCCATATTACAGCCTGTAAGATGAATTTACTGCCGAGATTTCTGTATGCATGCTCCACAGCCCTTCAACGCCAGAAGAAAATGCTGCCGTTTATTTGGAGGGGGAAAAAACCCAGGATCCCTAAATCCACGATGCTGGGCAATGCGAAACTGGGTGGGCTCGGGTCCCTGACTTGCAGAAATACCAAATGGCGGCTCACCTGTCTTGTATCCAATCATGGCAAGTCCTTACCAACCGCCCTAGATGGGTAGACCCCGAACAAGCGCAGCTGCCCCTCCCACTACGCTTTCTCCCACATGTCCCCCCTCCGGAACGGCGACAGTGGCGGAATCTCCTGGCATCCACTAAACACACCATTTCGGTGTGGGACAAGGCGTTGAAACAGAAGAAGATCCCGACTGGGCTCAGCCCCCTCTCCCCAGTGTTCATGAAGCCGACCTTCTCTCCTGGTCTGTCTCCCCGGAACTTTAAGGCCAGGATTGCAGGAGGCCTAGAGACCCTGGGTCAACTTTTTGAAGGGGGCCAACCCTGCACCTTTGAGTGATGCAAAGAACTTTTTGGGATCCAGGAACGAGATAGGTTCACATATACCCAGCTACGCCACAGGTGCACCCATCCTCAGACTCGCCAGGCGGCTACTCGTCCCCCCACAGCCATCGAATTGACCCTTAAGGAGCTTCTGCCCCGAGGAAGAATCTCCACTCTGTACAAGCGCCTCCAAACGGACTTCCTAACCTCCAAGACCCGGTATATGGCCCTATGGGAGGCAGACTTGGGCCATCCGATTGAAGACCAACAGTGGGTCGACATCTGGTCCCGGGCTCACACCTCCTCATCATGCATCACGAATAGAGAGTGCGTCTACAAGATCCTCCTCCAGTGGTGCTACCCTCCCCTAAGACTCCACCACATGAACTCCACGATCAACCCTCAATGCTGGAGGCAGTGCAGCCAAATAGGCTCCTTCTTCCACATGTGGTCCTGCCCCAAGGCCCAAGCCTTTTGGAAACAATGCCTGGCGACGATAGCGGACATCACTCAGGTGCGACTGCCCTTGGCCCCCGAGCCTATCCTCCTTGGAGCACCGGTCCCCGGGATCTATCCCAGGTCTGGCCCCAAGGCCAAACTATTGTCACAATGCCTTCTTGCGGGTAGGAACGTGATAGCCCGCACCTGGAAAACGACGGAAGGCCCTCTCGTGCCTTTCTGGTGGATGAAGGTCTGGGACATCGTGATCGCCGAGAAGGTGACGGCTGCCGGAGCAGGCACCTTGCATCGCTTTCGCAACATCTGGGGTCCGGTATTGGAGTTTGACCAAAGGTTCCCAGCCCTGACTTTCAAGCCCCAACTGTCCAGGAGAACTATTCAAGATGGAGACCCCCTACAGGGAAGTGAAGAAGGAACTTGAGCCCAAGGGGTGGGGTGGGAGGAGCGTCAAATGGGATTACTGTATGCTACATGTCGCAAGTGATTAAGCTTCGTATTGCCATAACCTGCCTGTGTAAAATAAACACGTTTAAAAAAAAACAAACAAGAAGACAATTGATGTTTGTGATGTTTGTGACAACAGTGTGAAGAGCTGCTTGTGATCGCTACAAGACCAGATGCTGTATCTATTAGTTTATTCATTTGATTTTTTCCCAAAAGATGATAGAATGCTGTGACACTCCCCAACCATACCACACTCCTCTGTGCCCAATTTACAAAACGTTTCCAATGAAAAGTGCTTTTGTAAATCAGGCATATGTCGCCTTCTATAGTAGGACTGTGCTCTGTAAATAAAGGAAAAGTAAAAAAAAAAAATAAGCAACACAGAACAATGTGCTGATGTGGATTGTCGTAATATTTAAAAACTTTCGCGGGGGGCGCTGTTGCGCACATCAGAGATGGCCGCCTAGCGCAAGAGCTCCAGCTCGGACGAAATCCTTTTTTAAAATAATCCTTTCAGGAGCGTCCCAGTTCCTGTATACTGGTAGTACACCAGATGGTAAAGACAGATACATAAGGAATACCCCCTCTCCACACCTGTGCCACATAGCGGTGTACAGGGCAACAATACGTGGGGGAACACAGTCCATCCTTCCTTGGAAGCCGCAACACATGGGCCGCACCACGAAGAGAGGGGCAGGTGGGAAAAAGATTGGCCCAATGAATACTTTTACCAGCTCACAACCGCAGGGGGCGGCTGGGGGGAACTATAATTACCTTATGGGCAGGAGACTGACCCAATGGAACGCCTGGCAACGCTGGTACAGAACGGATTCATGGCCTTGAACGTAAAACTTGATGATATAGTGGTGACGATCGGGTCCCTGAAAGCACGTGTGGAAAAAGAAAGCGTGCGTGTTACGGAGGCGGAGAATAGGATAAGTGCAAGCGAGGACACGATATTACAACACAGTCGAGATATAGCTCACATTGAAACAGAATTGCACAAAACCCAAAACAAGTGTGAGGACCTTGAATCGAGATCCCGGAGAAACAACATCCGGATTGTTGGGGTATCGGAAAAGTTTGGCATAGGTCCCATGGAGAAACAAGTAGAGGCCTTGTTGAAAGACATCCTAGGTGCCGACTCCTTCTCGGATCACTTTCTGATTGAAAGAGCCCACCGCACCCTAGCACCGCACCCGAAACCAGGAGCTCCCACACAAACTATAATTGCACGCCTCCTTAATTACAGAGACAGAGACACTATACTCCAGCTGTCGAGAGAAAAAGGAACTTTATATTACGAAGAGAACAAAATTCACATATACCCAGACTTCTCGACCAACGTGCAAATGCAAGGGAGATCCTATGAAGGGGTGAAAAGACAGCTACGTATGCGAAATGTGCCCTATGCCCTCATCTTCCCGGCGAAAATGAGAATACAACATGGGGGACGGGCCCACTTCTTCGAGAACCCCACAGAGGCCATGTCGTATGTAGAGACTTCCATCCCATTACCCCCAGGAGACCGAATGGCGAACCAAAATGCGAGTTCATAACCGAGGGGTGAGAGACGAGACCCAACAGAGCGGAGAGTGGGGTTAAGGCTCGACCGCCTGCCACCTGACAATTAAATTGGAAGTAATGTAACAGGGACGAACTGAACAAAAACTGTTGTTTTTTTCTTGGCTGTGAGCCTCAGTCAAGAGCGCGCCAGATGGCTGCAACTAGTGACCCTCAGGAAAGTTCCACATGTTTAAGGCAATGTTTTTTGCGGGGCAGCATTGTCAAGTTGGGGTTGATGATGTGGGTGGGGGATTAAAATGTTGCGGGATTGAGCAGAGCGGGGAGGAGAAGGGGGAAGTTCAGGAGCCGGGACTCAGTTGGAGGAGTCCCCCAAGTTATAAAACGTGGTGACGTTGCAACACATGAAACTCTCCTAAGAAACAGCAAGTCAAGTAACGCAAAATGGGTATACAGACATGGCTAACCCTGTTGGAGCGGCCAGAGGGCTTAAATTGAAACTTCTTACTTGGAACGTCCGGGGGCTGAACAATCGAGTCAAACTGAATAAAGTGGGAGCTTATTACACTCGTCATCAGCCCCAGATTGTCATGCTGCAAGAAACTAATGCGCTCCAGAAGGTCAATACCGAGTGCGGTAAACATAGATACTGTACGGAATACTCCTCGCAGGCAAGAGGGGTGCTGACCCTGATTCACCCATCAGTTGGGTTCCAATTAGGGAGGAGTAAAATAGACCCAATGGGTCGCAACGTTATAGTGTGGGGAAGCATTGCGGGGGAAAAACTGATATTGATAAATACGTATGGTCCGAATGTGGACGACCCTGATTTTTACACAAATGTACTGCATGAGATTGGTTTGTGTGGAAGTGAGCAAATTATGTGGGGAGGAGATTTCAACACTATCTTAGACACAATCCTAGACCGCTCCACCTCCACACACAGGAATCCCACAAAAACAGCTAATACTTTACAACAAATCATTTCACAACTACTACTAGCAGATGCCTGGAGAACACTACACCCCCGAAAGAGACAGTATTCCTTTTACTCCTCAGTGCATGACACCGAATCCCGCATTGATTACTGGCTGGTGTCTGCGTCTCTCATGCACCAAATTAACGAAAGTGAAATATTTCCCCGCACCCTGTCAGATCACTCCCCTATCATGTTAGACATGACACTAGGCAACCTTAGACCCCCGGTCAGGAGATGGAGGATGCCTTCCGACATACTTAAGGATCCTGCAGTGGTAGAGGAATTACACGCCGAGGTGGAATTTCTTCTTGAAACCAATAAGGACTCAGTAGATAGCCCCGCGATACTATGGGAAACGTTCAAGGCGTGGATGAGGGGTACCCTGATCTCCAAATCCAAGGGGCTGTTGAAAGCGGTCAGGGTGGAACTGGCGGAGGTGGAGAAACGATTGGGGGAGTTAGAGCAACGATATACATCCCTGCATGAAGACAGCACCCTTGCAGATATTAATAGCAAACTACAAGAATTCAGCAAACTAGCTACTAGGGAATTGCTGTATATGGCTACTCCGGCCAGAGCCCGCCGGTATGGCGAAGGGAATAAGGCGGGGCGCACCCTAGCTAACCTGCTGAAAGTTGAAAGAGGCCACACCCCGATCTCCAGCATAATAGCGAGCGACTGCACAGTGACAACAAGCGAGGAGGGTATAAATAGAGAGTTTTCCCATTTTTATAAAGAACTCTACGCCAACCATGATCTAAAAACCCCCAATGACATCAGAAAATACTTAGATAGTATTACGCTCCCAATGTTGTTAGCAGAAAATAAATCACTGTTAGACCAGCCCCTTACGATTGAAGAAATAAAGGAAGCGATTAAATCACTAGCCAATGGGAAGGCTCCTGGCTCAGACGGTCTGGGGATCGAGTTATACAAGGAGCTAAGTGAGGAAATTGGCCCGATATTACTGTCCATGTGGGAGGAGGCCACAGAAGTAGGGACTCTTCCAACATCCATGAGAGAGGCCATAATCAATGTACTCCCTAAGCCCCGGCGTCCCCCCAATGAGATGTCCTCATACAGGCCCCTGTCCCTTATTAACTGTGACGCCAAGATATTTGCAAAGATTCTGGCCAATAGACTCCTGCCTCACATGCCAATATTAGTACACCCTGACCAATGCGGATTTATCCCCACTAGGTCTACAGCACTCAATCTGCGAAGGCTATTTGGTGTCATGGCCCAGATCAAACCGGGAGCCCAGGCGGGAGCTGTGTCTCTAGATGCCGAAAAGGCGTTTGACTCTGTGTCATGGACGTACCTGTTCATGGTGTTAGGGAAATTTGGACTGGGCCCATGCTTTCTGGAATATGTCAAGGTGCTGTACACTAATCCGGGGGCCAGGGTATTGACCAACCGCACCATGTCATGGTTTGAGCTGGGGAGGGGTACTAGACAGGGTTGTCCATTCTCCCCCATACTGTTCGCCCTGACCATGGAACCAGTTGCAGCAGCAATTAGAGAACATCAGGAACAGAGGGGTATATGGATGGCGGGCCTGACCCAATCAATATCCCTGTTTGCAGATGACACCCTATTATACATCCGAGAACCGGACACACACTTGGGTCCAGCGATGGAGGCAGTGCACAAATTCGCAGAATACTTGGGATACAAAACTAATCGTTCTAAATCTGAAATTCTTCCCCTGACCCCTGCTACCAGATGCCCAAGCAACACGCACGGCTTACAGTGGTCCCCGGACAAGATAAGATACCTGGGGGTTATCGTGTCGGGATACAGAACATCCCTATTTTTGAATAATGACGAATCCCTATTGAATACGATTTCCACTAGACTCCGTTTCTGGGCTAAACTTCCCATTTCACTTATCGGCCGGGTAGCCATACTGAAGCTACTGTACATATTTTCTAACATTCCGATTTGGCCTGGTAGGCGGTTCTTCGACACTCTTAGATCCATGGCGGTGGATTTCATCTGGTGCGGGGGGCGGCTAGGATGTGGGAAAAAATGGTGGAACCATATAATAAAGGTGGCATAGCAGCTCCTGACTTCGAATTATATTATCTAGCTGCACAGGCCCAATTCGTTAAGCATTGGTATGATGAGCATGACACCTCACCCCACATTTGTCTAGAAAAACACGCTGCACGCCCAACCGACATAAAGTCAGTCATGTTTAAAGGTAAACAGAGATGAATGCCCATTTGACCCAGTTAGTACGACAGCACAGGCATGGTTCAAACTCCACCGAAGGCTCGGGGTGAAGACGCCTTACTATGCTGAGGCCCCGTTCTGGAGCTTCCCCGGTATAGCACCCACATACGATCCAGGTATACAAAACAAATGGGACCCGGATGAGGAATTTAAAATCAAGGACATATTCCCTAATGGTAGATTCATAACGTTGGAGGAATTCGAAACAGGGATGGGAAGGGACCAATTGATATTACAATATCATAGAATGAGATTGGCCTTAAAGGCTAGGTGGCTAATGTTCCCAGATGAACCCCCACCACACCCGTGCCTGATGACCCTGGCAACCCGATCTGGAACCAGCGTCTCGGGGCTATATGTGGCCGTGCAGGCTAATACTCCAACGGTAAATGCAATAAAGGCCTCCTGGGAAGCAGATCTGGGTGAAAATATAACTGACAAAACCTGGGAGAGGTACTGTGAATTGACCAAGAGGGTATCCATGAACGCGGGCCTCCGGCTGATTCAGTTCAAGATGTTAAACAAGCTGCATCATACCCCCCAAAAAGTGGCGAAGTTTACAAATAATATTCCCTGTAAGTGTCCGAAATGTGGGGTGGATCGGGCTGATTCGATACACATGTACTGAAACTGTCCTCCTGTGCGCGCGTTTTGGGGCGAGGTAGCAAACATCCTAGAGGAGGTGACTCAGATACCGGCCGACCTCACACCACAAAAATATCTGTTTGGGGATATTGGTAAGCAATCGGAGGTAACACGGAGGCTCTTTAACATTACATGCACAGTGGCCAAAAAGTGCATTTTGCAAAAATGGAAGAGTGCACAGGCACCACGAGTGAGCCACTTTCTGAAGGAATTGATGTATGTCAATGAATGTGAAGAACACTATATAATGTCACTCCCGAATTCAAGTAAACCAAAGGACATCTGGGCCCAGTTTAGGATATATTTATGCGAAACAAACTCGGCCAGTAACAGCCCGGCAGGGCCCAGTGATGCATCAGTAATCAGTATTACTGTTTACTCTGTAATATAACTGAACTGAATGTTGATATTCCGAATATATTCGATATGTGTTGTTGTTGCAATGTCATGTACCACAAGAATTAAATAAAGTTTAAAAAAAAAAAACACCTTCGCATTCCAGCATGTATTTTGAAGGAGATAATATACATTTGCATATAACAAAGCCCTAACCCTGTGACAACTAACATGCAAAACACGCCACAAGAACTGCGTTTTTTTTTTTCATCAGTGGCCAAACCCCTCTTCATTTCTCGCCAACCTTGTTTGGATTTGTTTATGGTGTGACATAAAAGCCTGTCTTGTTCCCTCAGGGCTGACAAACAGTGTTAAGATCCACACTGAGCCACACGGCGATGACACATGTGCTCTCCGGCAGCAGTCGGGGAAAGTGAGCAGAGAACTCGCATGCGCAAAGCAAGCCCGCCACAGCAGAAAGGGCCCTGTGCTGTGTGGAAGGGGCGGGCCCTAGCACAGGGGCCTGCTCGCCATTTCTCCAGCATGGGGTCTGGCATGGATTCACATGCTCATGAATATTCCCCGTCGTCAGGCCGGGAATCCTCGGTATAGAAAAAAATCAGTATCAGTTTCGTTTCTGATCTGTCTTTCTTAGTAGTAACCAATCACTGGTCTCTGGGTCATACTGCCCCCAGCCAATGACTGCCCTCTCCCTAAACCCCGCCTCCGGCAGCCATCCTCAGATTTTTACTGTACGTTCAAGTGTTGGGAGTCCTCGTGCTGTAGCTCTCGAGCTTTTGCTGCGTTTTTGCGCTTTTTCAGGAGATTTTTCTAATTTTTCGGTTAAATAGAGCCTCAAGCTCCACCGTTTCTACATCCGATCAACGGGGCTCCGTTCCGGAGTTCTCTACGCCCCTCAAGGGTGAAGATTTCATCGGGTTACGCTTTTGGAGGTTTCCAGAAGTTCCGAGGCCTAGCCCGGACATGGCCCAGGAGAAAGGAAGCTCGACGCCCGGGAAGCTGTTCAGGACCTGCCCTGGATGCCAGCTTCAGAATATTTTCAAGGAGGACGAGCATTCGTTATGCCTCTACTGTCTCCATGAGGACAAGACGCACAAGGAGAAGGACTGTGCGTTTTGTGGGAACATGTCGGAGCGGACCATAAATGATCGCCACCTCCGTCTCGCCAACTGGCTGGAAGGGAAGAGCCCGTCAGGCGAGAAGAAGAAAAAGAAGTCCGAGCGGTCTTCTAAATCCTGTGAGGGTGCACCAGCGACAGGGGCCCAACAAAAGGCTAAGCACCGCGAGTCCGCAGGCACCGGGAGCGCCGAACGGTCGGGCTCCTTTGCTGCCAGGCAGGGCGCATCCTCCCTGGCGCCATCAACCACGAGCCAACGCTCTGGCTCGGGTAAGATGAAGTCCGAGAACCCGGCAAAGCTTCTGGAGAGGCCCCGGTCGATCTCGAAGATTCCGGCAGAGGGGGAGTGAGGCTCGGACCCTCCCCCCAAGGTGAAGGCCCCAGGCGTCCAGAAGGTGACGATGGCCTTAATTCACCCTGCTAAGACCTCGATTGAGGATGTCGCTGCGGCCCTGGCTCAGCCTGTGGAGGCTACACCAGTGGAGGCGCCCTCAGGACCCAGAGTCTCCCTGCCACCGCGGAGGGAGTCGTCTTTCAGGCCCATTGAGAAGACCCCCACGAAGTCCTCGTTGGAAAAGGTGGGGGAGGGACTGGTGGCCATCATGGATACGGACACGACCTCTGAAGAAGAGCTCATCAAAGTCGTGGAAGAGGCCCAGCCCATCGGGAGGGATCCCGACGAGGGCGACGACTAGAGCGATGGTGTCGCCGACAAGGCTCCTTAAGAGCCCTCGCGCCCGTCGTTTCCGGCGCTGCAGGACACCTCAGCGGCCATTTTGTCAGCGATTCAGTCCTTATGCTCGGAGATAAGGACAAGGTTGCCCCTTCCCCCGACGGAGGTACCTGAGCCAGACCCGATGGGGGAACCGGAGCCAGGACCTTCGGAGAGTCCACCGCATAAGAGGAGGAGGACGCATCCTATGCCACCTCTCCCATCTCTGCGGCCTGCTCTGCCTTCCCCCCGGTCTACTACCCACAGGGATGATACAGGCACGGACACGGCTACGACAGGTACAGATGACGACGGAGGCGACGACGGGACGTGTCTCCCGTCGCCCCCTGCTCGGGCCTCCCCGCCCGACGAGATTGGATCCTTTCATGCCATGATTTCCAGGGCATCCAAGCTTTTTCAGCTCTGCCCAGAAGAAAAGAAGAAAGAGGGGTTCCTTTACCAACGGCGCGAGGCTAAAAGGAAGACGGTGCTTGCCGTACCGCTTCTTGATGACATCTGGCATGAGGGGCTCGCCCTCCTCAAGAACCCTGCCACGGCGCCGGCAAAGAGGGACCGGTACGAGAAGAAGTACCGGGTCCCCGACGCTGCCACCTTGTGCCTTCGGGCACAACCTACCCCGGATTCGGTCGTCTCGGCGGCGGCAAAGAAGAAAGCGGGGGGGGGGGGGCATCAGCCTCGACATCAACTTCCCCGCCGGACGGCGAGGGCAGGAAGTTGGACACGATGGGATGACGGATCATCTCATCCGCAGCGACGACTATCAAGGCGGCCAACGCCCTGGCTATCGTAGCCCGCTACGACAGGGAGTTGTGGTTCAAAATCGCCCCTCTGTTAGACTTCCTTCCGGACGCCAAAAGGGCTGAGGCCCTTGAAATCCTACAGGAGGGGAGATTGCTTCGCACCACGCCATCACGGTGGCAACGGACATCGCCGACACCGGTTTCCGTCAGTTGGGCAACAGCGTTTGCTTGAGACGACGAGGATGGCTCAAGGCCACGGATTTCCACCAGGACGTACAAACCAAGGTTTTGGACATGCCCTTCGACGGGAACAACCTGTTTGGGAAGGCGGTTGATGAGTCCCTTCAGGCCATCAAGACAGACACAGAGACTGCCCTGGCACTGGGAGTGCTCCAACAACGACGGCCGTCCTTTCGGAGCTCTGGAGGCAGACAAGGTGCCTCCAAGGGATCTGGCAGTGGCTCCTCCACTTACCGCCAAGCGGCAAGATCTTCATCCCAGGAAGCCTACAGGGGACGCGGCAAGTCAGGTGGTGCCCGTCGTCGTCGACAAGGAGGTCAAGGAGGTCAAGGAGGCAAGGCGGCCTCCAAACAAGATTGAACCGTCCGTGGGGTCGGGCCCCCGCCGAAGCACCCCGATGGGAGGCCGGCTGGCGAGGTTAGTCAGCGTGTGGGAGTCAATCTCCACCGACCGTTGGGTGCTGGACACCCTGGCCCAAGGGCACGCCCTCGAGTTTCAGAAGAAGTGCCCTCGCGTTCCACCCGTGGCCAGGAAGGAAAATCACGTCCCTCAACTACTGTTGGAAGTAAGGGCGATGCTCAGGAAGGGTGCCATCGAGCTCGTCCCAAAGAGGCTTCGGGGCTCCGGAGTTTACTCAAGGTACTTCCTCATAAAAAAGAAGACCGGAGGATGGCGCCCCATCCTGGACCTACGACGACTGAACAAGTACATCAAGGCACATAAGTTCCGTATGGTCACCCTCCAGCATGTGCTGGGACAGCTGGAGGAGGGCGATTTCCTGTCGTTGTTGGACTTGGGGGATGCGTACTTCCACATCCCCATTCTAAAAGGACACCGAAAGTTCCTCAGGTTCGTGGTCCAAGAGCGGCACTACCAGTTCAAGGCCCTCCCGTTCGGATTGAAGTAGGCACCCAGGGTGTTCACCAAATGCCTCGCACCGGTGGCGGCGCGGCAGCGCCTACAGGAGATCCACGTCTACCCCTACCTGGACGACTGGCTCATCCGGGCAAGGACAAGGGAGCTCGCTGTGGAGCACACTGCGAAGACCGTCCAGCTGCTCACGGACCTGGGATTCTCCATCAACTTTCCAAAATCCCACCTGGTTCCGTCGCAAGTCGCCCTGTTTCTGGGAGCCAAGCTCGACACAGTGGCGCGGCTGGCCTCGCCGTCGGAGGAAAGGACCAGGACCATTCTGGGCAAGGTGCAGCGTCTGCTGGCCACGGACATGGCCAGGGTAAGATCCATCAAGTCCCTCCTCGGGATGATGTCCTCCTGCATTTATCTGGTGCGCCTTTGCAGGCTTCGAATGAGACCCTTACAGGAGTTCCTCGACGCCCGCTGGATCCAGTCGATGAGCAGCTTCGAGGACAGGATCCCTCTCAACGAGACGTTCCATCAGGCGATCCGGTGGTGGGGTACCCGCTCCCATCTGTCGGCGGGCACGGACTTTCAGACCCCAGCTCACCAGGTGACGGTGACGACGGACGCCTCCCTGGAAGGTTGGGGAGCACACTCCGGAGATCTTCACGCGAGAGGCCTTTGGCTCCCGGAGGAGAAGTCTCTCCATATCAACATCTTGGAGCTCCGCGCGGTGTTCTGGGCCCTCAGGTCCTTTCTTCCGTCCCTCAAGGGCAAGGTGGTGAGGATCTTCACTGACAACACCACCACAATGTTCTACATCCGGAAACAGGGCAGAACCAGGTCCCCGGCCCTATCCAAGGAAGCCCAAGGTCTGTGGCATTGGGCCGTCGCCCAAGGGATGTTCCTGGTGCCTCTTCATCTGGCAGGAATAAAAAACATGATCGCCGACTCACTCAGCAGGGAGCTGCGCTCGTGCCACGAGTGGGAACTACGCCAGGATCAAGTGGATCGACTCTTCCGGCGATGGGGTGAACCCCAAATCGATCTCTTCGCGACGGCGACGAATTCCAAGTGCTGGAGGTTCGCCAGCAGGTTCCCCCAGCCGAGGAGCATGGGCGATGCTTTCTCGTTCCCCTGGGATGGCCTATTTCTTTATGCGTTCCCTCGGCTGCCGTTGCTGCTCCGGCTCATCAACCAGCTCAAGAGGTCCCGGTACAGGATGATCCTCGTCGCACCGGCGTGGCCGAGACAGATCTGGTTCCCAGACCTTCTGGACTTGTCAACGTCCCCACCAGTCAAGCTGCCGACGGACGCAGACCTTCTCTCCAGAGAAGGTAAACTAGGGTGTTTTTTCTCCCCTCGCAGGATTCTCAAACTTAGGTGGCCCGGTACCTAATACGCATTACTGTTTGCTCTGAACTGTGGTAAACTAGGGTGTTTTTCTCCCCTCGCAGGATTCTCAAACTTAGGTGGCCCGGTACCTAATACGCATTACTGTTTGCTCTGAACTGTGGTAAACTAGGGTGTTTTTCTCCCCTCGCACGATTCTCAAACTTAGGTGGCCCGGTACCTAATACGCATTACTGTTTGCTCTGAACTGTGGTAAACTAGGGTGTTTTTCTCCCCTCGCAGGATTCTCAAACTTAGGTGGCCCGGTACCTAATACGCATTACTGTTTGCTCTGAACTGTGGTAAACTAGGGTGTTTTTCTCCCCTCGCAGGATTCTCAAACTTAGGTGGCCCGGTACCCAATACGCATTACTGTTTGCTCTGAACTGTGGTAAACTAGGGTGTTTTTCTCCCCTCGCAGGATTCTCAAACTTAGGTGGCCCGGTACCTAATACGCATTACTGTTTGCTCTGAACTGTGGTAAACTAGGGTTTTTCTCCCCTCGCAGGATTCTCAAACTTAGGTGGCCCGGTACCTAATACGCATTACTGTTTGTTTGCTCTAATTGTGGTAACTTGTGCTTGCCGCTCACTTCCTGTCTGCGTGCTCTCGTTTCGTCTGTCTCCCCCCCCCCCTCCTACTCCATGGTGCTCTCTGTCTCGCCTATCTTCTCTAACTGCTTCTCCATTGACTATCCTGCTCTCCTCACTAAATCTGGTAGGAAAAAGTTTAAAAAGGATATCCTGGTCTCCAACCCAGGCCTCCCTATCGCTGACACCTACACTAGTGCCTGCTCTAAGGAAACTCTCACTGACATCCTCTTTTTCGTGCCTTCGCCTGACCTATGGACCCTTCATATGGTCTCTGTGCTCTCTCCTTTCTCCTCCTCTCCCATTAATGGTGGCACCCGTTGGGATGTCCTCTTGGCCCCCTTCCGCTCCTCTAAGGCCATCATTAATGTCTACGCTAATGGGACCATCTTGGTCCAAGGCCCTCAGGCCAACCTTCACCTCTTTGATAGACGCTTCCCACACCTCATCAACTTCCTCTCCTCTCCTGCTGTCCCCCCTCCTCTATCCTTGGCTACCTTGCCTCTACCCTCCCTCCCTGCCCCCTCTCGTGCTCCTTCTTCACCTCCTTCTTCAACACCTCCGCAGGGCGTACCTCTGATCTGTACCCCTCCCCGGAAGTTCTTCAAGGATGGCAACCTTCTCCACATTGCCACTCTAAATTCTCGCTCTGCCATCAAGCACTCCTCTGATATCCGTCACCTTCTTGAGGAACTGGACCTAGACGTCCTCTGTCTCACTGAGACATGGTTCACAGCCAGCTCTGCCACCAGCTTTGACACACTCCTACCTGACGGTTACAAGATCCTCTCCATGCCCAGGCCTAACCGTGCAGGGGGTGGTTTTGCCCTTATCTTCCCTGAGTGGATTCCTGCCACTGTCTCTCCTACGCAGACCTACTCCTCTTTTGAATGTCTTGTCTGCCGACTCTCTCTCTCTCCTAGCCATTCCCTTACCGTGGCTACTATCTATCGGCCACCTGGTCAAATTTCCTCCTTCCTCTCTGAGTGGGCTGACCTCTCCTCCTCACTCCTGTCCTCAACCACTCAACTCCTCTTACTTGGCGACTTCATCCACCTTGATGCCTCCAGTCCCCCCACTGGTCTCTTTCGTGACCTCTGCGACTCTCTCTCACTCTCTATTCTCCTGTCTGGGCCTACTCACTCTGCTGGGCACACTCTTGATGCTCTGATCTCTTCTGACCTTCCCCTCTCTGTCCCTCTCCCCACTCCTCTCTCCTGGAGTGATCACTTTCTCCTATCCTCCCACCTCACCCTCCCTACTCCACAGGCAAAGCCACCCTCTTCACTGCCACCCACCTTCTCGGTCATCCGACCCATGAAGCGCGTGTCAGTTGAGGCTTTCGCAGCCACCTTCTCACCCCCCCTTCCCCTTCTGCTGACTCCCACCCTGACACAGCCCTCTCCATGCTCCACTCTGCTATATCTGTTACTCTTGATATCCTTGCCCCCGTCATGAGAATCCGCCTGAAGCCCAAAGCCAAATGTAACTCCTGGTATGACTCGGATCTCGTCACCCTAAAACGCAAGTGCAGGGTTGCAGAGAGGAAATGGCGTGCTTCATGTTCATCCTCTGACAAACTGGCCTGCCGCCTGCTCCAAAGGCAGTACCGGCTCTCCGTTCTCACCAAGAAGAGAGCCCTTATCCAAGCCCGCATCTCTGCGGCATCTAACAACTCCGCCAAACTCTTTAAAATCTGCAATGGAGCTGGCCAACCCTGTTGCAGTCTCTACCTCTCCTGTCCCCTCCCAGGCCCTCTGCACTGCACTGGCCTCTCACTTCATCTCTAAAACTCAGGACATCCTGTCCTCGCTCTCCTCCTTTCACCTCCCTCCCTCCCTTCCCGGCTCTTCCTCTGGCCTTTCTGCAGTCACCCCTCCTCCCTCTTTCTCTGCCTTCTCACTTTTCTCTGCTGACGAGGTTTCCAGACAAGTCCGATCTATGAAAGTCTCGTCTAAACAGGTTCACCCCTGTTCCTCCAAAACTATCAAGGACCACATCGACTCCCTGGCTCCTGCCCTGGCTGACTTTTGCAACCACTCCTTCGCCTCTGGAGTCTTCCCTTCCCCCCTCAAGCACTCCCTTGTGCACCCTCTTCTCAAGAAACCCTCTTCCGACCCCTCCTGCCCGGCTAACTATCGCCCTATCTCCATCACTCCCTTCCTGGGCAAGCTCCTGGAGAAACTGGCCATCTCCCAGCTTAACCTCCATGCTGAATCTGTTGGTAGTCTTCATGACCATCAATCTGGCTTCAGGGCTGCCAGAAGCACGGAAACTGCTCTCCTGAACATCCGTGAAGACCTGCTCTTGAACCTCGACTCCAACACTCCGTGTGTTCTCATTCTGCTCGATCTCTCCTCTGCCTTTGACACTGTCAACCATGCCATCCTGCTCAACCGTCTCCGTGAAAACCTGGGTATCACTGGTCAGGCTCTGGCGTGGCTGACCTCTTTCCTTTCAAATCGACCCTCCCAGGTCCAACTGGGGTCCTTCCTCTCCGACATCTTTTTCTCCACCTGTGGTGTCCCCCAGGGATCTAATCTCTCTCCCTGGCTGTTCAACCAGTATCTGGCACTCCTTGCCCACCGCATCGCCGCTCTCTGCCCTAATTTCCAGTGCTATGCGGACGATACCCAGCACATTTTCAGGCTACCCTCAGCCTCCCCCTCTCCTTCCCTCATCTCAGACTGTCTGTCTGCTATCCAGGAATGGTGTGCCGCCAATGACCTCTGCCTTAATGCCAGTAAGACTGAGATTCTACTCATCGGTACACCCACTCCCTCCTTCCCTGCAGCTCTCTGGCCTGCCTCCCTTGGCCCCTCCCTGCTCCTACCTGCAAGGCAAAAAACCTTGGGGTCATCTTCGACTCCACACTCTCCTTCTCTCCTCATATTTCTGACGTCGCTAAGAAGTCACACTACCAGCTGCACCTCCTCAGAGGTATTCTTCCCTTCCTCTCCTTCCCCCAGAAGCTCACTGTCTCCCGAGCCCTGGTTCTCTCGAAGCTGGATTACTGTAACAGCCTCTATCTTAATCTGCCTGCCTCCACTCTCCGCCCTCTGCAACTCATCCAGAACAGAACTGCAAGACTTGTCCTTGGCCTCAAGCCCAGGGACCGTATCTCTCCAGGACTGAAATCTCTACACTGGCTCCCAGTGGCTGCGAGGATAAAGTTCAAAACCCTCTGCATTGTCCACAAGGCCTTCTGGGGCCTGGGTCCTAAATACCTTCAACTCTCTCTTCCCAAATATCTTCCTTCCCGAGCCCTTCGCTTGTCCGCCTCCAACTCCCTCAGGGTCAGCCGCTTCTGGAAGCAACGAGCTGGGGGTAGATCTCTCTCCGCGGCAGGGGCCTCCCTCTGGAACAGCCTTCCTGCCTCCCTGAAACTTGAGGAGAACCATCTCCGGTTCCGGAAGCACCTCAAAACCTTCCTCTTTGCTTCTGCTTTCTCTTTCCCTCTCCCCTGCTGAACAGCTAATACCCTTCACTGAAACTGCACTGATTCTGCAACTGGACCACTCTTAACGGCCTCGGTCCTGGGCCCAGCCACTCTCCACTTGCACTGATGCACTGGAACCCCTCTGCACTGCGGGACTGTCTCTGTATCCCTACAGCCCCCCCCCCCTTTCCCAGCACTCGTTCTGCACTTACCTTGCACTTGCCACCAGCTGGCCCTATTTATTTATTACTTTACGCCACTTACCTTGTACTGCACTTCCCCCCTCCCCTTCCCCTTGCACTTTTCCCCCTCCCCCACCCCTGCACTTGCGCGATCTGAATGACACCTGGCCTAGTAGGATCGTTGTCTGTCTCCCCTTGTTCCTCCCCTCCCTGCCTCGTCGCACCTTGAAACACCTGTGTATAGGCGCGTTACAAATGCCATATCATATCATATCATATCTTTCTTCACCACAACCCGGAGTCGCTGAACTTGCAGGCCTGGCTCCTGCAGCACTAGAGTTTGGAAGGTACGACATCCCAGCCGATTGCAGAGAGGTTCTTGCAAAGGCCAGGGCGTCCTCAACTCTCAAGTGCTACGGACATAAATGGAAGAGGTTCTCTGTCTGGTGCCGTGCACAGAAGATTAACCTTCTGCGGATTACGGCCCCTCAAGTACTGCCGTACCTACTGTCGCTGGCCAAAGCTGAACTGGCTCACACCTCCATCAAAATACATCTGGCTGCAATCTCCCAATATACCAGGACGACGGGACGGGCGTCCTTGTGGTCTCATCGCCTAGTGAAAGAATTCACGAAGGGACTATTCCGATCATTCCCGCAGGTGAAGGCTCCTGCCCCGTCGTGGGAGCTTAATGTGGTGCTGACCAAGCTCATGGGGGCCCCATTCGAGCCTATGCATTCGGCGCCTTTGTATTTATTTTATTTGTAACGCGTAAACCCACAGGCCCAGAGGCATCAGGGCGCAATTTGTACAGGTTACAGATATACATATGTACAGACATAATATTTTAAAAAATTTACACAGAGACAGGTGACTAAAGGAATCTATCTGCATATACTACAGTTGCACAAAGATAGTAGGTGACTAAAGGAATCTATCTACGTATACTACAGTGATGCCGGTGCTGTTTGGTAATAACAGAGGACAGCAGGTCAGAGTGTGTAAGACAGAGGCGCTGAGAAGGGCTTAAAGCTGGTCAAAAAGCCAAGATCTAGTATTAGCTTTGAAAGTGTTAAATGAGTCTTCAGCTCTGATGGTAGCAGGGAGGGAGTTCCATAGCTTGGAGGCTAGGACAGGGAAGCTTGAACCCCCTGCTTTTTGCAGTTTAAATCTAGGGATCGCTAGACAGTGGGACTGGGCAGTTCTTAGTGGTCGGGAGGTCGAGTGGCGTGACAGTCGACTGCCGAGGTAGATAGGGGCCTTGTTAGCCAGGCATTTGTGCGTAAGGGCGAGTGTTTTGAGTGAAATTCTCTGCTTGACAGGTAGCCACTTTAACTTGGTTCTAGTTTCTGTGATATGCTGGTTGCGGGGAATGTTTAGGGCGGCACGAATGGCATTGTTTTGGGTAGTTTGGAGTTTATTCAGGTTCTCTTGGCTGGTGCCTAGGTAAAGAGCACTACAGTAATCGATTTTAGCCATGATGAGGGTTCTCGCTAATGTGACACTGTTGGAGGTAGTAAGGAATGGTCTACAAGCTGCGATGAGTTTGCATGTGTATGCGGACGCAGATCTGACAGCATTCGTTTGTCGAGTTAATGATAGTGTAGCGTCAAGGTAGAAGCCTAATGTTTTAGTGTCTTTTGAGACTCGAATGTTATTACCGTCTATGGTGAATGACTGATAGGACGGTTCTAGTCTGCTCAGGCGTTGTGCAGTGCCTAAGATCAGAAGCTCCGTCTTGTCATCGTTTAGGCACAACTGGTGTTGGGCCATCCAAGCTTGGATGACCAGGTAGACGTCATTAAGGGACTTGGTGTCAGCTAGATAATTACCAGTGATGGGAATGAGTATCTGGGTGTCGTCCGCATAGTTAGTATAGGAGACACCCAGATAGTCAAGCACATCAAAGAGTGGTTTAGTGAAGATGTTATAAAGTGTGGGTGACACGCAAGATCCCTGAGGTACGCCACAGTGAATTGGGGAAGGGTCGGCAGATGGGGCAAAGACTCTCATGGATCTATTGCTCAAAAAGGATTTGATCAAGGCTGCAGCAGAGGATGAGAAGTTGGCAGCGGAGTGGAGGTGCTTGCATAGGATCTGGTGGTTGACCAAATCGAAAGCGGCTGAAAGGTCGAGAAGTAATAGCATTGCTAGTTTGCCCTGATCCTTTAAGACCTCGATTTGGGTTTTAAGGTCTATTAACGCAGTCTCCGTCCCGTGTCTGGGGCGGAATCCGGATTGTCGTAGACCTAGCAAGTTATTAGATTCCAAATAGTTTTGTATCTGGAGGTATGCGGCACGGTCTAAAATCTTAAGCAGAAATGGGACTGTGGTGATAGGTCGGAAGTTAGTAGGAATGCTTGGGTCAAGGGATGGTTTTTTGAGCAGTGGGATCACCCAAGCGTCCTTCAGGTTATCCGGGACAATACCGGATTTGAAGGAAGAGTTAATGAAGGCCGTAATGAATGGGGCCAGCTCATGCGCTGAGTCCTTAATAATAGGGGCAGGGCACGGGTCACCTTGGCAGTTGGATGGTTTAATTCTTAGAATTATGTTTTCTACCTCCGCAACGGTGAGTGGTGAGAATGTAAATGGTGTAGTATTAGCAGTGTCTGGAAGGGGGGCCCTGGCATGGGAGAGAGCGCGGTTGTCTCGCTTCAGACTGTCCTGCTTATCTTTGATTTTCGCTTGTAGTGTGGAGATTTTATTTAGTAAGGCTGCTTGGATGTTGGCACACCATTTACTATCTTTCAAGCAAGTGCCAGGGGGGGGCGACTGGAGTTTCAAGCTCTTTTAGGATTTTGAAGAGCTCCTTAGTGTTCGAGTCAGCTTGCATAATGCGGTTGTTAAGAGATTCCTTTTTTGCAGTGATGATAGCCTCTTTATAAGAGAGTGAGGCAAGAAGGAAACCATCTTTGTGCTCTTCAGAAGGGTGGCTTTTCCATCGATTTTCAGCACAACGTTTCGCTTTGCGGAGTAATCTTAACTGTGGGGTGAACCATGAGTTGAGATGAGTTTGTAATTTAGCCTTCCTAAGTTTGATAGGAGCTATAGAGTCAATGGCCGTTAGCATTGTTTGGTTTTAAGTGTCTGCTAAGGAGGTAGGATCAGAGCAGGTGTTGGTAGCTGCATTAAGGGTCGGGAGTAACAGTGGGAGGAGTTTCTCCTTAGTTATGTCTTTTTTGCTTCTGGTCAGGAGTGCTGGGGCTATTGGAGTCGGGGTACGTGGGGTTGCTTCAATGTTAAAGGTTGTGATGTGGTGGTCAGACCATATACAGGGGGTGATGCTGAGAACCTGTTCCTGTCATGGAAGACGGCTTTCCTCGTGGCCATCACCTCCGCACGACGAGTGGGAGAGATCCAGGCCCTATCTTGCAAGCCTCCATACTTGACTTTTCATGACACGAGGGTGGTGCTGAGGACACACCCATCCTTTATGCCCAAGGTGCAGTCGGACTTCCACCTCAACGAGCCCTTGGTGTTGCCAGTTTTCTTCCTGTCGCCTTCGTCGCCGGCCGAGAGGACTTTGCACTCGCTGTATGTAGCTAGAGCGCTGAAGTTCTACATGGACCGCACGAAGAGTTTTCGGAAGACGTCACAGCTGTTTGTGAACTTTGGGACTGTGAATCAAGGGAAGGCTCTCTCGAAGACTTCCATTCCCAGATGGCTCTCCGGCTGCATCATGCACTGTCACCGGTTGGCAAACCGACAGCTGCCCGGCCGTCCGAGAGCCCATTCGACCAGAGCGATCGCTGCTACCACGGCGTTCCTGTCTGGTGTGCCCCTGCTGGACATCTGCAGGGCTGCGACGTGGAGGTCGACGCACACCTTCACAAGATTCTACTGCGTCGATCGGGACTCCAGGGAGGAGTCCAGGGTCGGCCAAGCAGTGCTGCGCAACCTGTTCGCCTAAGGTGAGCCTGGTGAGGAGGTAAGAGTTGCTTAATGTTGAGTTGTTGTATTGCTTAATGTTGAGCCTGTTGCCACCACCCGTGGTTGTGCATGTGTGTACTGCTATGTATTCTCTTATTCATGAGCATGTGAATCCATGCCAGACCCCATGCTGGAGAAGGAACAAGTTACTTACCTGTAACTGTTGTTCTCCAGCATGGGTCTGGCATGGATTCACATGCGAACCCTCCCGCCTACCTCTCTGCGGCTCTTAGCTTGGTCATACTGCCACTTTACGTGCTACCAAATCTGAGGATGGCTGCCGGAGGCGGGGCTTAGGGAGAGGGCAGTCATTGGCTGGGGGCAGTATGACCCAGAGACCAGTGATTGGTTACTACTAAGAAAGACAGATCAGAAACGAAACTGATACTGATTATTTTCTATACCGAGGATTCCCGGCCTGACGACGGGGAATAATCATGAGCATGTGAATCCATGCCAGACCCATGCTGGAGAACAACAGTTACAGGTAAGTAACTTGTTCCTTACCTGGCTGACGACCCTTAGATCCGCCTCTAGCGGTATGTTAGAGGCTGTCAGAAAAAGTGGTAGCCTCGAACAGTGGGAAAATCCCATAGGGAAATATTTGCGGTCGAATATTTATGGTAGTAACCACTGCCACCAGCCAGAAACTTTAGAGAGAGGGACTTTAAGGTACCTCCTCGAAAATGAACATAGGGGAAAAACTATTAACCCCTTCCAGTACTTCCATAGTAAGATGAGTTGTACTGGTTAAGTTCATAAAAACCGACTAGTACAGTCAATGGGGACTTTACATGCCCTGGGAGACAGTAGTCGGTCCCAGGGTATGGAGTCTATGTTTGGGGGTCGCTACGACACCCCGTGTTACTGCACTGAGGGTGCTGTGTAACACATGTGAATAAAGATGGTTCCTAAGGGGGAGAGAAAATCCCATAGGCATTAGACACAAAAAATAGCCTAGAACACACATAGCAGAAATGCCTAAGAGTGGGGAAAACGAGTCTCACTCTTAGCAGGTAAAAAGAAACAAACCCTTCAAATCCAGCAAAGCTGCTGGGGGACTCTATAGGTAAGGGAAATTAGCCATAGTATGAGAATTCTCCCTAACAAATCTCCACCTGCCTTCTTCTTGGCTTTGATCCGTGCTCCGATTGTTCCGTCTGCTCCTTGCTTGCAGCGGACTACTCATCCCTCACTCTGCACCACCTTTTTCTCTTGGTCCCTCGCAGGGCTGGGCATCCACGTTCTGCGGGTGCCCACACCTCTGTGTTGCTTCAGTGGAACTCTGCCTCTCCTCCACTGGCCCTTCCAATGGGAGCGTGGCCTGGTCACAGGGTGTTCCGGTTACACTTCGTTACGTTGGGCTGCCTCTCCCTCGCTCTGCACCGTTCCTTTTCTCCTTGTCGGTCGCTGGAACGAGTGCTTGCGCTTCCTCACTCTCCTTGTCTCCGTTGCACTACGTAGGTAGCTATTAACTACCTTTTTCAGTCATCGTGTTGCTTTTTGACTGCTTTTTGTTGCGTCCCGGCGGGCAGATACGATCACTCATGTCCTTCTATGCCGGCCGCCATCTTGGAATCCCCTCAAACCATTTTAGAACAGGAACCAACAAACAGATCAAGTAGAATCGTCCCCACTGGCCTGTATATACACGTTAATGTTCATACAGGACAGGAAACCTTGCCCCATAAACAAGCCCATCTCTCCATTCCCTGAACGAGATACTCCCGGTCACTCCGCCCCTTCTCAAAACCCAGAATAGGCAACATACTATATTGTCAAATACAGTTGGTGATCCACCTCCTTAACATATAATAAGCTCACAACGAGGGCCCCTTGCAGCGTCCCTCCTCACCTTTCTCAGACAATTTCATCCCCCTGGCTCGGGCCTATGCAAGCTCCTCTCGAGCGGTACAACGCCATTGCTTCTCCTCCCAAAAAAAGACTGGCCCAAACAGAAGTATCCATCTATATTGAATCTGTTCCTTACATAGCTTTCCTGTGATTGGTCGAAATGCTAGTCTTTTCTGGAGAGGTCTCTGGCTGCCATAGGTGATTTCCCCTTTCAGTTTAGAGGCCTTAAGAATTTTCTCCTTGATCATGTACGTGTGGAATTTCATGAGTATGTCTCGAGGCTGTGCACAGGGCCCCCTTCCGTAAAGGGCCCACTCTGTGTATGTGATCTAGGGTAATTCGGGTCAGCTGCAAACTCAGGAAATGCATCTTCAAGGAAGCAGAGAGCCTATGCCCTCAAGTCTGTCCCTTCAGCGTTCTCCTCCAGACCACTAATTCTAAGGTTCTCTTCAGTGCCTGTTCTCCAAGTCCTCAACAGTCCAGACCATTCCTTCCATACCCTGCTTGGCACCTGCTTGTTCTCTTTGCAGGTGAATGGCATTGTATTGCAGCAACTGTATCACCTCCTCCACGTCCCCCACTCTTGTGTTTATTTACTGCAGGTCTTTAGAAATATCTGCAAGGGATTTCTCAATTCCCTCCATTGCTTCAGATATCTACTTTCTGATCGATAGGGAGATCTCCTCTTTGAGAGCAGGTATGCCCTCGAGGAGGTCCCTCTTGGTGAGCGGATCCTGCCAGCACCGTTACTCGCCCTGCCCGCCGTCTCCTCCTTCGCAGGACTAATACCACTCTTTCTCTCAACAAGCTACAGATGGGGACCAGAGGACCATCACTGGTCTGATCTTGCTCTGTGCTTTGCCTGGTGACATGCTGAAAGGTCCTCGCTCGAGTGACAGAACTGTTGTTCCTCACCTATCTCTCCATGGTATGGAGCGAAGGAACCCCTCCAAGTCTCAAATATTGTCTAATGTGATGAATCCAGCAGAGTCATCACTGACTTCCCTGTGGTGACCTCCCTCCTTGTGGCCAGGGTACGGCAGCCGCTACCTGATCCTGACACTGAGGACCGGGAGTATCACTGGGGAGGAGACGGCTACCGTGGTGAGGTGGTGACTCCATCGGATTAGAAGCGGTATCCCCCTCTTTCCCCTGAGGAAGACTCTATAATACCAGAGACCCTAATGGCTTACTGTTGCCCAACAGTTCCACTCCATAGTAAAAGTCTGAAAGCCTTACCTCTATATTACTCTAGTCAAACTCCGATCTATAAAACACTCACAACTCCTTATTAACATCTTCTGGTTTTATGTAAAACCTTTAAACCCCCACGTCCAGGAAATTCAGTAACATCTATGGGCTTCAACTTCTGTAAATCTGCAGGTACTAAGACGACAACGAAGAAGAAGAGGAAATAGTTTATGCAGACCAAGAGAGGCCTGAAATCTATCATACCTGCTAGTTATTTTGCTGGACCTAGAGTGAGTGGGATATTTAATAATGTTTGAAATGTTTGAAATGGCCATATGCACAAATTAAAAAAAATAATAATAATTAGAGGCAGTGTAGGAGGGGACCAGGATACCCGTGCTGGGGCTCCTGACTGCGAGGTACCCGGACCGGTGTGGTGAGGCAGTAAGCGAAGCACAGAGGAAGGAAAGCCATGGAGAGGCTTCAGGCTGCACAGAAACTCCAGGGAAAACGACCTCCCAAGCAAACAGTGCTCTCTCGTCTGGGGAAGTCGGCGGTTGCTCACAGAGCTGCATCGGATGCTGGCAGAGTATCTGCACATTCCTGACAGGGAAGGGACAGCACTGTGGAAGCGCGAGCAAGTTCAGGGATGCAAAAAAGACCCGATGAGTCTGCCTAGAGCAGCGAGGGACCCCTGCAGCGAATGTTTGGACTGCATGAAGTTGCAAATGACAGAAAGGCACAATGCTTATTTAAATGCAATCAAGGAAAAGCACAAGTTCAAACACCAATGAGAAGAACGTTTGAAAGCAAATAAAACAGAGTGCTGCAACAAGCCCAGGCAACCACGGATACATGAGATGTCAATGTGGGGGAAAGTTGAAACAAGTGCTACCATAGGCAAATATACTGAGCGCCTCACCGTATATGCTACTGCGGTACAGTGAGAAAAACAGTGAGACTTCATTATTAAGTCCTGGCAGGGGAATACACCAGGTACTGAAGTTGTATAAAGAGTTTGACATCAGTGGGAAGATACCTGGCAGGGGATTATACCAAGGGGTCTGAAAAATCCATAGGAGGATTCCTGGCAGGGGAGTATACCGGTAAATCCGCAAAAGTAGCTTGAAGAGCTAAAGGAAGACTGTTGACTGTTTAAAGATAAAGACGGTTATGGGAATTATTGTCTGAACAAGAACTTTGGGAATCCAGTACCAAGACACAAAGGAACTGTTGAATAAAGAGCCACTCTTGATACAGAATAATTGTTGGATAAAGAAACACGTTTTGCCATCCTACCTAAGAATCCAGTGGAATGGAACCACCCTCTGGATACAAGGGTCTTTTCCTTGGAAGCCCCCTTTTTTAGAGCTATCCTTATATTTCTGGTTGTAAACACGTTTTGCTAATATCAAGTCAAAGACGTTTCCATGCACCCTTTGTTGTTTAGTTTCTAGTGTGAGGGTCAGCTTAGAATGTTTTGGACACAAGGACGGCTTTTAAGTTACTGATTACATAACACAGATCCTTCGTTTTAGTTTTTCAGGTAGGGAGAATCCTCTTTAGACTAGGGCTAGAGGTGCTTTTCTAACCCATTTCTGTTTAATGAAATGTCTGACTTAGAGGATAACATAACTTTGTGTCCACCTCTCATTTCTGACCCCATAATAAGCTCTCCCCGTGGGCCCCTCCACAATGGATTGACACAAAATTGTGACCAGGAAGCCGTCCCTCGCGCAAGTTTGCTGCATATCTGTGCAGCGGTTTGTGCTGTAGCCACAAGCAAAACATGTTTCCATTCATGTCTATTTGGATTTCAAAAGATTTGGTACCCCCCCTATAACTCCCGCCCCCCCCACTTGATGAAACTGCACTACACTTTGCAAAGCAAATCAGTCGGGTCTGTACTTTTTTGCTAAGTTTCATGCAAATTCGTCGAACTACACCAAAGTTATAAGCCACCTGTTAGGGAGAATTCCCTTATAAGGCTAAATTCCCAAACCTAGTGAGTCCCCCAGCAGCTTTGCTGGATTTTTGGGGTTTGTTTTTTTCTCCTGCTAAGAGTGAGACTATTTTACTCCCACTCTTAGGCATGATTTGAGATATGTTTGATTTTAGGCTATGGGGTCTTTTACTCTATAGGGTATCATCTGTTTTTTTTGTGTATGTTTTATACAGCACCCTCAGTGCAGTAACACAGGGGTGTTATAGTGACCCCCAAACATAGACTCCATACCCTGGGACTGACTACTGTCTCCCAGGGCATGTAAAGTCATCATTGACTTTACTAGTCCTAAATTGTGAACAGAACCAGTACAAACCATCATATTGTGGAAGTACTGGAAGGGGTTAATTATATTGCCCCGGGGTCTGTTTTCAAGGGGGCACTGTCGAGTCCCCCCCTTGTCGAGTTTCTGGCTGGTGGCAGTGGTTACCACGCAAAATATTCCACCGGAATATTCTCTATGGGATTTTCCCATTGATTTTAAACGCACCACTTTTTGGTGCAATGTTAAAGATACCACCGGTTTATTTATTTAATATTAAATTCATGGTTGGGTCTTTTTGCCAGAACTCTTTTCTAAAATGGCGTTTGTTTCCGTCTCTGTAATTCTGACCAAGGTTGAGCCCTTTGTTCCACTTTTTTGGCAGGCTTCTCCACAGAAGCCCTCCAAATGGTGCCACTCTGTCTGGGTTCCACAGGATGGGTGGGGAGGGGAATTGGCACCCTGGACTGCGTTGCCTTAGCAAGTTCTGATTGGGCCAGTGGTGAGCCGCCCGGCTCACCACTTAGCATGTTTGAGTGACAGCTAGGCTGTTGAATGGGGTTTTTCTGCATAAAAGCAGGCCCTTTGGGACGGGAACTTCAGAAGTCGCCACAGGACCTAAGAATCCGAAGAGGGAAGAAGCTGAGCCATCTGCAAACGACGACACCACCGGTGAAGGCCTGCTGCAACTACCTCACCACTTTCCCGACGACAAGAGAAGATCTTCTGCTGGACGAGTCTTCTTCCTCTGAGCTGGTGGGACCAACCACTTCGCCCTTTTCGCCTTCCAAAGACATCTCTTGGTCGAATCACCCATGCCAAACACCCCGGCGGCCGGATAGCCAAGCTTCACCACTTTGACCGCAAATAAAAGGAACGCACCTATTATCGACGAACTCCGCGGCTGGTTTCATCCCTGTGCAGTGCAACGACTCCACGTTTCCTCCTCGACGAGATCCTCTCTTCCCCTGGTCGAAACAACGAACTGCAACCACTGCCAGGAACAACTGCCACCGCTGGAGCTTCCTCTCTCTTTAAGGTACTGTGTCCTGCCTGGCCTCACTTTCTTCAGTTTGCCCAAGCTGACCCTTAAATCCTTGGCTTGCCAACTGGGTTGGCCCCAGACCTTCTAACTTTACCTTCTTGAATCACCCCAACCTCTTTTGAACATTCTGCAAAGACTTTTAGTGCATTTTAAACCGTGTGATCCTGGGCACATTTCGCTTTGCTCCATTTAAAGTGGGCCTGGCCTATGAAGTTTGGCTCTACAGTATCTACTGCCTTTATTCCCTTGATGAGAATTTCTAAAAGGGTTGGGACCTGTTTGATTTCTATACAAAAAAGGTAGCAGGCGCCCCTCTCTCGAAAGAACAAGGCATGATAACCTGTTCAGTGGTTATTAACCACATTGAGAGTTCGCAGACATTGCGTTTCACTCACTGTACCTTTCACAGTTGGGAAATATCCATTTGCATATCACTTTGTCCCGCCCACAAGGGCAGTCCAGCACCGAAATGCTATGGCAATTCCTCTATGAACAAGAGTACCATCAGCAACCCCATACACGTGTTTCAGCCTTGTTGGGCATCATCAGTGAGGTGAAGCTGAGCCTCTCTAAGCACAGTGAGCAGGGAGTCCACGTCTGGTTGCCCCCAGGTAACCTAGGGTGACCAACCCCAAGTTCCTTTCAAAAATACAAAAAAGGTAGCAGGCGCCCCTCTCTCGAAAGCTCACTGTGCTTAGAGAGGCTCAGCTTCACCTTCACCTCACAGGGTACTCAGGATATGCTAAAGTACGTTACTAGATTCAAACAACTGGCCAAGGAAGCGGATTGGTCCTCAGAGGCAAGTTTCACTCTATTTCACAGGGGTCTAAACGAGGACATTAAGGATGAATTAGCGCGGGTGGCTCGTCCTAGTTCATTCCAGGCTCTTATGGATCTAGCGATGCAAATAGACTTCCGAATCCAGGAAAGAGAGGCTGAAAGAAGAAATACCAAGACACCCTTTCAAAAGAATTCCCTTGAGACCTCTGTTAAAACTGATTCTGCCCCAACCCCTGACATGGATCCGGAACCCATGTAAATCAGAGCCTTCCGTGGGCCTATTTCCCCTCAAGAAAGGATGAGAAGGATCCACATAGGCCTGTGCATGTATTGTGCCTCGGATAAACACCTTGTTAGAGAATGCCCTCTAGCCCCTCCACGGCATTCGGGAAACGCCAGCTCCCGATCCTAGATGGAGCGAGGTGTCGGGAGAGAGATGTTTGCTCCACATCAATTCCATCCTTGAACTCTCCTGGACAAAACAGTTTGATGATACTACAGGCCTTCCTGTCGGTCGCCCTCCAAAGACAAGACCTATCCCATTCTGGCCTTGGTGGACTGCGGAGCTATGGGAATTTTCATTGATCAAGACTGGGTTGTTAGCCATCATATCCCGTACGAGACATGAAACGCCATGCAGCCGGTGGAAGCAATTGACGGAAGACCCCTCTCTTCAGGACCCATAAGCCTGCAGACTAAACAGATCCAACTTTCCATAAACCATCATCAAGAGCGGATTACATTCGACATCATTAAGTCAGCCCATTACCCCATGGTTTTGGGTATGCCCTGGTTACAAAAGCACAATCCATATATCAATTGGACAGCAGGATCATTATTCCTGGGCTCAGAGTTCTGTATGTCCCACTGTCAATCCCTGGACCCTTCCTCGATAACTCCTAAAGAACCACCAAGAGACCAAGAAACACCACTCATGGTTTCCAATATCATACAAGTTCCAGAGGCCTATCAAGGATATGCTGATGTATTTTCTACTGCCATAGTCCAAGCCTTACCCCCTCACAGGCCCGAAGACTGTGCCATAGATACAGATACCTCAGCTGTAATTCCCTTCGGCCGAATGTTAATTCTTTCCGAACCTGAGAAAAAGGCCCTTTGGGAATACCTAGACACCAATCTTGAAAACGGCACCATAAACCCCCTCGAAATCTCCAGCGGGTGCTTTGTTGTTCTTCGTTCCCAAGAAGGATACCAAGGAACTCCGACCTTGTCTCGACTATCGAGGCTTAAACCAATGCACCCTCAAAGATCGGTACCCAGTGCCCCTGATCTCGGATATCCTGGAAGCTGTGAGAGGAGCCGTAATATTCACAAAGTTGGATCTCCGGGGTGCCTACCACTTAATCCGTATCCGGGAAGGGGATGAATGGAAAACAGCCTTTAGAACACCCTTTGGTAACTATGAATACCTAGTCATGCCTTTTGGACTAGCCAATGCTCCCGCAGTCTTTCAGCGTTTTATGGACAGGGTGTTCTCTGATAGGTTGTTCCTCTTCATCATTGTCTACCTGGATGACATATTGATTTTTTCCAAGGATCCTCTAAAACATGAAGAACATGTAAAGGCAGTACTACAACGACTTCGTGAACACAAACTGTTAGCCAAACCCAAAAAATGCTTGTTTCATGTTAATTCTGTTCACTATCTAGGATTCATCCTTAGCCCAGAAGGAATTGGTATGGACCCTTCAAAGGTAAAGGCCATACTGGCTTGTCCCGCTCCCACATCTGTGAAACCAGTGCAATCCTTCCTGGGGCTCGCCAACTTCTACCAGAGGTTTATTTCTACCTTTTCCGAGATCGTTCAGCCGATCGTTGCTCTATTGAAGAAAGACACCCCCTTTATCTGGTCTACGCCGCAAGATAAAGTATTCCAACGATTGAAGACAGAGTTCACGCAAGCCCCCATCCTGACCAAGCCCGACATAAATCGCCCATTCCTAGTGGAAACGGATGCCTCTAACTACGCCATAGGGGCGGTCTTGAAACAGGAACTTGAGGATGGACTGGAACACCACATTGCTTACCTTTCACGAACCCTGACCCCCAGCGAGACACACTATTCCGTCCTGGAGAAGGAACTGTTGGCCATCCGCCAAGCCTTCACTGAATGGCGACACCTACTTCTGGGTGCTAGATATCCAGTTCAGGTCCGCACAGACCATCGGAATCTCCAAATCCTCCAGTCGTTGGAGTGCAGGAACAGTCGTCGGGCCCGTTGGGCCTACTTCTTTGCCCAGTACCAGTTTTAAATCACTCATGTTCCCAGATCACAAAACATGATTGCTGACGCCTTATCTCGACGTCTTGACTACGCAGCCACTGAGGACAAGGCCTATCCTAAGATGTTTCCCCAAACTATCTTTGTAGCTCAAGCAATCAACCTCCTGGAAGAAATCCGAGTGCAAACCCAGTCCTCTGACCTCTGGAAGGATATTTCAAGGAAGAATCCATGGAATCTAAGAGTCAAGGAAGAATATCTATTCAAGGACAATGCACTGGTCATTCCTACGCAGACATTGCAACACAGGGTAATAAACCTCTGCCATGATACCCTTCACTCCGGTCATCGTGGTATAACTAACACCCTCCGTCTTATACAAAGACAGTTTTGGTGGTCTCGAATGAAGACCGACGTACAACAGTACGTCAAGGCTTGTACTGTCTGCAGCCAAAACAAACATGATAACAAGAGACCGGCAGGTCTTCAACTGCAACCGTTGCTGCCAACAAGACCATGGGAGTTTATTGCTACCGACTTCATTGTGGAATTACCACCTTCCCGAGGGTACACGACCATCATGGTAACCATAGATTTGTTCACCCATATGGCTCATTTTACACCTTTGTATAAACTACCATCCTCCTCAGAACTTGCTGGAATCTTCCTGGAACATATTTTCCGTCTTCATGGACTTCCTTCCAAGATCATATCGGACCGAGGACCTCAATACGTCTCACAATTCTGGAAACATCTGTGTCGTATTCTAGGGATCCAACGCGCTCTCTCATCAGGTTATCACCCACAAACCAACAGAGCCACGGAACGTGTAAATCAAACTCTGGAGCAATATCTTCATTGTTTTGCCACCAAGGTTCAGGATGACTGGTTGTAACGCTCACCTGATTCCCACAGAGACGCTGACCCAAACTGGACTGCTACCGTTTCTTCTATCGTGAGGCGCAGGGCCCGGAAGATGCTCTGGACGGGGCCTCCGAATTTGGATTGCCTGGCTTGTAGAGTAAGTTTTCTGCAGGTGGAAGAAAAGGGATTGATTACTAGCTGGGGTGGATATGTTTTCCCACCAATCTGCCGTTTCTCACTCTTCTTGACCCCCCAACTTGGTTTCTGCGAGCTCTCACCTTAGGTATTGTAAAGATGAGCTCTCCATCCTGCTTCAGGTGCAGGGGTGCGTAGAATCCAGTTACGTCACTGGATGGGAAATAGTTGCGGACACTGTGTCCTTTCGTCTCTCCTGCGGTAGCCGTAAGTATGAGTGTCTTTTCTCCACAGGAGCCGGGGCCCAGAAACCTAAAGCAGGTAAGTCTCTTGGTGAGTATTTGTTCTCCGTGCTTAGTAGTGCTCACCATGTATTCCTCTTATGCAGGTGCTGGGATGTAGCTGGCGTCGTAGCCGCGGTGGAGGAAGGTAAGTGAAAGAAAAGCGACTGCTTACTTCTAATGATTGTCTTTTTCTGCTTACAGGTGCCGAGATGCTGCCGGCGACACAGCCGCTGTCGCGCGTGATGAGGCACGTAAGTAAGTGGAAGAAATGTGGCCGCTTTAGAGTGGGCACCTCTAATGACTGTCTTTTTCTGTTTTTCAGGTGCCGAGATGCTGCCGACGTCGTGGCCGCGGTGGAGTTCGGCGAGGCCACGGATGGGTAAGGCAAGGCGGCGCGGCTGCGAGCGTTTGAGAGCGTTGCTAATCTTGTACCTCTTCTTTGCAGGATCGTCGGAGGTGGGATTGCTGAGGACGGATTCCGGTAAGTATTATTTCTAATGCTCGCCTTCTCTTTTCTTGTCTGTTTGCAGGTGTTCCGGGTGCTGGCGGGCGTGTCAGAAGCCAGGATGCAGGAGCCGACTCGGTGAGCGTCCTGCTGCTGATGCAGAATAACGTGAAGCACGTGTATTCCATTGGGCGTGGTTTAAATAGCAGAGAAGTGCTTCAGGTGTGTGTTCTTCCACCGGCCCCACCCAGGTAAGAAAAGAAAGAGTTCCTGAATAGAGGAAATAGTTCCTCCCAGCCCTGATGGCTGGGGACTTCAGCCAGACTGGATTGTTCTGGGTAAGTATGCAGCATGGTCTGCCTCAGGTAAGTCCACCCAAGCATTATTACACAGTTTATCAATATGAAGTCCTTTATGAGCCTGGCGCCAAAGGCCAAAGGCGCCAGGACTCGGTCCAAAGGGCCCCTGTAGGGGTCTGCTGGGTCCGGAGATGTGGAAGAAGGGTCTGCTTCCGGGGGCGCGGGGCCAGTCCTGGCTCCTCGGGAGTAGTGCTCATGACACTGGTCTCTCCTTATACCCCTGGCCGAGTTTTCCTACAACAATTCCGATCACTCAGCACTCTAGGTCAGCCCCTTCTATTGCAGTCAAGGTTTTCACCCGTCCGTTTTACCTTCTGTTCTTCCACATCCCACTCCAGTACCTACTCTCGACTCATGGATACAGACTCTCATCAACATACACAAGGAAGCCAAGGAACAATTGAAAGAGGCTCAAACACGCACTAAGCTCTATGCGGATTCCAAGAGAAGATCTGCGCCCTCTTATTCTGTTGGTGATCAAGTCTGGTTGTCCTCGAAACTATTACCGCGACATCTACGGCCAAACAAATTGGCCCCTCGATACTATGGACCATTTTCCATAAAGGAAGTCATCAATCCTGTCTCATTCCGACTCAAGCTACCCGAATCCTGGAAGAAAATACACCCAGTCTTTCACACTTCCCTATTGAAACCTTACATCCAATCCTCCCGAAAATCCTGCAGACACAGTCCTGTTGTTGTGGACGATCAGCTGGAATATGAAGTGTCCAGAATATGCGATTCCAGGTATAAACGGGGTCGACTTCAATACCTGGTTGAATGGAAAGGATACCCTCCTAGCGAGAGAACCTGGGAACCAGTTTCTAACTTAAATACCTCTCGACTGCTTAGAAGATTCCATCTCATACACCCGGGCAAACCTGGTGGAACAGGTCTTCGGAGGAGGCATGCTGTCATGACCCATAGAACTTGCCCCTTCTGGACTTCCTGGTCCTTTCGCGCCGGGGCTTGTATTCTTTGTTACTCCCAACATGGCCGCATCAAGTGACTTGCCTCGCACCAGCTTTCACGTCGCACACGGTGCGTTCTATAAATTGGCCACGCACCCGCGGCCCTGCGCGTCTCAACGCTATCATTAGGTAGTGACTTGACGTGTGTGTGCTGTTCGGCGAATCCACTATTCCTAGATCCTGGTTCCTTCTTCCTTCCTATATACAAAAAGAAATCCTATTTGTTATTCAAGTGTCACCCTTCACTCTTCCCACATCAAGTGGAATGTTTCAAAGATTATCACAATTTTATTAATCGTCAATCAACATATCTTTTAAAATACAATCATAAAAATGATCATAATACATAAAACACATACAAAGTACTAAAACAACACAAGTAGAACCACCATAAGTGAGTTGTAGTAGAGTACTTCTTCAAAGGATAAAACATGTGTAAACAACTGACACTTTGATTCCATTGCCTTACTACTTTCAGCTTATTTCCTATTAGTGTATCTAAAACCCGACTTGTACAAATTTCTGTCCTTTTTAAACACCAATGTAGGACATTCTTCAGGGGAGTGTGTCTTGTGTCGAACTTAAAAATCTTCTTTAGTTGGGGGTACCCTGTTGGTCAAAAGGACACCCTATTAGTGTTGAGTTTTCAATATTAATTTCTATTTACATTTATTTAAGCCCTTATCCCTAAAAGGGCTATAGCAGTATGTTCATTATTACATACCTCCATTTCCTTGTATTGACACTTGGACCTTTACAGGTTCTTGCTGCAGATTCCCAAATTTTTATAGGAATTCTCGCTCTTCCTCCTCTTTATTCTTTTTTTTTAAACAAATATTTTATTAGATTTTCAATTTATAACACATAGAGCAGTAATGATAAAACAGATCGATAGAGTTCTTCCTAAGTACATTCAACAAGAATAAGCGCAACAGTAGGTCTTCTCCTAAAGCCCTTGAACAGTTAATAGACAAAAATCGATTATCCTCCCCACTACACTTAGCAACCTTATTACATAGTCCGATTTGGCTTGAGATCGAATATGCAACCTATAGGGGTACATTCGGGAAGTATTTTGCCCGTAACAATGGATTCTAACTTAAGGTTCCCGTTGTGAAACTTTGCAATACATTGCTTTCCCTGCTTCGTCTCCCCGTCAATGTTTTATTGAAGCGTTAATAAATTCGGACTACCTCTGAAGGCATTGTAAATGACAACTCTGTTCAACTCAATTAATTACCACCAGTGCTTAGGCCATGCTCTTTTGGTATTGTTTCGAAAAGAAATTGTGCTTTTAACCAGCTTTATATGTACAAAATCAATTTCACTTACATGCGTTATATAGGATTGAGTTGTGTCTTAGTGACAGTCCATTCTAAGGCTGTTTTTCAGTCCGACATTACCATTTCGGTCTAGCTTTCATGTCTATTTTTGGTTCCAGGGCATATAAGCTATTACAGCATAGCTTTTGAGCACATTGAACTCTCATGTTCTACATTTTTACTCATGTTCTTGTCTTACAGAACGTTATAGTTCGCATTACCTCCTGAGATTCCCCAATTCTCTCCTCCCCCCTCATCCCTCCTTTCTTACCTCCCCATTTCTTTTTATTAATCCCCTCACCTCTATACAATCCTCAACCCCCCTACAAGTATTATTTTATATTTCAGATTCCAGGCTTTTACCGTTTTCTTCCCTTTCTCAACCACAGCGTCTCCTTATCTTTATTTATTTTTGAGAGAGTTCAGGTTACATGTGTGTTTCGGAACAGGCGGGGTTTGAAGAAATGGGCTTCTCTGTCCCGGACGTGTACATGAAATGGATTCCATATAGTTAGGAATCTTAGGTATTTGCCGGTGCTGATGGCGCATATCTTCTCCATAGCCATCACCCCCCAGATCTTAACCCACCAGCATGCTGAGATTGGACCTTCTTTGTTTTTCCAATTTTGTGCAAGAGTCATTCTAGCTGCTGATAGTAGATGGGTGATTTTTGCTGTCGCTCCTGACATCATGTATTTCCCTTCTATAGGGACTCCTAAGAGGATTGTCTTCGGAGATCTCGGTAGATCCACCCCTGAGATGCCTTTTATGTAGCTTACTATTTCCTTCCAGTAGTCAACTGCTTTAGGGCACGTCCACCACATGTGGAACAGGTCTCCCTTCTCACCGCGGTTTCGCCAACAGTTTGGTGAGTAAGACTTTGCAATTTTGTGGATGCGGTTCGGGGACATATACCATCTGAGGCACAGTTTGTACGCAGATTCCTTTATTGTGGTGCATGTGGAAGTGCTGTGTGCACGTGCCCATATTTGGTACCATTCCTCCTCCGTTAGTGACTCTTGCATATCTCTCTCCCAATTTGTTTTGTATGCGAGATGATCAGTTGGCAGGTCATTGGAGAGGAGTTTGTAGAGTCTAGAGATCCCTTTTGCAGTATTGCCTTCTTGAAGCGACAGTTCTAGGCCTGATGGCGTCCTCGTGCCCGCTTTCTTCGCTTTCTGTTGGGTGTGTAATTCAGTGCCTGATTTGCGCATATCTATAGCGTTCGTTTTCCCCTATGTTGAATTTTAACTGGCAATCTGTGAAGAGCAGTGGAGTGCCGTCTTTGTACATGTCTTTCAGTTGCATTGTTTCTGCCCCTGACCAGCCCACCCAGTATCCCCTCCGGAGACCCGGTGTGAAGTCTGGATTGTCCACCAGTGGCGTATATGGACTCATTCCACCAGGAATGCGTTTCTTTTTCCGGGCTTTGTCCCAGCTTAGTAAAGACCATTTCGTCATTTCTAGTAGAGCTTCTCTGTTTCGGTTTTCTTTGCTCAGGCTTAAGAGGGCTATTAGGGGGACGAATGAGACTGATTGTTCGATTCTGCACCAACCTTTATGATCCTCTGGTTTCGCCCAACGCAGCATTGGTGCTAGTTGTGCCGCCATAATGTATCTGTCTATTTCTGGAACTCCCAGACCGCCCAGATGAGTGGAGCGCATTAGGATTTGTTTCTGAATTCTAGGTTTCTTATTATGCCATATAAATTTGAATATCGCATCTTGCAGTTCTCGGGTCTTGCCTGATGGTATTGGCATTGGCAATGAGCTTACCACATAGAGGAGGCTGGGGAAGGATGGTCATTTTGACCGCTGTGATGCGGGCGAACCATGACAACTCCTGGGAGTCCCATCTGCGCAAGTCTTCCTGTAGTTGTTTCCACAGTGGCGTTATGTTTGTCTGATATAATTTGTGCGGATCGCTGGCAAGATAAATTCCTAGATATTCCAGTTTTCTTTCAACCCAGCTCATCGGGAATGATCTCGCCAATGTCTCGATATCTTCTCTCTTTGCCGCCTCCTCTTTATTCTAATCTAGTGTACAATGGATGCACATTACCATAAGTTATCATACGTAATACACTGTATTATTTTCTTTGTGTATGTAAAGCATAAAAAGGATGGAGCTTACCCAAACTAGGATATTCCCATCCACTTCTTTTGTCTCTTTCTACAAATTATGTTTTCTGATAGGTGATTGTCACCCTGTAAAACAGAGTACTATCTCAGTTTTTCATATTTGCCAGCCTTACTTTCAAATGCATAGTATATTGTTTAAACATTGTAAGATGATAAGCAGAAACTTACTTTTGTTATTAGGTGTTTGATTCCACCACACTGGGCCTTTGTGTCATAAAGTATTATTGGCCTCGAATTCGTTTTCAATTCTATAAGACAAAGCCAAAAAAACAGCTACATTTTAGATGTTGGCTCGCTAGTGAAATGTATGTTGCCATATGGTGGCTAATCTACATTCTCACAGCCCCACTTACTTGAAAAAACTCCATGTGGCTCGGATCTGCTTTAGTCACCCCGTTCGATTCCGGATGCTAACTCGGTCAGAAACCCACAGCAATATGAAAGCGGTAGAAAAACCGCGTGTCATGTGACGCGACGTCATCACGTGACGCCATGACATCATCAAGTCGGCGTGAACGTCTACGCGAAAACAATGTCTACATGAGACGTAGCGTGATGTGCCCCTGATGTTTGTGGGACTTGTAATAAAATAAAAAGAAATAAAAACCTACAACTCCGGGAAAGAAAAGATTATTGGATTTCATGCTGGACAAAGCCCATAAGTAGAAACGTCTACGCCTTTGTGAGACGTGGCGTAAGGGGCCCCTGATGTGTGGGGGACTTGTCGGGCAAAAATAAAACCTACAACTCCCGGCAGAAAAAGGTACTTAAATTTCATACTAGGCTGTGCCACAAGGTGGGAACTATTATTGGAATAAAACACTCCTTATATTATTCAATACACAGACTGTTCATGTGTATACACTTCACAACACCAATGGAAGCATATGGTCTAGATTTTCCAAAGGGGCAGATGCACTAACTCACTTAGTGATGAAATGTATAGGAGGTAATACAAAAGGAGCATTATATTCTGATTATATATAGTTAGGCATTTTGCCATTCCACTCCCTCATTTAACCCTCTAATCTGGCTTTTTGACAAAAAAATAAGTTTCTGTTCCAAATGCAACAATTTGTTATTAATCACCAACTGTGATTTCCCCTTGATTTGTTTCAGAATACACCATTCAAAGTCATTACATGTGTGTTTCATTTCTAAAAAATGTTTGACCATCGGTGCTTGCTCCACCTTATTCTTGATGCAGCTCCTGTGTTCAATCATTCTTGTTCTGCATTTCTTATTTGTTTTACCAATATACATGCGTTTGCAAGGACATTTTATCAAATAAATCACATTATTGGTGTTACAATTTGTCTGTTCATTAATATTCCACATTCTTTCCATGCCCAGGTCTACATCAGTTGTCTTCTTTGTTTGGGTGCACATGGTACAGTTTCCACATGGGTAGTGGCCTGTCACAGCCGGTAAACCCCATAGATTAGTTTGTTGTAAGGGTTACTTCTTAGCACTCACATCATTTCTCATGACTAGGTTTCGTACAGTGGTGCTTTTTTTAAAAGCCACAATAGGTCTACCTGCTTCCTTTGTCATGATTTTATTCCAATTTCTGGTGATTATACCCTTAATCTTGTATGACAAATTGCTGAATGTATTCACAAATACTAGGGGTGTTTATTTGATACTTTTCTCTCTCTGTATTTGTTGATCAAGTAGAGATTCCCTATTATTATTAAAGGCCCTCTTGGCTGCTTTCTTAACCATCGGGGTAGGGTATCCACAATGTACCAGTTTATCAATCAAATTGTTGACTCCGCTCTCATACGATTCGTTTGTACTACTGTTCTTTTTTTAATCGTAAAAATTGACCGAAAGGGAGATTATTCTTCACATGCTGAGCATGGTGGCTCTTAAAATGTAACAGAGCATTTTTGTCTGTGGCTTTTGTATACGGTCGTACCAGTAATAGACCATTTTGATGGTATACACAAATATCCAGATAGTTAATTTCCTTATTGCTACTATTACTAGTAAATTTAAGGTATCAATTTTGTTGATTCAGCCACTGTATGATGTGACAAGACTCTTCTTCATTCCCTTTCCATATGACAAACACATCGTCTATGTAACAGAGCCAACAAAGAATGTTGTTCTGAAAAGGATTACGATCATTGTAAGCAACGGCTTCCTCAAACATATTTACATACAAATTGGCTACATTAGGAGCCATAGCTGACCCCATTGCTGTCCCCTCAATCTGCTTATTAAACTGACCCATAAATTGAAAAAGTTTTCTGTAAGTGCCATTTCTGTGCACCATTTGATGAAAGAATTTGGCACTGGATTCTCATCCTCTCTTCTCAATAGAGTCTCCTCCACCTCCAGTGTCGCCAATTGTGGTATATTAGTGTATAGTGCTTTGATATCTAAACATAACAGTAAATTGACAGTGGGATCAAATGTGTTCCCCTCTATTCTATTGATGGCGTCAGTTGTGTCCTTTATGTAACTCTTCATAGTTGGAATGAAAGGTCTTAAGTAAAAATCCACAAACTTGGATAGAGGTTACAATAGTGAGTTTACACCTGAAACAATGGGTCTACCCGGGGGGTTCTCTAAACTTTTATGAATTTTGGGGAGTATGTAAAAAATGGGAACTCTACCATTCTCTCTCATCAGGAAATCCCCTTCTTGTTTACTAATCATGTGTTCTTCCACAGCTCTCTGAATCTTGTCTTTGATCACACTGAAAAGGTCACTACTAGGGGTATCAGGTAATATTTTCGCCACCAAAAATATTGCCGTACATATGGTCGTCGGGAACGGCCATAGGCGATATTTTTGGTGCCCAAAATATTAGGTGCGGGGGTGTCCCCCGCGCATAAAAGAAATGACGCAGGGGTTACGGGGGTGTCCCCCGCAGGCTCCATGTGTTATTTTCGCCGCAGAAATATGGCAACATTTTTGTATGGCGATATTTTTGCGCCGAAAATATCACATGGAACCCTACTAGGGCCTCTGTCTATTTTCAGATAATGATTCTCATCTGCCAAAAGATTATTACATTCTTTGATGTAATCACTCCTGTTCAGTATTACAATGGCACCGCCTTTGTCAGCTTGACGGATGATGATCTTATCGTTAGCCCCCACATTTTTCAAAATATTATGTTCCATTTTACTCAAATTAGAATCGGGAGGGATACCTCCGGCTTCTAATTTGGTAATCTCTTCTAGCACTTTCCTTTCAGAAACCTTTGATTCTGCAGAGTGTGAATTAGGTGGGGCACAGAATGCAGAGGGATTTCTCAGACCACTGCAATTATCACCTTTATCAAAAGTATTCTCCATGAAAAATTCTCTTAAATGTACTTTCCGGATGAACTGGTTGAATTCAATCCTGAACTCAAATGGATTATGAAATTTCGTTAATACGAAATTCAGTCCCTTATTTAGCACTACTTCTTCTTTTTTTGTAATCTGGACTTAGAGAGATTCACTACCAGCCCCTGAAGCTGCGTGTTTGCATCAGTTCGGGTTCTCACTGTCTCCGATCTCCTCCTCCTTCCTAAAAAAGGTTGTCTTTGGTTATTGCCTCTCTGACCATTATTTCTTGTACCTCTACCTCGAAAGGAACGGGTATCTCCCCTATTGCTCGAAGTTTCAGTCCCACGGGATTCTTCATATTCAGAAGAACCCCCATCGCTCGAGCTGTAGGAGGTATTCCGGAAACGTACTCTCCGGTTCTGTTTGATATTAGGTCTAGGTTCTTCAAACTTATAATCCTTGTTTGTGTAGCAGAACGCCTTTTCATGAGAGAAATCATGTATATATTTCTTCATTCTCTTCACTCGTTAAGAGACAGTTTTATTTTTGAATTCTTGCATCTCTTTTAAATGTTTGTCTAGGCCTTTTTTAAAAGCTTCGACATCAAATTTACTTTTAATTTTTTCTTCTAAATTTTTTAGATCGATCTCAATCTTTTTAGCTGTTTCTTGAGCTGTTTCAATAATCAAAATCAACCAGTCAAGGCCGCATTTGTTGGAGATATAACTCCATTTCAATTTGAATTCTGGATTGTCAAGGAACAGTCTGGGTTCGTTTCTCACAGTAAGTCCTTGAGGTAAAACTTGGTTTTTGACGTACTCTTTATAGCATGTAGTTCTGTGCGGATGAGTCTCTTCCTCATCTGTACTAATTCATCCCATTGGTCATCTTTATCGAAAGCTTCAAGATCTTTATTAAGGCCCACTATGGGTAAAGATTCTATCAGTTTCCGGACATATTCATCATCGTAGGCTAAACACTTCTCGGAATCCATATTTGGGTCCCGATAGTCAGCCTAATCGTACACTAAATAGGCTACAAGAGGATAGGAAAAATCGTGTTACTTATCACGTCTGCCACCGAGACCCTACTGGTCTCTAACAACACTGTTCTCAAAAAACGGTTCTGTAACACAGATATGGATAAACAGATTTCTTGCTCTGTGAACGTATCTATTCTATATACAAATAGAAATCCTATTTGTTATTCAAGTGTCACCTTTCACTCTTCCCACATCAAGTGGAACATTTCAAAGATTATCACAATTTTATTAATCGTCAATCAACCTTCCTTCATCCCCTCCCTCATCCCTTCCCTCTAATCTGCTCCTGGAATCCCCATTCTTAGCGACCGCTACCCTTTTTCCTGGACATCCTGGAACAGCGGCCTTCCCGGAACTCTGAACGCGCTCTGCAGCCGGACGAGACTCGAGCGAGCCTATACAAGACCCGATCCGTCCACAAGAGGAATCCTCCCGCGGAACAGAGCAAGAAGCGATCCCAGGTGAGACGGGGGGAGATTTACGACACATGAGGTTGTCCACTACGTCCCACTTCATGTTAGGCCAACAGCACCACCTGCATAGTGGATCCAAGGTTCTCCACTGACCAGGTTGGGCAGCCCTTGCACATACGGAAAGCAACAATGATGTGAGCATTTATAGTCGCCAAGTCAATAGAATGATCTTTAGCCCAAAGCCGAATGGTATCCAGTAACTGGTAGGAGACATTGCATATATACACTACAGCTTCTTTGGGCAGAATCGGACACTCATACCACAGTGGTTCAGCAGCTGTCCCTAACCTAGATAGGGCCTTGGCATATAGATGACCTGGTCCATGGTCGATAGGTGAAATTGAAATTGAGCATGGCAAAGAACAAATGCCAACAGATTTGTCGTGCATTGGAACACTTGGCAGGGAAGGGCGCTTGTAAGTTGTGGTGATCCGAATACACAAGGACTGGATGTTTAGCGTCTAGACGATGGTGCCACCATTCTTTAAAGGCCTCCCTAATTGCTAGTAACTCCTGTTCGATAATAGTGTAGTTCTGTTTACATGAAGAGATGGTGCAAGAGTAGAAAGCAACTTGGATGCATGTGCCGTGTGGTTGGGCATCTCTGACAAAGGATGGCACTGATGGCCACTGCAGAACTATCGGCCTGCCGATGAACGGTAGAGAGGTGTCTGGAGGTTGTAGGACTGGAGCCGTCATGAAGGCCTCTTTTAGATTCCACACAAACGGAACGGACGGACGAGTCAATCTTGTTAACAGGATCGCTATATTGGAAAGTGAAACAATAAACCGCTGATTATAGTTTGGCAAAGCTTAGAAAAGATTGCAATGCTTTAACCGTGGAAGGGACAGGCCAATTGAGTAATGCTCGTACCTTATTCTTGCTAATTTGCATGCCTTGAAGGGTCAAGACAAAACCCAATAATTCCACTGTAGCAGAATGGAACACGCATTTCTTCTGCTTTAGCAAAACGCAAATGTTCCTGTAGTCTCTGCAACACCTGACGGACATGTTGGCTGTGTTTCCCATAGGAATCGGAGCATATCAGGATTTCATCTAAATAGACCAACCACAAAACAATCCAACATGTCCCGAAACACGTCATTGACGAAATTCTGGAAGGTGGCTGGGGCATTGCAAAGACCGAATGACATTACCAAATACTTGAATAGACCATGTTTTGTTTTGAAGGCCGTATTCCACCCATTGCCAAGTCTCTTTCGGACCATGTTATAAGATACCCCTATATCCAGCTTAGTATAGACAGAAGCCCGCTATTGGTCCAAAAAGCTCAGATAAGAAGGCAACAGGATATTGATTTTTTTTATCGTCGCATTGTTCAAGGCTCCAAAGTCATACATGGTCGCAGTTCCCCATCATTCTTTGTACAAAAAGGGTAGGCGAGACAGCAGGGGACCGAGAATGTATATGACCAAGCTGTAATTACTTTTCAATGTATTCATTCAGTATGTTCTCTTCTCTAAGCGTGAGGGAGTAAATGCATCCATGTGATATAGCGGCCCTGGGCTCGAAGTCTATGGGGCAGACCAGAGCCCTGTGCAGTGGCAACTGTTGTTGTTTTATCAAAGACGTCCAGATAGTTTTGATAAGTCTCTGGGGCCTGTGAGGAACTCATGGTGGCAACTGTAAAGACAGACACAAGTGATCACAGTTCAAGGGTGTTTATTGAACCATGAATACAGGTTGTAAAAAATGCCTAACCTAAATCTAAGATGGGAGCAAGCATCGACCATCAAATGAAAAATAAATTTGGCATTGTAAAATAGGCCTATACTAGAAAAAAAACTATTGCCAAGTCCTTACAACTAATTACAGAAAGAGTGTGGGATAGAGTTTCAATAAAGAAAGAAGTATTCTCAAATCATAAGTCAGGATGGCTTTTAGCCAGGGCTCTCCCTTCCCCACGTTTTGAGCACGGGACAAAGTGGATCTCCTGAGCACAGCACACACTGGAGCTTCTCCAGCATCAGCCAACAGTTCCGTATCAGCTATCAGGTTCTTCGATGGCCAAGTCTCTTTTCACAAATGTCTCTTGCCTTCAAGGCCTGATGTATCCAACAAACAAACACAAAGTTCAGTTCCACATATACTTTGGGTGATGGCTTCACCCCTTGAACCCTCTCTTCCAGGCGCTGGCCCTTCAAAAATCGTATTCGACAAATTGATTAAACAGTTCCTTTTTCAATGCACTTTGGGTGACAACTTTCCACCCCGGATCTCCCTCTACCGTCTTGGACCCCATTTAGACATTTGCCTCCCTCTTCGGGGCTCACTATGACTTTTCTTACTTTCACAAATATTAATGTCTTTTTATTTTTAAACAGTTATCCGGGCTTTGCATCTTTTTGTAGGCTCTCCTCTGCCGGGTTAACTCTGGCCAACTTTTACAACATACAGTTCATAGGGACCTCAGCAAACGGGACTCATTTCCCTTCACTTCGCAATCATCTGTTGGTCAAAGACCTTCAACTGTACAGATGATTTTACAAGACCCCTGTTTTACCACTATGACCTTTTCTCGCCTCTTCCCTGGGACTTCTGGTTATGGTAGTTTCTACCATCTGGTAATTGCCCAGAGTTTCATCCCTGAGCACCCACGTCGTGCCAGACTCCTCTGTTGCTGGTTTCCCCTCTCTCTCGTCGATTGTAACTTTAAAGGCATGGTCTAGTAAACCTTTTTATTGTCCCTACGGGTCGGCCATGTTTTTTTAAGCCTAAGTGGCTCGATTTTAGAAAACTTTCCTATGGACCTTACCCGAGTTTTCGTCCATTAAACGCATGCGAAAACAAGCACCAGGGAGCTGCCATTTTCTGATAATCCTATCATTTCCCCCATCGCCCTGGCTGACCTGCTTTTGCGGCACTAAATCAAATCCCCTGCCCCTGAGCCTGTCATCAGCAGACTCGTACCGCCCATTTCCCAACGCCAAAGCACGTCTTGTGTCAACATTCGCTGCGCTTCAGCTAATGACGTGTCGCCATGGAAATGGCAGGACGCCTCTTTCCTCAATAAGTATAAACAGACCGTTTCACAACACACAGCAGCAAATGTTCGATTCCAATCCTCTGAGTATTCTGTGACTCGTTTCAGTGCTCTGGTCAGCTACCTTCGCCGCTTGTAGCCCGTGTGAACAGATACCAGTACCACCGCTATAAATTATTTTAGTTTGTTTAACACACAATGGCTACAATAATGCCCTACATGTACGAGCCCGAGTATACCAAGGAGGAACTACTGGAAAGTGAAGCACGGGAAAACGATGGGGATTCAGACGGCAGTGGGCAGGATGAATCAACAGATGAAGAGCCTGGGCCTAGTCGCATGGACGGCGTCTCCACCTAGTGCACATGCAATCGGTGCGAGCTAATGCCAACTGAGGACGAGAACTGCTGCTGCCGAGAAAACTCGGGATGCCTGGCCTACATTTGGGAAGGCGAGCCACAACCGCAATGCATCACCGAGCTGCCAGACTTCAGGGCAGCCTGCCTCACACGGGCCGTGTTGAGAATAATGATGGTGCTTATGCACGAACTTCGCGCAACTGTTCGTCCTCGTAATCCGAGTAACGAGTAAGTATACTCTGCTTGTCATGCCACTCCTATTTCATGTTCTTCTACTATATCCAAAATTACATCTACATATCATTGTAACGCATGTAAGTCATTCAATAGTGTGCATTGTCTAGATAGCATTTGTCCGTGCAGAATGCCATTAGTTACAAGAATTGTCATTGACAACAAACGTTTATTAAACTTATCTTGGTCATTTAAAAACAGTTTGTTTCATTCCTTTTCACAGGTGGTACAGGCTGGTGGCCTATCGTTCCTTTACATGGTGGCTCCACAGGAGGCTTGGACACCGCGTTCGAAGAGTGATACCCGCATTTGTCCGTGCAGAATGCCATTAGTTACAAGAATTGTCATTGACAACAAACGTTTATTAAACTTATCTTGGTCATTTAAAAACAGTTTGTTTCATTCCTTTTCACAGGTGGTACAGGCTGGTGGCCTATCGTTCCTTTACATGGTGGCTCCACAGGAGGCTTGGACACCGCGTTCGAAGAGTGATACCCGCCTGTGCCGTTCGTGCCACTAGAGAAACGTTCCCGAGTGACAGCGGTCAGTACAGGGGATTTTCTCTCGCTGTGCTGCAACCTGACCTGTACAATGTGTAAAGTCTTGTATTTTTGTGTCATGAAAATAAGATACAAAATAAAACACCACATATATTTTAACAACGGTTGTTTCGATTTTTTAAATGAATCAAGTGTGTCTCCATTCAAGGATGGACGTCAGACATCTGTGCTCCGAATGGGTGAAGGCCTGGTCGCTGTGAAGCAGGGTGGTCACTATCTATCTAAGCTAACATAACATATTCTCGATAATGCATGCACTAAATAACACTTGTTCAAAGTCTTTCAGTAGGTTATGTCTCTATAAAAGTCACACATATATCTATACTAACAATTACCATTGGATTATACAGGCCTTAGGGTCTTGACCACTATAATACACCGGTTGACGTGTGGGTCTGTGCTCACAAGAATCTCCGGTATGTGGCATTTGTTATTGATAAGCAACGATATACTATCATTGATATAAAGGCGATATACTATATATTGATATAAAGGCGGTTCGCGCCAGTGGATGAGCGCTGGCATGGGGGGCTGTCAGGGGCGCGAAAGGCCAAGGTGCCAAACTACATGTACACTTCAAAAGGTATCACACGCCAAGGGGCCATCGGTCACATGGCCTCCTCAGACCCCGTGTCTCCAGCCAGGCCTCCCCTTGAAGCAGGCCGCCCCCCTGCAATCCACATAAGTGTGTCTCCATTCAGCAGTCTTCCTGTGCCTTATCTGCACGCCCCAGGCCCATCCATCCCACCCCCCTCTATCAAAGGCGGTTCGCGCCAGTGGATGCGCGCTGTCAGGGGCGCGAAAGGCCAAGGTGCCAAACTACATGTACACTTCAAAAGGTATCCCACGCCAGGGGGCCATCGGTCACATGGCCTCCTCAAACCCTGTGTCTCCAGCCAGGCCTCCCCTTGAAGCAGGCCGCCCCCCTAAGACCACGACATACATACGTCATTCATTCACAAACACACCCCTGTTTCTAATACTTTATAAACCACTTGATATGTCTCATGAGAACATCTTTGTGCTTTGCAAGTCAACTCCTGAACGTGTTACCTGGCAACCACTGAGATCTACGCTAATCTGCTCGTCGTCGTGCTATCCGTGAACTTCTGTGACCGCTTAGAGCAAACCCATCAGTGTGCTACCTGTGGCCACCCACCTATTCTCCTGCAACATACTGCTCTGCTTGCTGAATCCAACTGTTTGTTGGTCAAGGTAAGGCCATGTATCCTAGTCATATTTCGCAGATTTTTAAATTTCTATCTATTTGCGAGTTGAGTACACAATAGTGCTATGTTCATTGGTCTCGTTGCTATTGACTTGAGTTTCCATTGCTATGCTATCAATAGATCTATTTATTTTCATCTGTGTCTATTGTCATCGAATTGCATCCTTCGGGGGTCCAGTCTATAATGTAAGCATGTTTCCTTCTCGTGCAATACAGAACATCCAAGGGATGAGTCACATGCTCAGATTTTAGTCACATCATTTATACATTTCTGCAATTTATGCAAATACTAAGCCGCACATAATGAACTGGTATAGTTCCTGCGACCAAATCAAACCTTGCATTGATCATTGTATGATTCATTTACTTTTGTATCAAATCTTTATTCTTGAAGATTGTATAATAATGTCGATATTTACTTTTCAGATTTATCAACAATGCCTGCCTGTTCGATTAGCGGTTGCCCTTCGAAGACCCATGCGAAATCTGAAGGCACTACAATGCATGTATTCCCGAAAACTGTTGATCGAATAAGAGAATGGGTCAGACATTGCGGATATCCACTGGATGAGCTGGAAAGTAGAGTCCAACAAGTCTTACAGGACAAGAGGGGTGATCGATACCGCATCTGCAGCCGGCACTTTTCCTTGGACATGTACACAACATCTTGGGTAACAAAGAAGAATAAACAGCGAACGACACGGAAATTGCTCAAACGCTATTCCCACTCTATTCGTCCACATTCCGCCACCGGTGAGTCAAGTGTCCGGATTTAGCTTTAGGCCTTGCGGTAGTGTGTAGGTATCCGAACGGATTAATTGATATTGTAGGTGTTCTATCCCTTGTAATAATTTCGATATTGATATGAGTGTATAGTTTTTTGAATAATGACATTTATCAATATATTCTTTTTCGATTTCATAACCCACAAACGCAATGTATATATATGGGAACAGGGAACTGTGCTGTATTGAGCATTTTTCAAGTATTCTGTCGCCTTACATGGCTATTTTTAATATTGGCATTTCATCATCAATCATTAATTTACCTTTACAACTTCTTGACTATCCCTTGAATCTGAAGCAAAAACATTCTACATCCTTGACGTGGTCGCAGTTATCAACCACTTCTAGCGCGTATCAGGTAATCTTACTAGGCTAATCCGCTACAGACTTGTTTTATGCATGTCAAGTAATAGTTTTATTTTATCGTGTAATTATTTTACCGAATGTTTGGTTAGTGCTTTCCAATTGATATACACCTTAGTTATCGTCCACTGGTGTTTGTTTTCAGTTATAATTAGTGTTATCCATACTAATGCAAGTACTGTCTTTCAGGGAGATGCTGAAGCGTCCGCCACATCTACAACATTTCTAGATGTTCTTCACCAGCAGGAGGTATGGATACTGACGGCTCCATCGAGCGTCATCATCAGAGCTGGAATTCTTGTCGTTCGATTGTTCTACCAATGTTTCATTCATGGTTAGCCGTTGATATGTACCTGTGCTGTCGACCCCAGGTGTGTTATGTTTTCACTATTGTAATCCTCACTAATGCAAGTACTATGTTTCAGGCAGTTGATGGAGCGTCAACCCCTGCACTTGATGCAGAGCCTGACATTCAAGTAATTCCAGGGGAAGTGGAAGCGGGACCATGCGTATACGAATCGGTGCAACAGCTTTCGGAAGTGCGCACTACATTTGCAACATCCATAGATATTCTTCAGCAGCACGAGGTATGGATAATGACAGCTCCATCATGCGTGATCATATAACGTGATTCCATTTGCTATACTTTCTTCCCTATTAACGCAAGTGCTGTGTTTCAGGGAGACGACGAAGCTTCCACTACAATCACAACATCCAATTTAGATGATGCAGATGTAAAGGAATCAGAGAAATACGTCGATGAAATGTGATCATATTTAGATTTTCCTTGATTCTTTTGGACAATGCATCATTTGTGGTTATCTCTTTATATGTACCTGTGCCGTCGACCCCCAAGTGTGTGTTGTGTTTCCAGTATTGAAAAGCATACTAATGCAAGTACTGTGTTTCAGGGAGATGCGGATGCCTCCTCTCCAATACAACCATTCATGGCAGTCCTTGCAGAGCCAGAGGTATGGATACTGACAGCTCCATCGAAATAGATCATCACTGGTCGAATACTTGTCGTTTGATTGTTGCACACAATGTTTAAATCGTGTTTGGCTATTGAGATGTACCCGTGTGTTCGTCCTCACGTGTGTTTTATGCTAACAATATTTTGATACATAGTAATGAAAGTATTATGTTTCAGGGAGACGATGGAGCCTCATTCCGTGCTGTCTATGCGGATACAGAAAATATAGTCGTTGCAGCGCAAGAGGAAGGGAGGGCATGCGGAAACGAATCGGAGCTACAGCGTGCAGATGTTGAAGGTCGAGTCAAAAAAGTTGCAAAGAAAAAAAACAAAAAAGGTTAGTTACAAACAGTTCATAACTTTAAAAAAATGTTTGTGCTGGGGACTATTTTATGTTTTTTTCCAGTCAATTGTACTACACTCCATCTTGTGTTTAAACTGAACATCCCTTTTCCAATCTCTCCTCCAGTTACCCGTGGGTGTCAGAACTATACATACACAGACAGTGAAGCGAATGAGAGATGTGGCTTGCCAGACCGTGTACACTATGGAGGAACTATTAATTGAGGCGAGGCGTGTTCAGGCTCGAGATGCTCATGTCCAATGGCCAGAACATGAATTAACTGTGTTTGGAGACTACAGCAAAGTTGCATTGGACCATAGCTACAGTGCGACCGCACCACCACAAGAAGATGTTATTGAATGTATTGAAGATAGCTCTGAAGTAGTTGCAGATCAATTCACACAATCTACACCCGCCAAAAATTTGCCACCAAAAAACCTGTCGACATTGTTGTGTTCTCCCATCAATGTTGAAGTAATAGATGTCGAAATGACAGAGAATGAACCAGCCGCAGCATCCATAGACGCATCAGAACTTGATATCAGCGATATTACTTTCCAATGTGTTGAAATCTCCACAATGTCACGGGCCGAAACAACGTTGACGCAGGAGGACAGTCTAATGAAAGAGAGCAAAAACATTGTATTTGACAGTTGTTTGATGGAAATTATAAGTATGCTGAAATGTGTGCATTCCATTAGAGGGAAAGTATGTGGGAAGCCATTGATTAATGTGACTCGTCAAATTAAAGTCAGTAACGTCAAAATAAATGCCGCCTGTAGATTAAATCATAGGTTCTCATGGTCTGCGCAACCGATTCTGGGGAAACTGCCAGCAGGCAATCTACTGTGTGCAGCTGCATCACTTTTTAGTGGCTCCAGTTTTAGAAAGTTAGAGGCTTTCTTTCAGTTTGTGGGACTCCATTTCATTTCTAAAGCGCTGTACTACATATACCAACGTGATTATCTGTTTCCGGCCATTAGCGATGCTTGGAAAATTGAACAATTGTCTCTAGCAAGTACATTCGAAGGCAAACGATTCAGGCTAACCGGCGATGGACAGTGCGACAGCCCTGGATTTTCTGCCAAGTACTGCACCTACCACTTTCAGGACATGGATAGTAAGAAAATTGTGAGTTCGGTGGTCGTGCAGGTAACACAATGTACATCGTCAGTGGCCATGGAGAAACTAGGATTTATAAAATCAGTGGAATATCTACAATCAAGGGGAATGCACATCGACCTCATAGCCACGGATAGACACGTTTCAATTGCCAAGACAATGAGAGAGCAGTTCCCACATATTAAACATCAATTTGACGTATGGCATCTTGCTAAATCAATCAATAAGAAAATCTCGGCTGCAGGGAAAAAAAAAGGTTTTGAAAGTATTTTGCAGTGGTCCCATTCTATCACCAACCATCTTTGGTGGAGCTCAAAAACTAGTGAAGGGTCAGTAGAAATACTACTTGAAAAATGGCGGTCACTGATGCACCACTGTACCAACGTTCACCGCTGGACAGCAAATCAACATTTCCACCAATGTGAACATGGCCCTTTTTCCCCAGAGGAGGCACGGAAGAAGAAGTGGTTGATTCCATCTTCACCGACACACAAAGCCATTGAGAAGATTGTTTTCGACAAAACTCTATCAAGAGATTTGAGAGGACTGACAGAATTCTGTCACACAGGAGATTTGGAGGTGTTCCACAATATGTGCCTAAAGTACAGGCCAAAGTGCTTGCATTTTAGCTTTCAGGGCATGAAACATCGCACTCTTCTAGCGGTCTTGGCCCATAACAGCAATGTCGGACGTGAACAATCTAGGACTAGGGATAATGTAAGGATGCCTCGCTACACTAAGGTGTTTTCAAAACGAAGTAAGCAATGGGTGATCAAACCAGTCTATGATGAAATGCAGTTCGACTTTGTGAAAGGCCTTATTGTTGCTGTGTTACAGAAGCACAGATATGGAATTTTGGACGTTTCTGTGCAGAGCAGTGATCCATTGCCACCGAATATTGCGACTGTGCCATGCCCACCCGAAGCACAGCTGATTGTGAAGTACAAATCCCGGTTTAAATAATTGCAATACGATTGTCTTTTTGTAAATAAATGTTATTGTACAGTGTACCTGTAACCCTAACCCCTACCTTCACCATCATGGGTGACGAACAAGCTGGGTGTCATCTTTGAATTCTCTCTATTCGCCTCATATATGTGTATGTATATATTTTTCTCATGTCTCATCTCATGTAAATGTAAATGCTGCGCACTGTTAACGGAGGGGAGGCTTGCGTATTGCAAATAATAAAACAAGCAAACAAACAATAAATCTCACTTTTAACTCGACTCCTGTGGTACTTTATACTTTCCCTGACCTTCTGCCAAAAATTAAATGTCTCAATTTGGGCTGCAAAGCCCGCAGACAACGGGGACAAAATTGGGGCAATTAGAACGCGCCAGCCAAGTGGGCCGTGGCATTTGGGAGAGAAGCCAGTTCGCATTTGCACATTGAGGCGCACTACATAGACGGATTCTAAACTTCAAGTTCTCACAGATGCCTATACTACGTGGTGTTGCAAATAAAGAATGCGAAGGACAGCAGCTTTGATTTTCAGCTCGCGCCCAGATGAGGCCCTCAAGTCGCACTGGAAGTATAAGGGTCTATTGTTTTTTGACCTTGAGACAGGGACCATGCCGAAAGAACTACATTTGAAGGGGGTGCGCAATAACGTAAGAGACGATAAGGCAGAAAATTCAGAAACTAGACCGAGTTTCATTTTAGTTCAGTATACGAAAAATCGTTGTCAAGAGCACGGTCCGTTTTACAGACTGCATTACGAAGAGACACAATGGAAATTTCAAATATAATGTAAGTAAATGTTTACACGCTTTTATACCGGAATGAAGATTTAATGAATGGATGCATGAATAAATGAATGAATGAAGAGCTAGGAAAAGCAAAGAAAACGTGTTCGTAGTGGGCACATGGGCATGCAGGTCCACTGGTCTCACCGATCTCAGTCCTTGGCCCAGCCACTTTTCCCTGCACTGCCTACCTGCACTACGGGACTGTCTCTGTATCCTTCAGCCCCTTCTCCCGGCATGTACCTTGCACTTGCCACCAGCTGGCCCTATTATTTAATTTGTATTCAACTAACCATGTACAGCACTTTTCCCCCCCTCTCCCCTTCCCCATGCGTGATCAGAAAGACACCTGGCCTAGTAGGATCGTTGTCTGTCTGCCCTTGTTCCCCACCTGCCTCGTCGCGCCTAGAAACACTTGAGTATAGGCGCGTTACAAATGCCATATCATATATCATATATCATATCATTCCTCACGCATGTAGACTAACTGTCGTTTATCATTGTGTGTTGGCCTCGATTTATTTCGTTACTTTTCGCATTGATTTTAGAGCCGAACATACCCCATTGAACTATCCTTGCAAGCAAATAGTTTCTGATCGGCTGTAATAAATAAAATAAGTAATATTAATGAATATCGGCTGGCGAGACTAATTATAATTTTTTTGTTTTCATAACAGGTATTTGCTCCCCTTCTGCTACTGCCATCGGTTTGAGACACCAACAGATGGCTTTTACAGTAGACACCTGCAGCTTCGTGTGAACAACTGGAGCACACTGACAATTTTATGGGACGATCGCCAAGGGCCCACATGCCCTTACGCTGTACTAGTGGCTAGAAGCAACATATCAACCTTTACGATGGACTAGTGCCTAGTTGATGGAACAGCCTTGCGGTTCACCGTGCTTCCAAAGTGCTTCTTTTAACGAAAAGCAACACCCTGTGTACCATGGCGGATACAGATAAAAGAAAATAAATGGCAATTGCTGAATATTCTCTAAACATTTAATGTAAAATAAATGTACTTTACCAAATGTACCGTGTTGCTGTTTGATTTTAAAGTACAGTTTCGTATTCCGAATTGTGGCACGCTGTGTTGTGAGATGGTCTGTGTTGGTTTCCGGGTTCTGTGTGGAGTCGCGTAGAAGACGACTGGGCGCGTTTGCCTACGCAGCACAGTAACGTCACGGAGAGAGGCGGGGAATATGAATGTTTGGATAATGTCAGGCTCAGGGGCGGGGGAATTGATTTAGTGCCGCAAAAGCAGGTCAGCCAGGGCGATGGGGGAAATGATAGGATTATCAGAAAATGGCGGCTCCCTGGTGCTTGTTTTTGCGTGCGTTTAATGGACGAAAACTCGGGTAAGGTCCATAGGAAAGTTTTCTAAAATCGAACCACTTAGGCTTAAAAAAACATGGCCGACCCATAGGGACAATAAAACATTTTACTAGACCATGCCTTTAAGCTTCTCAAAAGTTCAAATTAGCTGTTAGCTTTTTATTGTTCAACACAGTTTGGTTTCTTATCAGCTCTTCCCTCGACTCTCCGGCTGTGATGCTTGGCTTTCTTCTCCTTCAAGTCAAGGTTGGTACCATAGAGACCTGCGTCTCTCCTTGGGTTGGTTATCAGCGGAGGAGGTTCTCATGTACTGTAGATCTCTGCTGCAAAACACGCTGGCTATTGTTTGCAGACTTATAATTCCCTCTGCCGAGGTTTCACAGGCCTAGGTTGGAAAGGGCAAGGTCGCTTCTCTTCTTGTCACCCTCTCGGTCTGGGCCGTCTTTCTCCTCCTCTTGAACTGCTGTGCTGAGTTAGCTTTTACGCTGTGCGGTCTGCCTTGCTCCTCCTGTGCTTTTGTGCTCCACCTTTTATCCCGGTGGGGAAGGAAAAGGGTCATCAGGTGAGTGTTTGATTGATTCTGGTCACTTGCCTGACCCTTGTATTGGGACATGTCAGGTGAACGGCTCTGGTGTTAGTCCGTTGTCTTTCGTGTTGTGCGAAAGTGTCCATGTGGGAAAGGGTGGGGGAGGGGGGGAAGTGTTTTGGAATATCCTACGTGGTAGGATGGGAAAAAGGTGTTGAAAGAAGGGGAATATCACATCTCACCCGTCTGTGTCCCACTCCCACTCCCAAGGACCTGCGATCCAGATGATCCTCCCTCACTGGGCCACCCCCAGAAACTGGATTCAATAGCGATGGCCGTGTCCTGGCCACCTGGATGACAGATCCCCTGGGACTATCTGGGGAGACACCTTCAGGTTTCTCACAGACCACCGAACCAGGATGCTGAGACACTGCATTGATACTAGGAAGAGTGGACAAAAGGGCTAGACCAGGATAGCATGTGATGGTATGGCACGATTCAAAACACAGCTGCTTGCAATATGGTGATGAAAAGGTGGCGGTCTGACCAACCCAGTTAATAATGGGATTATGAAGTTGCAACCAGAGTAACACTTGTATAACACCGAATTGAGGTGCAGAAATGAGGTCAAAAGATAACAATTCTTTGTCTCTGAAAAGACGTCTTCAGAACCAGACTTGTTTGTTCGACCACTTGGCCAGATGTCAGAAGGATCCGTTCACAGCCCGGACAGCTTCTTGAGCGTCTTTAGTCCGGACTGGACACCCCTTGGCTTTTGCGAAATGGACATCCATATAAAATTGCTCCTGAATCTATCATTACAGAGGCAATCAGTTCTCCGGTATCGCAGAAAGAGAAGGACATAGGAACATGTATGTGCAAGCTGTGAGAAATCCGAGGGTATTTTCACTTCTTGACCCCTTAGATCCTCTGTGCAGGTGGCCAGGGAAAGGCCATCGCTATTGGATCCTGACCTTGGGGGCAGAGAAGCGAGGGCGGATCATCTGGGTGGAGCGTCCTTGGGGACTGGGAGTGGGGGTGCCCTTGGCCGAGACACAGTATCTACCTTTCTTTACTAACGACCAACCCAACCCTTCCCCAACCTTTATGATATATTGTTAGATGACTCCCCCCAATTCCCCACCATTGACACTTGACAGTAGTGGGATGAGGAAGATGCCTGCTAAGAGCAGTGAAGGTCAGGCATGTCTTCTTAATGGTGTTCAGGCAAGGATGATTGATCATCCACACCTGCAGCCGATTGAAGGGCTGCAGGTGTACAAATGGAGCCCAACCCAGTGGCAAATGGAGACGATAGAAGGACCAGGAGGCCGGTGCATGCAGCAGAGAACCCTTCGACGTTGAGTGGGAGCTGGGACTTCCTGGAGCAGACTGGGACCGGTGAACAGAGCAGTGCTGGAAGGCGGCCCATTCCCTTTCTACACAATGTGCTCATTCCCCTGTGGAGGAGGATCACCGCAGCAGAGTCTGAGGGGCAGGAACTGGAGCCCCAACAATAAAGGAGGAAGGCTGTGTGATCCACCATGCAACACACACTTTGAAAGCGACCAGTTAGTTTCTGGGAAACCCGGTGCGTGAACTTGAACATTTCCTGACCTGAATACTTTGTATCGGAGTGGTCGCGTATAGCACGTTTTTGAAGGTCTCCGAACAACGTATTCTGCAATTAAAGTGAAATGAGCCACTATATTTGTCAATTATCAAAGAAAGAAGATTACTTTGTGTCGGAGTTGTGGCGTGTGGCTAAAAATCCGTTTTCGAAAGTCTCTGATCATTCAATCTGTCAATTAAAGTGAAACGAATACCTATATGTGTCAATCATCAAACAAAGTGGAATATCTTGTATTGTAGTGATTGCGTGTAGCAAGGTTACTCTCTCGAAGGGCTCCGAGCAGTGAATCATTTAATTAAAGCGAGACAAACCATTCTTGCACTATACATGGAAGGAAGGTGAACCCTAAGCAGGAGACCTAATTATTGAATGCCCAATTGAAGTAAAACATTATAACCATTACAGAATTAACGCCTTTGGAACCCAAAGAAGGATAAAAACACTTTAAATTCAAACAAACCATTATATGTTGAAATGTTGAAGGAATATTACAAGCCAACCACAGTGGAATTTACAGCTTATATGCAAGCAGCAAATTATCTGAACACATATTCAAATCAACATAAAGACAAAGATAGTTTGTCTTTTGCTTTGAACTGTGTTACAATTGAACCTTGGGGAAGGGCACCTGAGTCCTTACTTGTGGAGGGGTGGGGGGGAGAAACCCTGAGACCAGAATAGAACTATTGCATCCTAACTATAAGAAAGGGAATTTTGAGATTTTGATTTTTGGAACAATTTTTTTTTCTCCAACCAAATCTTTATTGCTCAATTTAATTTACATACGTAATTAGCTGTGAACCTCCATGTAATTTTCTACATAGCACATTTTAGCATAATCGTACACTATAACAGTAACCTCTCCCCTTCCCTCCTCATTTCCCCCCTACCAATTCCCCCCTACCAATTCCCGCGGGCAGCCCTTTAAGTCCTATTAACTGGTTGCGGCTCAGTCCTCCTCTTCCTCTGCGATTCCCAGTGCCTTCAGTCTCTTCGGGACGTATGGTATCCTTAATTGCATAGTTTATGAAGGGTGACCAAACTTTACTGAATTTCCTCAGTGTCCCCTGTATTGTCGCTGTCATCTTTTCACATCTATTGTGTCCCATATTGCATAATACCACTGTATAATGGATGGCGGCTCCTTCTGTTTCCACTGTTTGACTATGCATCTCTTCGCAGCCATCATTAAGTTTGCCCATAACCTTCCTGCGTCCCCACCAAGACTTCGTTGTTTGTCACGTCTAATGCCTAGAAGTACCTCCACCCCCTCAGGTTATGTGTCTATTGCCATTATCTCAAGCACTTTTGATTTCACCTCCTGCCAGAAATGTTTTAACCGTTGACAACCCCACCAAATGTGTTCCATCGTTCCTGTTTCCCCACACCCCCTCCAACACTCTTCCGACATTGAGGAAAACATTTTATGTAGCCTCTCAGAGGTGTAGTGCCACTGATGCAGGAGCTTGTATTGCAATTCCTGATGTTTTACTGACGTTTGAGGTTTACCAACTCTTTAGTACCCTGTCCCATTCCTTATCAGTGAACGCCTTTCCTCTTAACTTCCCCCATTTATCCCTTAATGTCCCTTCCCCTTCTTTCCCCTCACTTAGCAGGATCTTGTATATTGCAGATATCAGTCCCCTGTTGGTCTCTGCCGATGCCATTAGCTTTTCCCACTCTGTGTATTCCCTTGTGGCCCCTTCCATCATTGCGGGGGAGGCCGCCCAATGTCTTAGTTGTTGATACACAAACCGGTCCCCTTCCTTTAGGCCCAGTTCCCTTCTACAATTTGCAAATGACCAGAATTGTGTTCCTTCATAGAGTTCGCTGATCTCTGTTATCCCTCCCTCCACCGACTGCTTCAACCTGTTGTATTCCCTACTTGGTGGGAAGGCGGGATTACCAAATATGTGAGTCTGTGGTGCTGGCCATGGAGATAATTTAAACCTCTTGTTCAGTTGCTCTGAGATCCCCAAAGTATTTCTTGTGATTGGGTTCCCCAATAGCCCCACTGGCCTGTCCTCCTTCCTCATGCCCAACACTTTCTAGAGGTGTTCTCCTGCCACCACTTGCTCCATACCCACCCACTGTTTCTGATTTCCCACCCTTCCCCACTCTGCCAGTGCCCTCAGCTGCACCGCCTGGTAATATTTAATTATGTTAGGGCAGGCCACTCCGCCATGCTCCTAAACTGCATTTTCCTCCGTATCATCAGCTTTTTCTCTCCCCAAATAAAACCCATAATGCTTTCCTGGATGTCCTTTATCTGCCTCCCCGGGACTGCTAAGGGAAGTGCCTGCAAGAGATATAGCAGCCGAGGAAGTATATTCATTTTGACAGCAGCTACCCTTCCAAACCATGATACATATAGCCCATTTAATTTCGCTAGGTCTGCCTTCATTTGTGTCAGCAGCGGCAGGTAGTTTGTCCCCACTATATGTTTTTATGGAGGTTGTTAAATTCACCCCCAGATACCTGACTGGTCCTGATGCCCACATGAATGGGTTGCTTTTTTCCAGCTGGTTCCTTTCCCTCTCCCCTACAGATAGATTTACAATTTCAGACTTTCCAAAGTTCACTTTAAAGCCTGACACTGCTGAGAAGGCCCTTATCTCCTCCATTATTGCTGTGAGCGATCTCTCCGGCTCGGTGATCATCAAGATCACATCATCGGCACACAAGCCTATTTTGTGGTTTGTCTTTGCCCAACTAACCCCTCGGATCTCTCCATTTTCCCTTATCCGATGCACCAAGGGTTCCTTACCAGAACGAAAAGGAGTGGGGAGAGTGGACATCCCTGCTTTATTCCTCTCCTTATTGAGAATGGATTGGTCATCCCCCCATTCACTTTTACCTTAGTTTGGGGTTGTCGATAGTTAGCCTGTATCATTTAAAAAAAATTAGGTCCTATTCCCACCTTTCTGGGTGTTTGCTCCATAAAGGCCCAATTGATGTGGTCAAACGGCTTCTCGGCATCTAGCATCATCAGGCATGTGGGCATGGCACCCCCCTCTCCCTGCCTTGTCAATGATATGTAGTATCCTTCATATGTTGTTAAACGTGTTAAGACTTTGTATAAACCATGTTTGGTCCTACATCACCAGCCCCGGCAGAATCCCCTCCAGTCTCGCTGCTAGTACCCTCGCATATAGTTTGGCATCCATGTTGATGAGCGCTATAGGGCGGCATGAGGAGCATATGTGTGGGTTCTTCCTTAGCTTTGGGTTGAGTGATATGAGACATGGTCATAGATTTAGTGATCTCTCCGTACTCTCGGAAATGATTAAATACTACTGTCAGGGCTTTGGCGAGAGAGTCTCTAAATGTTATATCAAATGCTACTCTTAGCCCATCTTTCCTCAGGCTTTTGTTTGCCTTTAATCTAGATATTGCCCTTTGCACCTCTTCACATGTTATGGGTTCTTCTAATAGATGTTTTGCTTGGGGTTAATCTTGGTCCCTCCCAAATTGCCAAGTACACCTCTTGCACTTCCCCATCAGCTAGGTCCTCCCCTTACAGGTCTGCATAGAAGTCCCTCACGATCTTTTGTTGGCCGTTTGGCTCCCTCAGCCCCTACTTCATTGCCCTCCCTATTTTACAGAGTGTCTATGAATGCTTTCTGTTCTCTAGCCCTTATCTGCCTCACTAGGGCTGTCCCTACTTTATTGCCTTGCTCCTAAAACCTCTGTCTGCTCCTTAGAAGGGTGCACTCCACCGACCGATTGATCATTGATCATCTGTTTCCGTTGGCCTCTCGCGTGTGCTACCCTTCTGGCCACTTTATTCGTTCCTTTCTCCTTATGCATCTGTTCAAGTTCCCCTATCTCTTTTTCTAGCCCCTCCTCTTCCTCCCTTCGTTCCTCATGGTTCCTCTATGCAGCCTTTATGAAGCATTCTTTAATGTGCTGCCTGAACGCATCCCATCTCTCTCCCAGGCCATTGCCCTCAACCACCCATCCTCCACAAATGTGCGTATCTTGTTCTGAGTTTGTAGTCTCCATCCCCCGTCCCTCTCCGCGCATGCCCTTCCTCCCACTCTAGTGTGACCGGCGCATGATCCGATACGATCATGCTGCCCATATCCACTTTGTTAGTTGCTTGGACTATCCCCTCGTGTTGCCATTATATAATCTATTGTGGAGTAGGTCTTGTGGACATGTGAGTAGAAGTAGTCTCTCTTGTGGGTGGCGTGTCCTCCACACATCATTGACCCCCCCCTCTTCTTTAAGTCTTCTCAGCAGGTGTTCAGACATTGTCCCCATTGCATTCCCCCTCCAGCCCGTTGACCTGTCCCAGGTCAGCTGCCAAATTGAAATCCCCAGATACAATCATTTGTCCCTCCCGAACATGCCCAGTTTCTCTAAAAACCTTTGAAAAAAAACCTTCCCGCCCATGGTTGGGGGCATATACTGACACCCATGTATACATCTGGCCTCTTATTTTCCCTTTGACCATCACATATCTCCTCTCAATATCGTGTTTTACCTTGGTCCCTTCAATTTGCACATTTTTATGGAATAGAATTGCCATCCTGCCCCTTTAGTTCCTGCTGCAGCATGGTATTGCAATGTGTAGTTCCTACTGCACAAGCGACTCATATCCCCTTTCATCAGATGCGTCTCCAGCAGACAGACTATGTCTGGCCCCACTTTGTCTATTTCCCTCAGGACTGTGACCCTCTTGTTCGGGCTGTTCAGTCCCCTTACGTTCCATGAGTTTAGCCTATACATCCCTTTTTGCTAGTATTTCTCCCAATTGCCCTGACACATTTTGTTCCCCCGAATGACTGAGCCTTCATCCCATTGAACCCTGCCGCCCTCAGAACTGGCTATATATTCCCAACTTGTAACTGTCCCTGGATCCATGTCCAGGTTCTTGCCCCTCCTCCCACCCGGACCTTTCCCACATCAGGCTATATTCTAGTCCTCAATTTTTTTTTGTGAGCCTTTTCTCAGCTCTCATTATTCTTTTTTATGTCTTCTTGGCCTTTTTCGTGGTTCACACTTGAGGCCCAGACCGTACCTCGTCCGACTTTCCTCCTGGGTGGTTTTCTTTGGTACATTCTACTATCTCTCTTTGGATCACCCCTAGGGCCCTCCGACCATCCTCCACCTGGGAGAACTTTTTTTCCTCATTGCCCATGCAAAATTGAAGCCTTGTCGGGAAGAGCCATCAGTACCACAGCTTCCTCTTGTTCAGTTCCTCTGTGAGTGGCTTGAATGAACGTCTCCTCGCTAGTGTTGCTTGTGATAAGTCATTGTATAGCTGAACTTCACACCCCCGCACTTGAATCTTCCCCTTTGTCCTGGCTGCACTTATTAACTGCGCCTTGTCCTTATAGTTGTGGATTTCGACTGGTATGCCCCGAGGTCTCGTACCTGGGTCCATCCTCCGGCTGCCCACTCTGTATGCTCTTTCTATCCCCATACTTTGGGCTCGCTCCCCCTCTACTAGGTTCTCAAACAATTTCCGAATGCAGACTTCCAGATCAGGTCCCGCCACTCCTTCTCCCAGGTCCCTGATCCGGTTGTTATCTCTTTGTGACCTGTTTTCTAGGTCCTCACATTTTTCCTCTAGCGCCCTTATTCTCTCCTCTGACTCCTTTGTTTGTTGTGCTCATTCAGGCCCCCTTGTGGCCATCTCCTTTAGGCGTTCCTTTATTTCCATTACTCGCTCTCCTAAAGATTCAATGACTTTCCGATTGCTCACTATGGCCTGTGAGAGCTCTTCTCTAATGTTTTCCCCTTCCACCTTGACTGTCTCGGTGAGCTCGCCTTTGAATTTGGTCAGTGCAGCGAGCAGATCCTCCTTGGTGAGTGCCATTCCCCCGTCACTCTGACCTGTTGGGTTTCCAAAGGGAAGCTTTGTTTGTATATGGTCCTTGTTGTGTCTGTCCTGTTCCCGCTCTCCAGGGTTAGTATTCCTCTTTTTTGGTCCCATCGACTTCCTCTATTCCATTACTGTGTGCAACCCTGTTCGCTGATCCCCAGTACCGCAGTTACTCCTGTTATTCCCTCCTTCCGCTTGTCTGGCGCGCCCCTCCTGCTTTCCCCAGTTTCAAACAGTCCTTTCCTCGCTGGTTCCTCCCACCCTTCCTCTCCAGCGAGGTATCCCCCTTTGTGCGCTCTGGGGTTGTTCACTCTGGTGCTCCCTGGGCCTTCTCTCTTGGAGTACCCTAACTTCCCCTTTGTTGTTATGGGTGCGGGGCCCCTTTCCCCTCTACTTCCCCCCCACATGAGTCTTGAGGGGTCCCTTCTCCTCTGATTCCTCTGACTTCTTTGGCCTTGTGGCCCTGCTTTCTCTCTGGGTCGTCTTGGGCTTGGCGGTATTGGTGGCAGACCGCTTAATTAGTCTTCTGGGCCCTGTACCACCAGGGATATATGGGAGAAGTTTTGCACTGCCCCTCCAGGGTGTATTGGGCAGATCAGTGCCATTTTGCTTTAATTTGGGTGATATTTCCCCCACTGCCCCTGCAGGGTATTCTTATGCTGATTCACCTGCCAAATGCCACCCCCAAATGCCCCCCCCTGCCAGGTTTTGTAGTTTTAGCACTTTTCCCCATCTGTTGCAGGTCTTACGGGTATCCCCAGGGACCTCCCCAGGCTTCACAGTGATTCCTTATCTCTCCATTGGTCCTCTCTTCAACGACCTTCCATCCCTCTTTGGTGCTCCGCCTCACCTTGTCGTCTGAGCTTCAGCTGCGGGGAGGGGGCCACCTCCATGGGACTGGTTGGCTCCTTCCTTATTCCGGCTCACCATCCCTCCATCCCTCCTCTCCGGGGGCTGTGGCTGCTCACGTGAGGGCACCTCCGTCAGTCGTATCCTGTGGCCCGATTTGCCGTCCATCCTCTCCAACGGTGACCTCTCCCATGGATCTTCAGTAGCTCTACCGCTACACTCCACCTCCACAGCAGGTCTGTGGCAGATTGCACCCTTCGCCTCCTTCTTCTCACAATGGGCGGCGATCCTTGATCCACCTCCAGCCTCAGATCCCCCGCAGTGCAGTCGTGCTGCTCAGTTTCTGCCGCTCACCTTTTCTTTTGGGTCTTCCGTTTTGGTGCGGTCCTCACCCGCTCGCCTCTGCCTGATCCACACCAGGCTCCTCGGTCCTCTTCTCATGGGGTTTACCTCCTGCTCCAGCAATACGTTCCCACCGTCTCCGGATATCCTTGCCTTTCGGGCCTGCTCAGCTGTGCTGCTCAGATGTTAGCAGGGGCCGCCTGCCATTTTCCCTCTAGGCCTCCTCTCCCTCTCTGCCGGCCCTCTCATTTCACTTTCCCTCTGGCTGGCTGCACACTCTTCCTCTGCTCCCTTTCGTTGCTCACTCTGTTCCGTTTTAGCTCACACTGTTCTAATTTATGTTCAAAAGCGTGCCTGATGTCGGTTTTCTACTTTATTACATCGGGCTGGGACGGAGCTTCTCCATGGCATGTCCACTTAGCCCGCCATCTTGGCCATGCCCCCTGCTTTTTGGAACTATTTTATACTCGGGTAAGGGAGCTGAAAGAAAGCTGCAAGCTGGAAGAAGCTCAGAACTTTGCGTTAAACAGTTTTTTTTTTTTTGGTTCGCGACATCCCATCACATTGTATAGTTATAGTTGTGAGGGCAAGTATAGGGTTTGGACACAGATTCCTACATTGAACACATTGACTCAGACTTTCCTTAGTTTTATTTAAGTTGGGAAATCCGACCTTAGCATAGGGCAAGTTATTTTTTTTTTCCATCCTGACATTTAAGTTAATACAAATTATTGTTTTGAATCTGGAATGTGTTGTCTGTCTCCTTATTCATGATAACGTCACTAAGCACAAAGGGGGATTGTTTGAGCCGAAATCAACAGGACCCGTCCACAGAGGTCACTTCATGGATGAGTCTTGAAGTTTCCTGATTGTTGAACATGCCTTTTTTGGCAGACATGAATGAAATGTCCTGTTAGACTGCAATAAAGGCACAAGTTGAGCAACATACGTAGCTCCCTTCTTTCTTGGTAAGAGGCCCCCCCCCCCAGCCCCCCCTCGAGTAGCGCTGATCTGCATAAATTCTGGCTCCTCGGAAACCACAGAAGGAGCGGAATTGAAAGGACGAGGGGAGTGAAGGAACCCAACGATAGGGTGTCTTTTAACTCATCTGTCAAATGGCGATGGAAAACAGCCACCTTTTTCTGCTTGGGCCAGATGGTTTCAGCTGGCAATTGATTGAGGTAGGTCAGTAAGGGGGTTTTGCCCTATGTTAGTGCCAGAAATTCAAGATCCGAAGCTTGCGCCTTATATCTTGCATCAAAAACCACATTTGTGGCTCGTAGTAAAGTGTCAAAGTCAAATAGGGCAGGGTAATTCGCCTCTAGAAGAGGATTGGCCCAATCAGACGCAGTGCCAACTAGATGAGAAATAACAAATGCTGCCTTAGTGGTAGCATCTGGAAATGCCAAAGGGCGCTACAGAAAGTGTAATTTGCACTGATTGATAAAGGTCCTATATGTTTTGGGATCACCAAGAAACCTCTCCGGTGGAGCTAAAGGCAACAGGCCTGGTAGTACAATCAGCGTGGCACTAGGAGCAGGAGGTACAGGTACTGGAGCTGCAGCTGCTCTGTCTCTGAACTCATCGTCAGCGGGTAATGGATGAACTGGGCTCTGAACCACATCCATGCTCAGATGCAAAGGTGCATGATCAATTGGACCAGGTGGTTTTAGCTGCCAAATGATCATGGGATCGGGATTCACTTGCATGGCAAAAATGGGAGGTATATGGGCTTCTCAATCTGTCGAGATCTGATGGGACCTCTGCATGGACCCCTATCCCTGCTGTAAACGCAAGGACAACGGTCCCCAATTTGGGGAAATCCTCCTCCTGTGAACGCAGCCTGCAGAATACAAGATGATTGATTGCAAGGGCACAGGCTCAGGCGACAAGGGAGGAATAGAGCAGGATCCAGCGGGAGCTGCAGGGGAGGGAAAGATCAAGGAAATGTGTATCAAATACACTGTTGAGAACCCTGGTTGTGACCAAAATCCTCCACCTCAGCCTAGTAGTTCTCCCTGATTCCGACAGAAAAGTGGCTGAAACACCTATCTGTATGTTATCAGGTAATATCCCCATAAATAATGTCCCCATACATATAGTCGCCGGGAAACGGCATAGGCAACATTATTTAGGGCGATAATATATGGGGTGAATGAGAGCGGATTGAATGGGTGGACCCTGCTCCATTAAAAAAAAAGATGTGGGGGATACGGAGGTGTCCCCCGCAGGTTCCATGTGCTAATATTGCTGCAAAAAAAAGCGCCATTCTTGTATGGCAACATTTTTGCGGGGATATTATCACATGGAACCATCTGTATTCCTACCAGGAGTGGTAATTTTATAGATGACAGGTGCCCGACTGACGCATATGCTAGCGGCCGAAAAATCTCCACAGAAGAAAACGCAGGGACATGACCTGGACAGAATGAGGACGCAACTAAGGGAGTCTAATTCCAGGAATTGATCCAATAGACCAGTATACCAAAATAGTACAGCAAAAATCTATAATCAAGTCAAATGCAGAAACCGGGTCAAAATCCAGGTAAACTCTGTTCCATGCACTCCATTTACAAGGGTATTAAAAGGCAATACATAAACAGAAACTGGGTCAAAATCCAGGCAATACACAGTTCTTAGTACAGTGCATACAAGGGTTTTCAAAATGAAAACCAGAAGCATAAAGGTCAAAGATTCGTACCAAAACAAAGCAAGCCATTAGGGAGAACCAAACAATCCCGAATGAAGAAGTGGAAGTCAGGAAACACAAAAGCAATACAAAGGAAATAAACGCTACTCAGAGCAAGAAAAAGCACAGTTGAGGAGCGTGGGTTGATCATTGTGAGCTCCTTATATGTGCCTTCTTCCGGCCGTGTGATGCGACCTGCGAGTGTATGGGCCGTGTGACATGCCGCATCTGCTGCTGTTCATTGTAGTGCACCTGACGTGGAGTACAGTGCGGGGGTGGTCTGCCGGCGCTGCATGGACTGCAGCACCGCACTGCAAGGATATCGCAGAGGAGGGGCACCGAGCCTGAGCCACTCTGTGTGCCACGCACCATGGAAGGCACTGCCCCTGCGCCGGGGTGTGATGCTGGCAGAGACCACCGCAGGTAGGAAGGACCCTTACAGTTAAACTTTTTTTTTATTGTAAAAAAAAACGGGGGTTAGTGAAAATGCCTCTCTGACCCTGCTCTTAAGAGGAATTTCCCTACCTGTAACCAAAACTAAGGATTTGTCGGTGTCCGAATGTTCAAAACTAAAACTGTCTCGTGTCCAGAGTTTTAGTCTGACCTTCACACTGAAAATAAACTCCAAGGTGAAACGGGAAATGTCCCGGGAGGTTTACAAAAGTGTTCACAAAAGAAGACGAAATGGCTCCAACACAAATATTGTTCAAGGAATAAAGGTCTTAGCTCTAGAGGGTGGTTCCCATCCCCTGAATTCCTTTGTTCTCTGAAGTTTCACATACAACGGTACCTTGTGCCTTTCTTGGCCCATAACAGTATTGACGTACAAACTTGCCTGCCTTTGCAATTTTTGCATTGAACTTCTGGTTCACACAATCAATTTTTCTAGTCCTGATGTTCCCTCTCAGGATCTTCCTTTTTGAAATTTTTGTTAAATTTCTTTAGGTTTTTATTGAGTTTTTAAAGGCACATTGTACACAGGCAACAAAGTGATCCATCATATCAATTAACAATAACATATTGAAAAAGTGAACAAACCAGTTATGCAAGTGTATCTCTACTTTTACCTCTTTTCCCTTCCACTCGCACACCCACCCCTCATCTCGTTTCACCTCAGACTCAGACATTTGCTACTGTAATCATAGACATTGCACGAGGGACCTTCGCCATATTCACAGACAATCACTTATTCATCAGTTTATATATCAATATGGGTGACTGATTTCAGTTTACAGGCGTTGCATCGTAGTTAAGCGTTTCTGCATGCACTGTTTCATTGGTCGTATCGTGTAAAAAATCAGCTCAGTCTGCTTCAATGGAGGTGCGATCTCCGTGGATGGCCGCGGTTAGGCGGTCCATGCGATATAAGTTCTGCGCTACGTTGACCCATTAGGTTTTACTCGGGAGAAGTACTCTCTTCCAGAACATGGTGAGACATGCCCTGGCGGCCAGGAGCAGGCCGTGTATCATCCTCAGCAATTTGGGGAGTTTGTCGTCATGCTCCACTAAGCCAAACAGAATTAGCATTGGTACTTTCTCCCTTGTCACTCCATCTAGATCTTTGATCCAACTTAGGACCTCGTTCCCAGTATGACTGAACCACTGTGCACCCCCACCACATGTGCCAGTAGTCTGCTCTCATCCCACAATCATGCTAACAGAGGGGACTCGCTCCCTGGTACATTTTAGCCAGCCTAACCGGGTCATATTGCCATCTGTAAAGGAGTTTTATACCATGAAGTTTGTGTTGACAAGCAACCGATGTTGTGAGTTTCTCCTACATATTTGGAGTCAAGCGTTTGTTGATATATGCCGCACTAAGTCCCTTTCCCATTTCTCCCTTAATTTGTCAGATGGGGATTTCTCTGTTTCTATTAGGGCTCTGTAAAGTGTACCTATTAACCCCCTGGAGCTGATACCAGTGTCCAGCACTCTCTCAAAGGGTGTAAGTTCTCTTAGTAATTTGTCTTTCCAGATTTCTCTTGTCATGACCCCCTTCAGTTATAAATATAAGAATATTGGAAGTGGTCCCAGCCCTAGTACTTCCTCGAGTTCCTGTATGGTGAGAAAGGATCCCGCTTTCCACAGATGTCCTGCTCTTTGTAGCCTGGCCTCGTACCAAGCTTGATATCTTGCAGGGTCTGGGATGGCATCACAAATTCCTGGTACCCACAGATGGCCCAGCGGGGAAGGCCAAGTCCTGATATCCTTAATCCCTCTGCCCTTTCTCCAAATACTTCACATGGTTCCCAGTATTGGGTGATCCGTATCCTCTTAAGTAGCTTCGGTCTGGGGACCCACAACCATTCCCCCCACTGTAGCAGGACAGAGATGATAATTATCCAGATCTACCCAGTGTAAGTCTTTCTAAAATGTGGGATCAGGACTCTCAATTGCGAGACTTTATAATACGAATATATGTCAGGTAGCCCTACCCCTCCACCGTGTTTGTGTAAGTGCAGTAGCCTGTCAGAGACTCTGGGGTTTTTGCCCTGCCATAGGAAGCATGTTGGGGAACCTTTGGTTTTCCTGAAGTAGACCTCTTTGTTTTTAACCAACATAATCCTTTTCTAAATCCTGATATTTCTTCTCAGGACTTCTTTACCACAAACAGGTTTAGTTGCCTGATATTTTCTTCTACCAGGACTTATTGTACTCACCCAGTTGTGATTGCCTGGTATACTCTCCTGCCAAGGCTTCTTGTATTCACACTGGCTCTCTGCCCTTCCCCAAAGGCGCATACATGCTTTGTTTGTAAATATGTCCTCCAGATATATGATCCGGTCTTCATTTCTCCTATATCCGCACAATTAATTTTCATCTGCTTGTAAGGGTTTTGTTTGCAACTTGTCTCAGGAGCATAGCTCAGCAGTAACGTGCTCGCCTTGAAAGCAAGACGACGCGGAGTAACACAGGTTCGATCCCCGGGTCCGCGCTTAGAAACCTCTGGGTATTAAGCACGTTATAAATAACCTATCATATCATAACTTAAATCCCCTTTGTATATTAAGTTCATTCGTTCTTTCTCTCTCGCTTGCTTGCTGTTCATTTACTGCATTCGGCGTAGCTGCCGATACGCCCTGTGGTCCCCACGTGCTCTGGGTACTTTGAGGGGTCAGAAATGTGAGGCGGAAAACTTTGTAGAGCATTATCAACTTTTGCCATTTTAATAAATGAACAGGTTGAATAAACGCCTCACTATCCCTACCCTGATGAGGATTTCCCTGCCTAAAATAAACTAAAGGGAATGCTCTAATCAAGGGATATCTAACCCTAACACTTGTACAACAATTAAAGCAAAAAGGAAATATATGGCAATTCAAATCAACAACAATATTTAACATATGACTTGATTCACAGAATGATCAATGTCTCTTGTCATGGTCTGGGCGAACCTCCCTTCTCCAGACCCAAACAAGGGGTTTCTCCATAAAAAGAAAAATCAAGGAAATCCGATTCAACACAAAGTTCAAAACAGTCCTTAAGTTCTTGTTCTCAAATTCACAATGTTCCGTTGCTTCAATAAAGTACCTAGAAAAAGTTCACTCCTGGAATAGGAACAGTCTCGCATTTGTAGCAACAACAAATAGTTTGGTCAGGATGGTTCTCCACAATTTTACCTGCAGAAAGAATTGTAACTTTTCTTCAACCAGCTTCCACACTTCTTCCCCAAATGTCACAACGCAACATGTTGTTTTCTATTAGTACCACTCTTTAGCACTGGCACCTTCTGCAACCTGTTTTTTTCTTCCACCAGGTTTCTTCTGGGCAATCACTTCTTTCCCTACGAGTATACTTGCCTGCCCGACTACTTCTTCAACAGAAAAGTGCTTCAGTGGTCACTTTCAAATTAGAATCACCACAACGTTAATAGTCTTCTTTGGTATCAAAATGTTAGATGCTTTCAGCGAACAGAACATTCACATTGGTCCATACCAGGAGGACATTTCCACAAACGATTTTCATCTCCCTCTGAATAGCTTCTTCCAGAAGGGCAGCTTGTTTGCTACATTCTTTTCCCTTCTACATAAACAACCAAACAGTGACATGTATAAGGTTTTACTTTGCCACTGTCTTGCCTTTGGCAATGTGTGTTTGTATCAACCACATCTATAAATCTCTCAAAGCATGAGCAGCCAACTTTAAAACATTTGGGCCTTGTGCTGTCCCCCTCTCGCCTCTCACCAGAGATTGATATTGCCTGTTTCAACTCTTTTGGCTTGGGTATTGGTTGTGTCTTTCAGAGCTCCGAGGTTTTTCCACCGGGTAGTTGAAGTTTCCAAGACCTTACAGGCTCAGGGTGGGAGCCTTTTAAGTTTACAGCTTTTCATTTGCAATGATTTTTGACAGTTCAGCACTCATACAGCTTGTCTGCATGTCTTTCACTCATACATGAGTGAAATGTTCTGCGCGGCACACGCGAATAGCACCGGAGCACCCCAGAGTCACTAGCTTGCATCAGACTCACCAGGTAAGTCGCTTCACCGTGCTCCGCTTGGTGTTTGCCGGACCTCGACACTCGTGGTTTCTCCCAACCCGATCACCTTCCATTCCACCATACCAGGTCTGAGCTGCCTTCACCTCTGAGCGTCCCTTGTGTAATCCGGCAAGTGGGGATGTCAAGACTGCTCTCGCCACTTCTGCCTTCCACTACGCAAGTTCTGCACAATTAACTTTCTGGGGTGAAGCGTTCTTTTCCCACTCTTCTCGCTGCACAACCTCTGCAAGGGGGTAACGAGAAGCACCGAGCCTGTCAGGACCCACAGAGTCCCCAGCGTTTTCGATTTCTATGGCCCCTAACTCAAAAAGCAATAGTTCGCACAGCATGCACTTCTGCTTCTCTGGCTTCTCTACAACTTGCACAGGAGGGGTCAATTTAAGTCTCTCAGTCTCCCTCAGGTGAGGATCATTTAGTTTAATTGACTGACCACTAGAGTGTTGTTCCTCTGCATCCATCTTCCTCGTCTCAGTACTGACGGAATTATGGGACTTGAAGTACCGAAAAATAAAATTAGTTTTCTTAACTGATTTCATGCTTAAATTTTGATCTCTTCAACAACCTTTACTACAGGAATATTAGGCGAATCGGTCATCAGACTATTTTGTAAAGAAGAATGTAAGTCTTTCAATTAATTGTTGTTAACATTCACAAATCTACTTCTCTTACACTTGCGAGAATTAGGGGAATTTTCAATTGGTGGTGAACTTGGGCATCAGAAGGGTTTTGGTGGCTACAAGCCATTATATATTGTGGGAGTGTCAAGATGTCTCCTTTAAACAAAGGCAAATCATGTGTCTCCTCCCCTGGATTCTTCTCACCTGCCTGATCCTTTTCTCCTCCTAGGTGATGTTCCTGCAGAGCACCACCCCAGGGTTAGGATCAGGAAGAGTCAGCCTTTCCCTTGCCACCCGGGAAGAGACTTTAGGCAGGGATTCAACCGTAGAAGCTTTTCTGTCTGCTTCCTTCTCGCAACCACTTCCTCTTGGTTTCTTCGGTTCTTGTGGCTTCCACTTGGTATGTCTGCTTTGTTCCGGGATCTGGTCAGTAAATCGCCGCTCTCCGTCACTGTTGAATGCCCAGGAGTCTCTCGCCGGCTCCTGCGTTCCCGCAGCATGTCCTTCTCGTGCAGGGGCCTCTTCCTTAGATGGTGAGCTGCCTGGCTCCACCACACCAGTAATTGCATTTTGGTTTCTTCAACCTCACGGAGAGACGCAGCGCTCTCCCGCCAGCAGCAGACATCCATTCTCTGCTTCACTGGCCTTTTTTAAACTTCCTCGGCATAGGTGTGTACAAGCAACCACTAGAGTGCTCACTGGGCTTATGGCCTTCTTCGTTCTGTATTGCTCGATTTCTGTTCCTCATCCCAGTATTTTGCTTATTCTGGGAAAGGAAGTCCCATTTTGGGATTTCATTAGCAAAACTTGAATAAACATTTTCAGTAGTCTTCAATGGTGAATGAGTCTGGGTTGAATGATAAGTGGATCTGGAGAGGGTGATCTCCCTGTTCTTCATGGGAGAAGGAGTGGGTGTGTAACAATAGGCCATGAGGTTATTGTATATGGCAGGGTTAATCTTAAGAGAAAATGGGGGATACCATGCCAATAAAGCCATGACATCTCCCATGTGGTTGTCTCCCCTCATCATACTCCCTCCCCCACCCCACACCCCTCCATATAGCCGCTCCCAGGGTCCGGATCGGGTAAAGGCTGCCGTCCCCTGACCACATGGGAGGTGGTCCCTGCCGGGAAATCAGTGATGACTCCATCTGATTCATCACACACCCTTTTGTAGTATTCAGGTACTAGGCACCGTGTGCATTCATGGCTTGCTCCCCCCCTTCTCCTCTCTGCTTCTTCACCCTTTGTGAGAAAAGTGAAGTTTTCACCTTATGTAGGCTATGGGCTTGGCCAGCCCTGTTTGTTGTGTCCTTTCGCTCACCCCCTTATGCTGTAACCTGTGTCTTATCCCCCAGGTAGGCTATGGGCCTGTTAAGCCCTACTTTCATAGTTGCTTTGCTCACCCCGTTGTAAAGTATTCAGGTAATCAGCCAGGCATGAACTTGTGGCCTGCTCAGCGTTAGCTTTCTCAGTTTATTTACTCCTTCGTGGGATGTTTGGTCTTGGAGCCTTGTGTGGGCTTTGCACATGCCTCACCTCCCTGCACCCACTTTTGACATGAGGTTGCATACCTCTTCCATCGGTGGGGTCCATCTGGGTCTTCAGTGTCTCTGACCGACACGGCTCTGCTCCTCAGACCTGGCATTGGTCTGCGTGGTTTTGTTCCTCTTGGTGGTTTCTTCACTTCAGGTGTAAGGAACGCATGGTGGCAATAGTAAGACAGACACAAGTGATCACAGTTAAAGGCTGTTTATTGAACTTTTGCAAGGGTGTGATAAACGTCTAAACCTAAATCTACAGATGGGAGCAAGCTATGACCATCAAATAATAGTAATGCGGTTGGCCACCAGGGGGAGATGAAGTAGTCTCTGCGGTCTGCGGTCTGCTCCACTCCCAAGGGCCGAATTGTGGGTAAAGCCCCTCCACGAAGCCCCCATTTGAGGAATTCCTCCCCACCCCCACAGGGTGTGCGAAGCCAACGCCCTTGCGATTGTGGCACGCTACGACAGGGAGCTGTGGTTTAAGATCGCTCTCCTGCTGGACTTCCTCCCGGACGACAAGAGGGCTGAGGCCCTGGAAATCCTACAGGAAGGCGAGGTGACTTCGGACCACGCCATTACGGTGGCCACGGACATTGCTGGCACCGGTTTTTGCCAGATGGGCAACAGCATTTGACCTCGTAGGCGCGGCTGGCTGGCGATTTCCGCCAGGCCGTGCAGACCAGGGTTCTGGACATGCCCTTTGACAGGAATAACCTGTTCGGCAAGACAGTGGACGAGTCTCTGCAGGCCATCAAGGCACACACGGAGAGGGCTCGGGCCTTGGGTGTTCTTCAACAACGACGGCTATTCTTTCGGAACTCCGAAGGCAAGCAAGGTGCCACCAAAAGAATTGGTGGCAGCGCCTCGTACCGCCAGGCGGCCTGCTCCTTGTCGCAGGAAGCCTACAGAGGATGCAGCATACAGGAGGATCTCGTCGTCATCGCCAAGCAGGCCAAGCGGGCAAGGCCGCGGCCAAGCAGGACTGAATGGGCCGTATCGTCGGGCCCCCACCTGAGCACCCCGTTGGGAGGCGGGCTGGCGAATTTCATCATCATGTTGGAGTCCATCTCCACTGACTGTTGGGTGCTGGATGCCCTGGCCCGCGGGCACACTCTGGAATTTCTAAGGCAGTGTCCCCATATTTCACCCGTGGCCAGGAAGGAAAACCACGTCCCTCAACTGCTGCTGGAGGTACAGGTGATGCTAAAAAAGGGAGCCATTGAGCTCGTCCCAAAGAGGCTCCGGGGCTCCGGAGTGTACTCAAGATACTTCCTCGTAAGGAAAAAGACCGGCGGTTGGCGACCCATCCTGGATCTTTGTCGTCTAAACAGGTACATGAAGTCCCAGAAGTTCAGGATGGTCACCCTCCAACACGTGCTGGTACAGCTAGAGGAAGGCGACTTCCTATTGTCCATGGACCTGGAGGATGCCTACTTTCACATCCCCATTCTAAAAGGACATTGAAAATTCCTGCGATTCGTGGTCCAAGGGCGACACTATCAGTTCAAGGCCCTTCCCTTCGTATTGAAGTTGGTGCCCAGGGTGTTCACCAAGTGCCTAGCACCAGTGGTGGCGTGGCTGCAGGGGATCCACGTCTACCCCTACCTGGACGATTGGCTCATCCGAGCAAGGTCAAAAGAACTTGCCGTCGATCACACAGCGAGGACCATTCAACTGCTCACGGATCTGGGATTTTCGATCAACTTCACGAAATCCCACTTGGTACCGTTGCAAGTTGCCCTGTTCCTGGGGGCCATGCTCGACACAGTGGCACGATTGGCTTCTCCGTCGGAGGAAAGGATGAAGGCCATCCTGGGCAAGGTGCAACGGCTGTTGACCATGGACGTGGCCAGGGTAGGGTGAGGTCCATCAAGTCCCTGCTCGGCATGATGTCCTCGTGCATCTACCTCGTGTGCCTATGCAGACTGCGGATGCAACCACTACAGGAGTTCCTCGACGCCCGTTTGATGCAAGCGGCGGGCAGCTTCGAAGACAGGATCTCGCTCAATGAGACCTTCCGCCAAGCGATCCGGTGGTGGGGCACCCGTGCACATCTGGTGGCGGACATGGACTTCCAGACCCCAGCTCATCAGGAAACGGTGACGACGGATGCCTCCCAGAGATCTCCACGCAAGAGGCCTTTGGCTCCCGGAGGAGAGGTCACTACACATCAATGTCCTGGAGCTCTGAGCTGTGTTCTGGGCCCTCGGGTCGTTCTTTCCGTCCCTCAAGGGCACAGTGGTAAGGATCTTCACCGATAGCACCACCACAATGTTCTACATCTAGAAACAGGGAGGCCCCCGATCCCCAGATCTATCCAAGGAGGCCCAGGATCGGATCTGTGGCACTGGGCCATCACCCAAGGGATGTTTCTGGTACCCTTCCATTTGGCAGGAATAAAGAACACCATTGCCGACTCACTCAGCAGGGAGCTGCGCTCATGCTACGAGTGGAAACTGCGGCAGGATCAAGTGGATCTCCTATTCCGATGATGGGGCAATCCCCAGATCAATTTTATTTGCGACGGCGACAAACGCCAAGTGTCAGAGGTTCGCCAGCAGGTTTCCCCAGCCGGGGAGCATGGGCGATGCCTTCTCATTCCCTTGGGACGGCCTGTTCATCTATGCGTTCCCGCTGTTGCCGTTGCTGCTGCGACTCTTCAATCAACTCATACGGTCCCGGTGCAGGTTGATCCTCATCGCACCGGTGTGGCTGAGGCAGACCTGGTTCCCGGACCTTCTGGACATGACAGTGTCCCCTCCCCTCTCCCCCCCCAGTCAAACTGCCAACGGACGCGGATCTTCTCTCCAGAGAAGGAGGCACTATCCTCCACCATGACCCGGGGTCGCTGAACTTGTAGGCCTGGCTCGTGCAGCACTAGAGTTTGGAGGGTACGATATCCCGGCGGACTGCAAGGAGGTGCTTGCAAAGGCCAGGGCGTCCTCGACCCTCAAGTGCTATGGACACGAATGGAAGAGATTCTCTGTCTGGTGCCGTGCACAGAAGATTAATCCTCTGCAGATTATGGCCCCTCAAGTGCTGCCGTACCTACTGTCACTTGCCAAGGCGGGGCTAGCTCATGCCTCCATCAAAATCCATCTAGCGGCGATTTCCCGCTACACCAGAACTCCGGGGTGATCATCTCTGTGGTCCCATCGCCTGGTGAAGGAGTTTATGAAAGGACTGTTCCGGACATTCCCGCCGGTGAAGGCTCCAGCCCCGGCGTGTGAGCTCATTGTGGTGCTGAGCAGGCTCATGGGACCGCCATTCGAAACGCTGCATTCGGCACCGTTGAAATGCCTATCATGGAAGACAGCGTTTCTTGTGGCCATCACCTCCGCACGACGAGAGGGGGAGATCCAGGCCCTCTCCTGTAAACCTCCATACCTGACATTCCACGAGACGAGGTTAGTGCTGAGGACCCACCCCTCCTTCATGCCCAAGGTGCCGTCGGACTTCTAGCTCAACGAGCACTTGGTGTTACCTGTTTTCTTCCCGTCGCCGGCCGAGCGGACTTTGCACTCGCTGGATGTGGCTAGAGTGCTGAAGTTCTACGTGGACTGCACGAAGACCCTTCGGAAGACATCACAGTTATTTTTGAACTTTGGACCTGTGAACCAAGGGAAGGCCCCTCTCGAAGGCTTCCATTTCCTGTTGGCTCTCCGGCTGCATCATGCACTGTCACCGGTTGGCATACTGACCGTTACCCGAGAGCCCATTCAACCAGAGCGATCGCTGCTACCATGGCGTTCCTGTCTGGTGTGCCCTTGCTGGACATCTGCAGGGCTGCCACGTGGAGGTCGACGCACACCTTCACGAGATTCTACTGCGTCGACCGGGATTCCACAGAGGAGTCCAGAGTCGGCCAGGCAGTGCTGCGCAACCTGTTCAGTTACATGTAACTGTTGTTCTCCAGCATGGGTCTGGCATTGATTCACATGCGAATCCTCCCTCCTACCCCTCTGCGGCTCTTCTCTTGGTCCTACTGCCACTTTACGTGCTACCAAATCTGAAGATGGCTGCCAGAGGAGGGGCTTAGGTAGAGGGCAGTCATTGGTTGTGGGCAGAATGACCCAGAGACCAGTGATTGGTTATTAGGAGAAAGACACTTCAGAAATGAAACTGAAACTGATTTTTTTCTTTACTGAGGATTCCCAGCCTGACAACGGGGAATATTCATGAGCATGTGAATCCATGCCAGACCCATGCTGGAGAACAACAGTTACAGGTAAGTGACTTTTTCCATTCACGGGCACTGGCTTTATTTAATACAATGCCCTCTTGGAGACCCTAGGAACAAATTCAATGAATATCCTCGAGTACCTAAGCCTGATGGGTATTCTGACTGACCCTAAGTGGCCCGCTTACACCTCCCGTGTCCTCATGCCATTTGAGAAAACCTCTGGGAGTCCTCTACAAGGAAAGGAGCTCTGTCCAGAATTTACAGGGTATTGGTCACGGCAGAACTGGAGGGGAGGCAGAACTTCAGGCACTGCTGAGAGGCAAGAACGGTAGAACAGATAACAGACGACACATGGGGGAAACTCTATATGTTAATGTTTGCTGGCAATCGTTACACATCCGCTATGGTGCAAAATCCTTCAAGCCTGGGACCTTCCCCCTGTGAGACTGTCCAAAATGTTCATGGGATCCTCCCTGTCATGCCCAATGGAATGTGGACAGCTGGGATTGTGGCACCACATGTGGTGAAAGTGTCCCTCTGTTAGAATATACTGGACTGAAATCCTTAGTTGGATCAAAGACCTGGTCTGTGTAGCCCCCTCTCTGTGCCCCCTCCAGGTCTTGCTAGGTGTCCCAGACACCGACTTTATTTCCCCCGAGGTTTCCAAAAGTCATTGAAGCTATGCGAAGAGCGGGAAGGAAAGCACTAGCTCAGAAATGGAATGCAAAACCCCCCATCGAAGAAAGATCTGGCAATCAAGTCATGGGACATTTTTACGTATGATAAGTTGTCCGCGATGGTAAACAATATGGAAAAGCTTTATGACCTAGTGTGGATTTTCTTGTTAAAAGAGGGAGGTGAAAAACTTAATTTATAAGCCTGAATGTATTAGGGGTTCGAGGGCCTTCTGGACCCCCCCTCCCCTCACCCCCCAGTGGAATGGGGCAGCCGAGGTGCCCAGGTACGACACTCCGAACCTGCATCAGCAGAAAAAATTATCTTATGAACCCAGCCATTCAGTTACGGCCCAATATATGGACGGTCTTTGTAGCTCATGTGAGGGGGGTAGGTCAAGGGGAGGGGGGTGGGATTAAGAAATGTTGTTGATATTAATATGGTTGTATGTAAATTATTGCATTGCTTAACGAAAAAACGAATAAATACCAAACTATGGCTTCTGCGGCACAAGCATACAGTTCCATTTTCACAGTTCATTATCATCTGTATCCAAGCCTCTTTACTTCTTGCAAGTCTCTTGATTCAGAGGGCCTGGTGTAGAAAAAACAACATGCCCACATTATTTTCCTTTTACCAGTATTCAATTTGGATCTTTTCCCTGGATCCCCCTCTGGTCAGAGTATTCTTTCTTGCGGGACTCACGGTTCACTCTGCATTCCCCTCAGCCGGGCTCAGATCCATTTCTTTCACTAATTTAGACTCCCTCAGCCAGGCTCGGACGAATTGTGACGTTCTTTAAACTATCGAAGACTTTTGAATGTGCACAGGGTTTAGCTTGACCCGTTGCATGACCACTTCGATCTCAATATTCCTTTTTCTCACACTCGGAATCAGTTGGATACCTAACAGAGACTTTCGAATGAGCACCCACGTGGCACCGGACCACTCTGTCTATGGTATCTTTTCTTGGCTTCCCAAACTTCAATTATGAGATTCATCTACTCCTTTTGTTTCCAATTATATTTACGTCGCTTGTCACAAACGCCTCACACACTCTTCCCTTTATACAATGTTGCTGCTTGCAACCTTGGTTCAAAACACAAGCTGGTTTGGTATCGATCTCTCCGACTCACCGGCTGTGCTGTCTTTACTGACGCTGCTTTGTTGTAGGAGCCAAGGACAGTACCACAGTGGCAATCGCTCCTCCCTCCTTTGGTTATCGACGTGGGAGTGCCCCGTGTACCTATGACACACTGTGCAGGTCTGGTCAGCCTTCGTTCCTGGTCTTAGGTTTATTACTTTCCAAGGCTCACGAAAGTAACGGTCTTCAAAGGTCAAGGGTACTTCCCTCCTTGCAACCCTCTCTGGTCTCGCTATCTTTCTCTTTGTATTAAACTGCCATCTTGGAACTGCTGTTTCCTCGTGTGCTTTGCCTCGCTCAGTGTGCTTTCGTGCTCCGCCTTTTATTTGTGTGGCGAAGTGTGATGGAAGTCAGGTGTGTGTAATGATTGGTAATTGCCTGACCCTGCCTGACCATCGTAGTGGGATATGTCCAGTGTACGGCTCTGGTGTTAGCCCATTTTCGTTGACGGCGAGCTGTCCGTGTGAAAGTGTTTGTGTCGTTCTGCCTCCCCTCCAGTTCTGCCGTCGCAACGTTGGCATATGTTTATCAGAACAATTTTTCTCTGCTAAATTCACTCGGCGTTTGAGCATTTGATTATGGCATATGCACGTGAGAAGTCTCTATGCACTAGAAACTTGGCATCTGTTGATTGAAGGTGTGGCATTTGTTCATCAAAAATGTCACTGCCACAGATACGACATCCGTCTATCAGAATTTCGATATATGTTTATCAGAAATTCCACTGCAATAGAGACTTGGCATCTGTGTATCAGAATTTTGACATCTGCTTATGAGAACTTTTGACCCCAAGAGTTATATTGAATGCAATTTATGTGGCATTATTTTCTCAAAACATAGGTTTCAAATTACCATGAATATATAGGTGTATTCAATGTGTTTGTTTTTTGTCCTATGTCTCGATTTGATTTTCCTCCAGAACAACATTCGTTTAGGGACCATTGTATTGTTTGTTGTTTTGTTTATGACAATAATATATTTTCCTGTCTCAAGCCAAATACTTTGTTACATGTGCAAGTGTATATAAGAGAATTTTTTGTTTTAATACAACCAATTATATTCACTATGCAGCCCCTCTTTTGTGTTTTTCTTTCTTGACAATTTCACGGGCCACAAACTTTGGGATATGTTCCATTAGTAAACAAAAAGGGTTCCCCGATATAACAATTCACTTTTACACGACTATCTATATGGGAAGAACCCCTGTGTAGCAGCACTTTCCCCTTTTGTTTCTTGTTTACGATTGCCCAAGTCTGCTACTAGTCACCATGGGCAAACCGAATTTTCGATGGGGAAAAGGGGTCGGGGAGATTGAGTTCCTAAGTATCCTGCCTGGTAGGATGGGGAAAAGGTGTTCTAAGGAAGGGAATACCACGTCTCACCATCTGGTGTCCCACTTACACTCACCGAAGATCCCCCCAGCCCCCATCCAGGTGATCCTCCCGCACTGGTCCACACCCAGGAACTGGATCAAAAAGCGATGGCCGTGTCCTGGCCACCTGGATGACAGATCCCCGGGGATTAGCGGGTGAGACACCTTCAGGTTTCTCACACAGGCCAGACGGGCTCCAGGCGTTGCTTCAGCTGGGCCTCTCTGCGCTGTTGCTGGTTTGGCTTTACTGTCTCCCACGTACATGGTCCTAGGCTCTCTGGGATCTCTGCATTACACCAATTGGTAGCATTTCACAGGCTTTCTGGGTTCTTCGCACCCCACGTTAACGACGTGGTACTAGGCTCTGCACCTTCATGTGAGGGAGGGTCTCCTTTATCTGCGTGGACGCACAAGCCGGAGTATCTCGCTCTCTCGCTGTCTCATGTGGTGCTTTCCTTCAGTAGTAAAGGGACAACGCCATTGATCCTGGTGCTTACAAGAAGGCGGTAATAAATACAGGTCAGATACCAAGCCAACCACCTTGAAGGGGCCCTGAATGTTCTTATTCTGTTCAACCCCCATGTAACCAACAAACATTGATGCTTTCGAAGTAAATGGAGATGTGTGACTCTTTGCTTGGGCATTCCTTGTTTCCAGAAGAGTGGGGGGTGGGGAGGTCAGCCCTAATGGGATCCCACTTTCCCTGTCCCTTTAAGGAGAGCGTTACGTAGCAGGCTCACCTCCTTGGCCCCAAAGGAGGTGGCTCCCCCTTGGGGAAAAGGGACAAACTCCCTGAATTAATCACAATCCTTTCATTTTCCATGTCCGATTATTAACAATAAATAACAAGAAGTTCAAATAAGTACTATAACAAGAAAACACAACATAAGAAGTGTAGGCATATAAACAGTAAAAGGGCCTTAGAGTACACACTTCTATTTCTAGGCTTGTACTCTGGTGCAAACTTTGCACATCATATTGCTGTGGTGTGCTAGAAAAAGGGATTCCTTAGCAGACTGGTAAGAAATTACACAATCATGGATTCGGCATGGCAGTGCATGTGTTGAACAGTTGTTACACACAATCTGTAAAACATAAGGCACATATACCAGGAAAAAGAAAAATGTTTGTCACAAATAATGGATCACGTAGGGGGTTGGAAAAGGTGTAAAGGAAAATGTATAACTGGGCTCAGTTAGCTAGCCAAAAATCCAATCAAATTAGATGCAGTGTACTGGGTTGCTTCCCCCCCTAGATACAATAGGAGAAGCTATGATAACATTCATAAGTGTTGTATGTAATATTATAGGAAAAGAGTAAATTGCAATGTTTTTTTTACATTAAATTCCCTAATAAATAATGCATAACTTCTAGAGTGACAGTTCGTTTTAGACAGAGCACTCCTGAGACCCAAAGGGGATCAAGGAAAAAAGTCCAGAGAAGTACCTCTTTTAAGTTAGTTTATAGCAGTTCAGAAGTTTGCAACACATTTGTCCATAGGAAAGGACAGTATACCATTGTAGGTAGCTGCGGTTATGGGTTAAAATAAAGTAAGTACCAGATCTTTTCCTCAGGTGCGGCCAAAGAAGTAATCAGCCCACAGTAGACTAAGTGGATCCCCTTGGAGAGCTCCAGGTTCTAGGCCCAGCCACCCACGGAAGGATGGATGTAAAGGAGGATTTCAACCAATGCAAGTCAATGGTAATACGTAAGGAGCGGGGCCTGGAAAACCTCACTACTCCTGTACGTATGGGACCCCTGATGAAAACATACAGCAATATCTCAGAATGCCAGGATAGGAAGACAAGAACTCATGCTCACAGTGCCATTCACTGCGAATGGTCTGGTCGCGGAAGGAAAACTCAGTAAGTATGAATTTTAATATAATTGTTTTATTAACAGTATTTAAGATGTTCTATACGAGCTCTGGTACTTAAAGGCTTGAGCCCTCTATCAGTGATTACGAGATGACCGAAAGAAGGAATAACCCAGTCACCCAAGAAAGTGACCCACTAGGAAAAAGCAGCAGCGATGTGTAAGACACAGAGATGCCAGACTAAGGGTTCAGGTCCGCTCAAGAGTGCAAGAATGGCCAGGAAACAAAACAGTGTAGGGACTGGAGCAGCATACCCAGAATGGCCCAAGACGGAGCTGAGCTGGAGTGGTAGTGAACCTGCACTCATCCAGGTCAGTAGACTCCCTACTTCAAGGTGCTTGGCCCACACGGATTTAGCCAGGATAAAGCACTGCGGGGGCAAGGAAACAGTCCCTAAATGGAAAGGCTGTCCATTTAGCAAGGTGGACTGTTTGGGGGGGGTGCAAAGATTAGCACAGAATGAGTTTCCAGAAGCTGTTGAATTAACCTTCGCAAGACCAAAGGAGGCACGTTCCAGGCAATATGATCAAACCCGGTTCTCAACAGCAGCAGCTAATCCTCATGCCTTAGTCCTCCAGCTATTCAGACAAGAGTTGGAGGAATGGGCATGGTATCCCACTGATATGATCACTGCAGTGTTGACCAGCACACACAGGTTTTTTCAGCCAGCCATTCGAACTGGTCCTAAAAAATGCTATACACACTGATCCATGTATACATGATCTAGATCTGAGGGCTGTCTGGGGTAGACAACTAGGCTAACCCAAAGGAATCGACTCTAGAAGATGCAGTGCTAGACTAAGAGTATGCCTTTGTTGGCATAGTGCCCATTTTGAGCTGCCTATGATCTGCATACACCAAGGGATGGCCCAAAAGGAAATGACTGGGAGCAGACCTTTAAATAACACACTAGTACCCCACTGGTTAATACATCAGTGCATTGGGCTACTGACCTGGTAAAATGATTGGACCTCAGCTGAAGCCGAAAGTAAATATTCAGCGGTCTACTTCTCAACACACTTGTAAAGTGACAAAAGAGTAAAGTGTTGTCTCAAAGGTTCTGTATGATATTATCAAATATTAAAGGCTGCATACTTACATGCATACATTGATATCTCTTTTCAACCCCCCCGACCACATTCAACTCTAAAATCAAGTAAGGGGAGACATCAAAAAGAAAGCAAAAGGTTTAGTGGGTCCACAAAGTGAACTCCAGCAATGACATTCTGCCCTAACAGCCTTACTATGTGAAGGGCAGGAGGCAGCATTAAGAGCAATTTTCCAGCTTTGTAAAGCATAATGAAAGACAAGTGACAGCTTGATATTTAAAAAAATGTTTAAAACTTTGGGTTTTCGAAATCTCCTTCCTCATTAGCCACTATAAAGTTTGACCATACTTGCTTTGGCTGGAGCAGGAAACCAGTTTCGTTAATGAAAAGAATAATAAAAAAGAGCCAAGAATACATGCTACTTCCTGATACTAACTTGACTTCCGCTCTAAATAATATTAACAACCTGGATTTGCATGGTGTGGAGGGTAATGAAAACCCTGTGTCTGCATCTAACCCTGCTAGTCGGTATTGTTTTCCTGTCATCATAAGAATTTTAGATTTACTAGACAAAGGGCAAGATTTCACACATTTAGAAATCTGTGGATTGAAATTAGCTTCTAATGACATTTTAATGAAGTTAAACCGACTGGAAGGATTTATCATGGCAAAAGTCTCGAGCTGCTATTGTAAGGGCTAATTAGCTATGGCAAATATGCCTCCTGATCGTTTGTACGATGTAAAAAAAAAAAACAATTCCCTTGATAAGTGCACTCAATATTGTGAAACACTTGAACCCGAAGGAGTTTTGGAGGAGAAGAGGGGTCCCTACAATTGCTTTGGGGTCTAAGTTCGAAGTCTTGTTTACTGACATTAGTTCTATTAAAAACGATATCAAAGATATCAAGTTTACCATATCATCCTGTAATGCGACCACGATGACTCCGCCACCTCTATCAGAGGTATCAACACCTAACAGTCCATCTGCTCTTACAAAAATAATAGAGCAGATGTAAAATGAAGAGGTGCCGGATGAATCACTTAAAGAAGAGACTGGTTTCTTATCAAGACGCTCTAAAAAACTGCACTTAAGAGCAATCAAAAGAGCAGAGAAACACAGGAAGGATAGCATGAACTTGACCAAGGACTCCAACAATAATGAACAAAACAAAAAAAAGATAAAGGAGAAGCGTGGGACTCAAACCCTATCCCAGCAATTACTAGTACCAAGTGTGGGGTGCCCATAGCTTAAGCTGACATAATTAATGTCGAGCAACTCACTGAGGAAAGTCAGGTGCATTTGTTACCATCTAAATGCATTGGGGGTTGGAGACTGTTGATCAAAAACATAATGAAATAAAGAACAAAGGGGAAGTGTGTAAAACATCTATTCCATTAAATCCTCCAACTCAAAATGGAGGTAAGGGAAAGGTTGGCACGATATGTTAAACAAAGATCTTATCCTGCCCTCTACTACAGAATCAGTGAAAATGCAAAAGAATCTGGTAAATGACTTTCCTATTGAGTGTAGGAAACGCACTATGGCAAATTCTGTCCACGCTAATGGACATCAACATGATGCATTTTTTTGAGATAAAGCCATGTGTGTAATTCGAACATGGACCGTACTGAAGTTAATGCTAGTACTTCATATGCGGAGGTCTGTAGCTTCTCACAGAAGCAATCTAACCTGACAAATCCACTAATACAAAACGATTGTGTGATTGTTAGTGGGTCAGGGAAGTCAAGATTTATAGCTACGCAGCATATACTTCCCTCTAGTGCCTTTGAGACCTCTGAATTAAATAGAAATTTAGAGAGCAGAGGCATGATGACGATAAAATCAACAAGTCCCAAAGTAAATGACCAGCTAGGGAATTTGAGGGATAGTATGCCTGTACAGATGCAACCTAATAGTATTTGGAAGGTTGTATCAGCCCCAACCTTAATGGATAGCTCCCATGCAACTATTATAAGCTCTTTGAAATCAGCCCTGGAATGTGGTGCGTCAAATGCAGACACAGTAATGAATGAGTTAAATCTAAATGGGGCAAAAGTGGTAGCTCCTGCAACTAGAAATGGGGCTGTTTTGCAGGAATTTAAATCAACCAATGGCAGTGCACGCCCCGGTATGGCTGTGCATGACATTGGGATGGGCCTGCAAGAGCTTAGATCAAATAATGGATTAGCATGGGATGGTACGGCTCAGCGAGATTGCGTAGGATGGACTGCCACATATGAGCACCTTCATGAACCGTCATCGAAGGAGATCTGCTCAAATCCTCTGGAGAATTTAAATGAGCCCACCAAAAGGGTGGTGGAGGACCAGAATGACTTTAATATCATTGGCTTAGAGGGCAATCCGGATATTCTGCGTGGAGCTAGGATGAATCGCAGATATCTAATGGATTTAATTGCCAGTATCCCCTCTCTGCGTATACTTACCAGTGCTGACTTTGAGAGAATTTCTCGAGCATGTGAGAATAACTACAGGATGATCTGTTACTTTCCAATGGCTAATGTCCTGAAATACATTTGGGGCTTTCGAGCTGACTTGCTGGCGCTGGGTATTAAACTTCATATCTATAACAATGAATTAATAGCAAATTAGTTTCTTGATATGTCTTGTGTATCATGCGAGAGGGAAGATAAGCCCCTGCAGGGAGGTGTAGGGGGTACTACAGAGGAAACATTGTGCCTATCACAATTGCTTGCAATGGCCATAGGGAAAACTGAGCTGGTCTGGGTTGAACCGCTTCTGCGATCAATATTTACTACCAAAATTGGCAAGCCTCTGCATTAGCAGATATTGAAACATGGGTTGGACATTATCTCATGGAATTCGTGTGGCATCTTAACCTGCGCAATTCGATGGCTTCTCTTCCCTCTACGCATAATTTTAGCATTATTTTCCTTCAAGAAACTGAGTATTGGGGAAGTAGTGCTGGAAAGTTTTAGTACTTATTGCTCTCAAGCGATTAAAGGTAATGAAGGTCATCCGATGGGAGGGCTGACAATTGCCATCAATAACTGCATCAAACGTAAATCCAGATGCATGTATATGTCTGATAATATTCTTGCAGTAGAATCTGATGCTCATGGAGGGTCACAGGATCCTATTTTGTTTCTAACGTTATACGTTATATTTCTACGCAACCAGCATTGTAAAATGCATCGAACTGAAAGCAGCTGTGCAGAAGTCAGATCTAGAGGTACATAAACCTCCCTCACAGATTAAGGCCCTCTTCAAGCTCGGTTCTTCCCAGAACCTGTGTGTTAGAAAATGTCAGATGCCTAAAATAGAAGACACAAATATTCAGGATTTTGTTTCGGACCAGAGAAACTTTATCATTACTAACATCAGCAAGGTTAATGGTCATGAACCCAAAGAAGCCCTGTGGGTTAAAGTTTTAGCCTGGTTTAGACAGAGAACTGGCCAGGTGTGGTCAGATTATCGAATCTCAAAATCCTCCGTAGGATGGACTTGAAAGACTGGAGCATGCTTGAAAATAAGGATTGTCGTAGTGAGGTGTGGGACTAGCTCCCTGCCTGCATTCCTAAAACTGGGTAGATATATCCCAAAGGGATCCTCTAGTTGTAATCTGATCATTTGACTACTTCCTTCGGTTTAAGGAGGTTTAATTATTTTCTTGTTATTTGCACTGTATGTTTTTACACATTGTTGTTGATACATAATCTGTCCATCTCTTGTTCACGCAAGATTTGTTTGTATTGTTTGTCTTCTGTTGTATGCGCCCTTAAGCCTTCGGGTACCTGGAGCGCAATATAAATAATAAACATAAACAAACATACACTGGAACCCACTAAAACCTGCAATTGAGGATATGTTTGATAAATTAGATCATTGCCTTGAGAGTATTTTGATTAAAAATGCCAATTATAAATTTATTATTTTAATGCAATGTGCTTGGTTAGTAATGTGGAATCTGCACAATCAGATGGTACGATGCATGCTTGGCAAAGAGGTCGCAAATGGGTGTCATATTTTGATAACTGGGAGTTCTCCTTTGTAGACTGTGTGGAGTCAAGCCTGAAACATACTTGGAGTCTGGGACTGTCAACTTTTATGCTTGACTTTTTTGCAATATCTAACTCGTTGAATCATCGTGTTGACCCAGTAATCATTCATCCTATTAGTCATGGTGATCATGCTCCCATTCAACTACTATTGAAAATGTCTTATTGTGGACTTGCAATTAACGAATTACTATCTGCAATTGAAATGGACCATCCCAATATTTCTCTTAGATGGAATCCTATGCTCTGCCGTAAGGTTACGATTGGAACTCAATGGTATCACTGAGCAGATATTGCATCCTGGTTTCTTTTTTTTAAACCTTTATTTATACAGCTTGAGATCACAAGGAATACAGGTAGAGGCCCTCCAGTGGCCCGTGACAAAAGAAAGGGAGAGCAAGAAAATCACAATACATATTGATAGGCCGCAACATTACACACAAGTACATCATAAACAAGCATTTAGTACAACATATTCAAGCATTTGGGGCTTTGTCAGGCAGAAGAAACTGGATCATCCGGAGTTCAATCCCCCAGGGCTGCGGGAGAGGAGGTGCCTTGGGAGGAGGTGACAGTCTACATCCAAAGTTGACATGAATAAGCGAAATCTCAGCCAGATATTTCTGGGTCTGGAATGAGTCGGTTGCTGGTTTGTCCAGACCTCTTCCGTGTCCGGGGCCCAGGTTACTGCCCTGATCCACTGCCCATGGGACGGTGGACCAGGACGCAACCAGCACTGTAAAATGCATTGAACTGAAAGCAGCATACAGAGACCAGCAAATTTTTGGGAATCTCGGCCCAGACCTGGGAATTCGTGGAAGAGACATGGAAGTGGGGACAGGGATATCGCATAGTCTAAAATAGCAGTTACAGTAGCACATACCTCCTCTGAATATTGCGCCAGTTTAGGACAGGACCAGATCATGTGTATGTACGTGGCACTGCCAGTTCTGCACTTGGGGCAACTAGGGGGATAGTCACTAGACATGCAATGTAACCTGATTGGGGTAAGATGGTATCTATGAAGAACTTTGAACTGGATTAGTTCGAAACGGGAATTAAAAGACACATTATGAATACGTGCGCACATGCGCTTCCAGCGATCATCAGTCATGTCCACTCCCAGGTTCTCTGCCCACTTACTTTTCAATTTATCGAAAGGAGGAGTGGTACTGGTTTGTACTAGGGTATATAATCTGGACACCTTACCTTTAAAGGAGTTGAAATTGCGCAACTCCGCTACAATGGGGTCGTCGGGAGGTATAGCGGGGAAAACGGAGTATCTAGTTTTAAGAACCTTACGAAGAGACAAGTATTGAAGCCATGCTGAGAGCTTACATTTGAGGATGGGAGGAAGATCTGACCACTCAGTGAAGTTACCATTCCCAAAGGAGTTTCGGATGGTTTTGTATCCTATTTCAGCCCAACGGCAGACTATGGACGTAGGTAGGACTGGAATCCCTGGGACAAAGATCCAAAGAGGCAAATCGCCATGAAATGGATGGTGTATATCCAACAACTTCCAGATTTTTGTAAGGGCGAGAGAGGTGTTTGTGTCAGGGTTTAATGTTTCCGACGAGGGGGGGAGAGGGGAGAGAATCAGAGAGCGAATATCTCGGTCGTTGACTGCCATATTCTCGAGTCGAACATGGGGAGGGGGGGTCTAGGGCATTAAACCAATAAGAGGCGAATTGGGCCTGTGCCACCTGCCAGTACTTGTAGAAATCTGGAGCTCCAAAGCTTCCGCTCTCCATGGGGGCGGCCAGGGCAGCACATTTTAGTCGGACTGCTCCAGAGTGCCACAGGAAGGTGTTGGTCATACAGGTTAGTGCCTGGAAGAAACTATCTCCCAGCCAAAGGGGTAGATTAATACATTTATATAGCAGTTGGGGAAGTACAACCATTTTAAGGATCGCAATCGGACCAGCCAGGGGGATTGGGAGTCTGAACCAGCTGGGGAACCTCTCGGAAAGTTTTGTGAGGTACTTTTGATAATTCTCTGTGAACAGCATCTCAGGATGAGTTACTTCTATGCCAAGGTAGGTAAAGCAGTTTTGGGACCAAGTAAATCCCATAAGGTCAGGGGGAGGCGGTTGTGTAGTCAGAAAGCGGGAACAGGGTAGACTTGGACCGATTCACCTTAAGGCCAGATATATGCCCGAAAAGAACCATGTCCTTCAGTATCGGGGCAAGATTGGTGGAGGTGGAATGGACATATAGCAGGGCATCATCAGCGTATAGGGAAATAATATCAGCTAGGCCCTCAGATCGCAGCCCTCTGTGTGCATGGTACTGATGTATCCAGTCAGAGAACGGCTCCATGGCTATAGCAAATATTAAGGGGGGAAAAGGGGCAGCCCTGTCGAGTGCCTCTAGCAATACAGAATAGGGATGAGCATCTGTCCGTGCGGACTCTGGCCACTGGATTGGAGTACATTAGCTGGACCCGCGAGAGGAACTTGAGGTTAAATCCGCACTTCTCAAGCACCCGCCAAAGGTATCTCCAAGAAACAGAGTCAAAGGCTTTTTGCATGTCTAGTGCAGCAGCGACTGCTTGCACATTCGTCCAATCCTGCTGATAACACTGAACAAGCGCCTCAGATTTAGAGAGGTGGAGTGCCCTGGAATAAAACCAGACTGGTCGGGATGAATAATATGCTGCATGAAAGGGGCTAGGCGCAAGGCTAGTAGTTTGGAAAAAGATTTCAAATCACAATTAATTAATGAAAGGGGGGGCGGTATGAGCCACACTGGATGGGGGGCTTGCCAGGTTTTAAACAAACCGTTATTATGGCTTCTCGAAGAGAGGGATGGAGAATACCCGCCCCACAGGCCTCATCCCATAGTCACAATAAATGTGGGATGAGGAAAGGTTTAAAGCGCTTGTAAAATTGCACTGGAAGGCCGTCCGATCCTGGGGCCTTGCCAGTCGATGGCATCCGAAAGTTCCTTGGCATCGAACGGTCTCTCCAGCAAGGCGCTAGTTTCGGGTGACAGGATCGAGAGAGGAAGGTCATCCAGGAAAGCATCGATCACAGCAATGGGAGTGTTTCCATCTTCCGAATAAAGGGCTTCATAAAAAACCCGGAACTTAGAGTTAATATCCTGTGGGAGAGTGGCCCGAGTACCATCAGCTCTTTCGATGGCAGGAATACTAGGGGAGCAGAGCCTCACTGTTCGTCCTCTCCGTACCTCTGCGCGGGCTGAGAAACGTCAAGAAATGTCACCTCTTGTTCCGCGTGGGCCCGGAACGTGTCCAGCTCCACACCCAAGGAGGCCAAGATCTCGGGAGTCTGATGAAGTGAGTATTGAGACTCTATGGAGGCAAGGGCTGACTCACTTCTCTGGATATCCCCCCGGATAGCTTTCAGAATACCACTCGACTTGGAGATAACAATACCTCTGGCTTTGACTGTCTCCCACAGAATGGAACGCACAGGAACTGAATTAGTATTGATTTCGAAGAATTCTACAATGGCAGTTTCTAGTTCAGAGGCAAATGCTGTATCCAACAGGGAGTGTGGCTTTATCTTCCACCCTCAAGGTTTTCCGTAGTCTGGGCCCCAGGAGAGAGAAATGGTCACGTGGGAGTGATCGGATAGGGTCCTAGGAAGGATTGACTGCTGCCAGACGTTTCTTATCAATATGTCCGATATCAACCACCTATCGATCCTGGAGTGTGAGTCATGGACTGACGAATAGAAAGAGTATGTTCGGGAATCAGGGTATAGCAGGCGCCATGCATCTACAAGAGCTAAATGGGGAAGAGAGGACAGTATGGCGTATGCTGCTCTGGAGAGTTGGCAAGGTCTTGATCCCGACCTGTCCAGGTCTATGTCGAATATTGTGTTAAATTCCCCCCTCCGCCCAAAGAATTGCCACCATAGGAAAGCTGGCAAGGATGGAGGCTAAGTGAAGGTAAAATTCAGGATCATCCACATTGGGACCGTAGATATTCAAAAGTACCAGTTCTTTTAATTTGCAGTACCCCGTTGAGAAGCACAAATCTGCCCAGTGGATCTATCTGAGCTGATTTACAAGTAAATTTGAGGCTTCGATGCACAAGGGTCACAACCCCACGACTCTGAGTGGAATAACTGGTGTGGTATCTCTGAGAACCCCACCTCTTAGCAAATTTCTCAGTGTTCAGCGCACGCATGCGTTTCTTGAAGAAAAAGGATTTCGCTCTGACGGTCTGCATATAATTGAAGCTGTCGCATTTTCTTGTAGCTTCCAGTCCCCGTACATTCCAGCTCATGAACATCACATCATCATCGCCATTTAGAGTGAGAACATTGGATAAACATTATAATTAGTCGGGATAACAATACTTTGTCAGAGGTCTGGGTTAAGCTGACATCGTCGAGACTTGATTGTCGTGAAGATTAGATGGGCCTCCGTCCCCAAGTACCACACAGGGAGAGATAATATGACTCGCTATGCGATCCTTGAGGCCAAAGGTGGGAAATGCTGGAACGCCGGAACCATGTAGCACTGGAAACCCCAAGGCCACTGTAAGGCAAACAATTATTAGTACAAACAATCACAGTTGCAGTATACAGAATGGACTAGTACTGTCTAGGAAGAAGCTTACCGAAGTGTGGTAGTAAGGTCGCTGCTAACCATACAGGGGCCTGAGATACAACTACGTGGGGGCGCGTGAGCAGCACCTTCAGATGATGGTAATGGTGACTTGGGATGGTGGTCAGAGTAGTCACCAGTTGCTGAGCCCACCTGCAGTTGGTGACGTGGAAGACGTGGATGTACGTAAGTTCGTGAAAAGCAATCCAAGAAAGAACCAAAAGAAGTCCGGAGGTCAAAAACAGCCAGATATCCACAAGGAAAAGCGCCAAATCCGAAGGGAAAGCCAAAAGAAGTCTGTAGTTCGAGGTCTGAGTTCGAGTAATCCAGGAATTAAGATTGAAGAGCAAACGCCAAATGGAGTCATGAAGAACAGCTGTGAAGCGATGTGTGGTCGCAGGAACTCTGCTTATATACCGTTTGATTCCTAGTCGCATGACCCAAAACAGAATCACGTGATTGGGATCTCCTTGTCACGTGATCCGGAAGTGAACGTGACCGCCTGACTCTGCCTGACTCAATGCGCCACGGTAGTTGCCAATCCAGAAATGGATACATCCGAGACCGAATGTGACTTCTGCTGTGATGTAAGGTATGGACCCCAAACTGCTCACACGGCCCCCGTCCTACATGTGTACTGGATGTTGGGATTGGGCGTGCTGCGGGGCGTGCTGCAGGGAGTCTAGCGGGCGTGTGGACATGATGCATGACAGAGCCCCCCCCAAAGGCCCATGGCCCTGTGGGCAGGACGGATGCTCAAGGTGAAAACATGAAACGAGGCGAGGAGCATGAACGTCCCCAGCAGGAACCCAGGAACGCTCCTCTGGACCATACCCCAACCAATCCACCAGATACTGCAACCTACCCCTAAAAATGTGGGAACCCAAGATACCAGAGACCTCGTACACATCATGGGTGTCCAAAGAAACAGGGGCAGGAGGAGCATGTAGGCGGGTAGGACCAGGGCAGGGTTTGAGCAGGGAGGTGTGAAAACAGGATGGACACGCCAGGTAGCAAGAATCGCAAGCCGATAAGCCACAGAATTGATCACCTTAGACACCACAAAGGCCCAACGAACCGGGGCATCAGCTTGCGACAACCTGGCAAGCAGAGGTTATGAGAGCACAACCACACCCTATCCCCCACAGAATAATCTGGGGCTGTCGAACGCTTTTTGTCAGTCGCGGACTTCAGGGACGCCTGGGCTTCTTAGAGATGAACAAGGGTCTGGGAATGGACAGTAGATAGATCACGGACACAGGCAGCAGCAGCAGGATTGCCAGAAAGGGAGAGATCAGGGAAAGGCAAGGTACGTGGGTGCTGAGCATAAAGGGCATAGAATGGAGAAAAACCTGTGGAGGAGTGCACAGCGTTATTGTAGGCGAATTCAGCGAGGTATAATACGCGGAACCAGGACTGCTGATGTTGCAACGTTAAACAACGCAGGTATTGCTCCAAAGTCTGGTTCACTCGCTCAGTTTGTCCATCTGTTTCTGGATGATAGGCTGAGGAGTAACGTGCGTCTACACCAAGCAGTTTAGTCAAAGCCCGCCAGAAGTGGGACGTGAACTGGGGTCCTCTATCAGAAACTAATACGGTGGGTAACCCAAACAAACAAAAAATGGACTTGAAAAACAACCCAGCTAATACAGGGACGGAAGGAATACCTGAGCATGGATTGAAACTTGCCATTTTTGTGAATGAGTCTATCACTACCCATATCGTGTTAAATCCTTGTACTCGGGGTAGGTCAGTCACGAAGTCCATGGCAAGAGTGTGCCATGGTCTTGGGGGTACGGGTAGGGGTTGCAGCAGGCCTACAGGTCCTCCCCTACAGTTTTTGCATTGGGCACACACTGAACAAGTGTTCACATAACAGCAGATGTCCCGCTTCATAGACGGCCACCAGCACCAGCGCTTCAACAGTGAGTCAGTGTCCGTCTCTGACCGGGATGTCCATTGATGGCGGTATCATGGGACCATTCTAATGCCAGGTTATGGGTGTCAGTGGTGGGTAAAACTAGTCTGTTCTGTACAAAGGGTAGACCGTCGTGATACACAGGGTCCCATTCAGACAAATGATCAGGATGTTGGGCCACCCAGGTACGGAGAGAAGCCAACATGGATAGAGGTGGAGTGCAAAGACAAATGACGTTTTTCCTTTCCAGTAAAGTTTCGGGAAACACTGGTAGAGAAACACCCCCAGGGGAATGGGACAAGGCATCGGCTTTCCCATGTGCTAACCCAGGTCGATGTTTGATCTGGAAATCATAGGCTGCAAAAAACAGATGCCAACGGACCTGGCGGCTATTGACGCACTTGAGAGTGGCCAGATCTTGACGGTTGCAGTGATACGCAAACACGATTGTCTGATGTTTAGCACCCAGGAGGTGGTGCCGCCAAACCTGGAACGCATCCTTTACGGCCAGTAACTCTTTTTCTGTGACTGTGTAATGGATTTCTGTGGTGGTGAATTTACGGGAGTGGAATGCCACAGGATGTAAACAACCAGAAGAAGAGCATGCTTGAGATCAGCCCATAAAGCAAAAGAGGAAGCATCCGCTTCCACTACAAAAGGTAATTCTGGTTCGGGATTTTGGAGGATCGGAGCAGTGGTAAAGGCTGATTTTAAGGATTCAAAGGCTTTCTGGTGCTTGTCTAACCATAGGTACGGGACATGAGGATTGGTCAAAGCTGTGAGAGGAGCTAGACTCCCCGCAGCTGCGGGGCGTGCTGCGGGGAGTCTAGCGGGCATGTGGACATGATGCATGACAACAGCTCTGTTAGGGAGAATTCTCTGTTTAGGCTGAATTTCCTAACCTAGTGAGTCCCCCAGAAGCTTTGCTGGATTTTTGGGGTTTCTTTTTTCTCCTGCCAAGAGTGAGACTCTTTTACCCTCACTCTTGGGCATGATTTGAGTGTGTTTCTTTGACTCTAGATGTGTTTAAATGGTCTATGGGGTCTTTTACTCCATATGGCTTCATATGTTTTTGTGATGTGTGTTACACAGCACCCTCTATGCAGTAACACAGGGGTGTCATAGTGACCCCCCAGTATAGACTCCATACCCTGGGACTGACTACTGTCTCCCTGGGCATGTAAAGTCACCATTGACTTTACTAGTCTTAAATTCTAAACAGAACCAGTACAAACCATCATATTGTGGACGTACTGGCAATTCGGTTGCCCCGGGGTCTGTTAGTCGAGGGGGCACGTCTCCGTCCCCCCTGATCGAGTTTTGGCTGGTGGCAGTGGATACTACTTTTTATATTCAACCGCGAATATTTCTCTATGGGATTTTCCCATTGTTCGAGGCTACTATCTTTATTTATTTAATTACGATAGCCTCGAACATACCGCTGGTTTATTTAATTATTATTAATTCTCCGGTTGGTATTTTTTGCCAAAACTCGGTTCTAAAATGGCATTTGTGTTCTCTTCTGTGACTCGCAAGTCGAGCCCTTTGTTCCACTTTTTGGCGGGCTTCTCCACAGAAGCCCTCCAAAGTGGTGCCACTCTGTCTGGGGTACTTAGGAGGGGTGGAGGGGGATTTAGGCACCCTGGACTGAGTTGCCTAGGCAACTCAAGTCGCACTCCGTCCTGATTGGCCCAAGTGGTGAGCCGGCCGGCTCACCACTTAGCATGTTTGAGTGACAGCTAGGCTGAGTGAATGGGGGTTTTCTGCATAAAAGCAGGGCTTTGGGGACTGGAACTTCAGAAGTCGCCACAGGTCCTAAGAATCCGAAGAGGCAGAAGCTGAGCCGACCTGCCACGACGACACCACCGGTGGAGCCCTGCTGGACCGTCTCACCACTTTTCCCAACGACAGAGGAGATCTCCCGCCGGAGAGTCTTCTTCCTTTGACTGGTGGGGATAACCAGTTTCGCCGTCTTTTCGCCTTCCCGATGCATCTCGTGGACGCCTTGCCTGTGCCGAGCACCCCGGCCACCAGAATACCACGTTTTACCACGACCGCGAAATAAAGGGTAATACCTTTAACCGGAAAACTCTGCGGCTGGTTTCTTCCCTGGCAGTGCAAACGACCTCCAAGTCGAGATCTTCTCTTCCCCTGGACGACGACGAGACTTGCACCCTCTGCCAGGAACAACTGCCACCGCTGGAGGATCCTTCCCACTTAAGGTACCGTGTCCCGCCTGGCTTCCCTTGCCACTGACTGTACGGGGTAGATTTAGCCCCCAGCTTTCGAACCTGGGTTAGCCTGGGACACCCAGGCTAAACTTTTCTGAACCTCTCTAAACTCTTTTCGAACTCTCTGCAAGACTTTCTAAGCCTAGTGTAACTGTGTGATCTTGGGCGCATTTGTGCTCTGCTCTCTCTAAGAGTGGGCCCAGCCTATGCACTTTGGCTCACAAGTGACATTTGCTCTTCTGCCTTGCTAATAGTGTTCCTAAATCTTAGAGTGGTGTATCTTTCCATATTCTGTCTTTTTCCCTCCCTTTTTCATGAACTTATTGGAGTGCCATCTTTAGTTAAGCGCTCACCTCTGTATGGAAATAAGGGGTGTTAATTAAGACTTATCCGATAAGGAATAAGGGTTGTATATATTATAATAGTAACTGTGTTTAGAGTGTTTTACAATAAGAGTGCTGGAGTGTTTCAAACAGTGTGTTTTTAAATAAATAATTATATACTTTGATACCAAAGCTCTGGTCAGTGTTTGCTTGTGTTATTGTATCTGAGTGCCTATTGTGTATACTTTGCATACTGCCTAACTCTTCTTGAGGGAAGTCTGACTGCTCAGCCACAGCTACCAGGTAAATCTGGGTGATACAGACTGCTACCAAGTGGGTTTACTGCTAACACCTGTAGTCCTAAATCTTTTGCAGTGTTCCCAAAGGGAACTGCACAGGTTTCTGCCTAACAAGCTCCCCTCTCACAGTGCAACCAATCTGGCGGTGTTGCGCACCTGCACCCCCAGTGAACCCAGAGCCATTTTTAACATAACACCCACTCCGTCCCATCCCCACCACTCCCCCAATCAGAGGAATGACAGGCCCATAACCATAACCCCAACTCCAAACCGATGGCATCTACGCTTGGGGGCCTGTGTGGTGGCCTGGCGGTGATGCTCGGGGCTTGGAGCAACAAAATTAAATGAGAACGTCGATTGCATTAACATTAGCATTACATAGAGAACAAGTGGTGGGGTGTCACATATCGCCCATGGAAAGTATGAAGGAGATGGTCGATATGGAAGGACTGAATTATTCCATGCAACGCACAGTGCGTTCTAGTCTTCCAGTATTAGCCGCCTTAAAGACCAGGAGATGAGAAGCACCTGTGCGTTGCAACTTCCTTTCTTTGTTCCCGCGAGTAAGTTTGCTTACGCTCCCTCTTTTGTCCCCTTCCCGGTTTCTGCATACCTTGTTGGTCGTTTGTTAGTGGGTTGCGTCCCACTCGAACGGCTCCTTGCCTCCTTCCGTTCTGGACTGCTTTCCTCTCTGCTTGTGCGGCGTCTGTCACCGTAACCTGTTTGCATCTCTCTCCGCCCTTCCTGCTACTGCTGTACTCTCTCCCGCGGTGGGCGGTTCCCCAGCTTTCATTGTTTTCTGTGAGCGGTGTCTACCGTAGGAGCGGTGTGTTCCCGACACACAGTTCTTCCCTTGTATACCACTATATCTGTGTGTTATCCGCACGCCAACTGGACTTCTACCCGGACAACAGGCAATCGCCAACTACGACAACAACCAGTGCATTCTGGTACTTGTAGGCAATACTACTCTTGCCTTCACTCTTACTGGATTCCTCTATGGACTACATCAACTACCATCCATATCAAGATCTACCAGGGTTTTTTCATCCGGTTTTTCCCTGGTTTGGGGTGGGCTCCCTGGAGTCCCCGCTGCTTGGCACATAGCCTCTTTGGCAAAGTGGACTCTAGGCGAGCCCGACCTTCTATCTTCAAATCCAAGAACAAGATCGAAACCACCTGGAGAGAAAAGAAGAAGGAAAGTTCTACAGACAAATCTACTCCGTCTCCAACAGATTCTTCAGGTGAGGAGTGGGCTAGTGGGGCTAGTTGTGTAGACACTGTACTTGATCAACCTGTCAAACCTGAGAGATTGCAACGCCAAAAGAAGATGGCTAGCTTCGAGCAATATCAGGAAATGGCCAATGCCATACAGGCTCTAACTGTGGAAATGCAAAACCTCAGAGTGGATAACGCCGCTTTGAGACAGCAAGTTCAACAGAGAGAAGACACCAAGGGAGACTTACCTCCCATTTCCCTACCCTGTGGAAAATTTGATGGCAACCCAAAAAAGGTGAAGGAATTCCTCGATGCTTGTACAATACATTTTAACTTTCGCCCTAAAACATATGAGCTGGACAGGGCTAAGGTGGGATTTCTGATTTCCAATATGGTAGGTAACGCCCTATCCTGGGCAACTCCCTTGGTGACCGCTTCAGATCCAGCCTTAAACAACTATGGCACCTTTGTAACACATTTGAAAACAAGATTTGAAAGACCCAAAGTCTTCTATTCAACTTTTGAGAATCTACTAGACATTCGTCAAGGAACCTTGGACCTATAAACTTATGTCACCAACTTTCAGAAAGTAGCAACCGAAGCCGGATGGCAGGAGACGGCTCAACAGGCAATTTTCCGTTGCTGTCTGCATGAAGATTTAAAAGACGAATTGGCAAGAGTGGCCAGGCCTACGTCTTTCCAGGAACTAGTGGCCTTGGTTTTGCAGATAGACTACCGTATGACCGAAAGAAGAGCAGAGAAAAAGAGGCCCCGTTCTTTTTCTGCCCTACCTAGCCTCCCCCAAACACCTGAAAAGACACCGACTCAAGAACCTATGCAGATAGGAACAGCAAGAGGACCGCTTACTGCATGCGAACGAAAGAGACGCAAAGATCTCGGGCTGTGCATGTACTGTTGCGCCAATACTTCCCAGAAGACAGGGAAACGAACGACCCCGACCTTGAACAGGGAAAAGGAAGGGGTAAGTACAATTAATCTCTGTGCATTGGCCCAACCCGCTGTAATTGACAGCAACAGTCTAATGGTGATCAAGATTCTTATTGACTGGAACATTGGAAATCCTGTTGAATGTCTACCCATGTTGGATTGTGGGGCAGCTGGTAACTTTGTGGACGATAAGTGGGCCCTGGAGCAACAGATACCAAGGCGCTGCAAGATACGACCTATCCCAGTGGAAGGGGTTGATGGTACCCCGTTAACCTCCAGACCCATCAGTCAAGAGACACAGGAATTAAAGGTCCAGATGTCCAATCTTCATGAATATCTATCCTTTGATTTGATAAGAGCAGCACATTTTCCTATTATCTTGGGCATACCATGGCTTCGAAGACACAACCCAAGCATAGACTGGTGTCGGAACTCGGTTGAATTTCAATCCCATTACTGTTGTCAACATTGTTTGATTCCAGAACTTGCAAAGCCGAAAGTACAAACAATGGTACACAAATCCATAAACAGTGTCAGCTTGATACCTGACCAATACCAAGAATATACTGATGTGTTTTTAGACACACAACCACAGAATCTTCCACCTCACCGAAATGAGGATTGCAAGATCGAACTGGTTCCAGACGCAGAAGTCCCGTTTGGAAGAATGTTCCCTTTGTCACTACCTGAAAAGGAGGCCCTCAAGGAATACTTAGCCACAAATCTAAAGAACAGACTAATCCGGAAATCCACCTCATCGGCAGGGGCATCCCTTTTCTTTATTTCAAAGAAAGGGACGACAGAATTAAGACCATGTATCGATTACTGAGGACTTAACAGTCTAACCATAAAAGACCGGTATCCCATGCCATTGATGAAAGACATTATAGAGGCTGTCCAAGGAGCTCAAATTTTCACCAAATTAGATCTTAGGGGAGCGTATCATCTTCTGAGAATCCGTGAAGGAGACGAGTGGAAGACGGCTTTTAGAACACCTCTTGGACATTACGAGTACAGAGTCATGCCCTTTGGTTTAGTGAACACACCCTCCCAGTTCCAACGGTTTATGGACAAAATATTTGCGGATGTCCTATATTCTCCGGTTGTAGTATATTTGGATGATATAATCGTTTTTTCCAACACTCTGGAGGAACACTGCCAACATGTTCCGGAGGTACTACACAGGATGAGAATGAACAGTCTGCTGGCAAAACCCGAGAAGTGTGTCTTTGAAGCTACAACCGTACCTTACTTAGGATTTATACTCTCAGCAGACAGTGTGCAAATGGACCCCTCCAAAACACAAGCAATAACTCAATGGCCAGTACCCACATCAGTAAAGGACATACAGAGATTTTTAGGTTTGGCCAACTTTTACCGTAAATTTATACCCAACTTTTCAGAAATCATCTTGCCTATTACTAATCTCTTAAAGAAGGGTGTTAAATTTATTTGGGACCAAAACGATAGAACAAGTTTTCCAAAGACTTAAGACCGCTTTTGTGACTGCTCCCATATTGAGACAACCAGACCAGTCCTTACCTTTCATTGTGGAAACCGATGCTTCAGGCGGTGCAATTGGGGCAGCACTACTACAAAGGAAGGAGGATGGATTGGTACACCCCATCGCCTACTACTCTCGTACGCTTAGCCCAAGTGAACGAAATTACTCTGTCTTGGAAAGAGAACTCCTGGCTATTAGGCAAGCATGCAAAGAATGGAGACATCTATTACAAGGACCCATTCATCCTTTTCAGGTTCGTACTGACCACCAAAATCTGAAGGTACTCCAGAAGATGGAATGTCGGAATTCCAGACATGCAAGATGGGCCTATTTTTTCTCTCAGTTCGACTTTGTGCTGACATACTTACCTGGAAAGGACAACCCCCTTGCTGATGCTCTCACGCAGTCAAGGAGACTTTGGAGGTTATAAGGGTCAAGAGATCATTTTAGCAGGGAAGCTGTTTTTTAATACCCTTAACACTTTTCTGCAACAAGTACAATCCGCCCAGAGCAAGGAAAAGGACCCTCTAAACAAGGGTATGACTCAAAGGGGAGAACTGTTATTCAAAGAAGGTTTGTTGTTTCTGCCTACGACCGATTTACGAGAACAAGCAATGGCCTGGTGTCATGATGTACCATTAGCAGGACACAAGGGACAAAATGCCACTTTAGAATTGGTTTCTAGACAATTCTGGTGGCCCAAAATGGCAAAAGATGTCAGGAACTATGTCGTCTCATGTCCTGTATGTGCACAGAATAAGTATGCATATTGCAAACCCCTGAGTCTACTACAGCAGGAAACCCCTCCAGAAGGTCTGTGGCAACACATCTCCACTGATTTCATTGTAGACTTACCCGTTTCTAACGGGTACTCAGCCATCATGGTCACGGTCGATTCATTCAGCAAATTGGCTCATTTCTCACCCTTAAAAGGGTTACCCAGAGCAGGCATTACTGCAGAGGTGTTTTTGGGAGACGTGGTCAGATTACACAGGCTACCCCAGACCATAGTATCTGATCGTGGCTCACAATTCACATCAAAATTCTGGACTGTTCTATGCAAATCTCTAGGGATAAAAAGATCCCTTTCGTCTGGGTTTCATCCGGAAAGCAATGGACAAACCGAACGTCTCACTGCCACTTTAGAACAGTACATCAGGTGTTTTTGTAATCAAGAACAGAGTGATTGGTATCGGCTTCTGCCCATGGCAGAATTTTCATACAACAACACCAGACATTCCTCTACCGGCATGCGTCCCTTCTCATGCACCTATGGATTCCATGCAAACATACCTCCGTTTGGTCAGAATTCTTCTAATGTACCCTCCGTTGATCTGCTCATGAATACTCTGCAAGATCTTCACAGGAAGACAAGAGCCAACCTCGAGGTGGCACTTCATAAGAGCAAAAGATGGGCGGATCTCAAGAGACAACCCAACCCTGAAAGGGAAATTGGTACCAAAGTATGGTTGTCAACCAAATATCTACCCAGGTGGATACACCGAGGCAAGTTCTCTCCCCGCTACATTGGACCCTTCCGGATCACGGCTAAAATCAATCTGGTAGCCTTTCGCTTGGCTCTGCCAGCCAAACTACAAAGAATCCATCCGGTGTTTCACACCTCATTACTGAAAGAATACACAGAGGACCTACACAAAATAAAAATAAAAAAGACAATCGGATTCCAGCAGAAAGAAAGCACCAAGGAATACGAAGTCTCCAGACTCCTTGATTCCAGCTACAAGAATGGCACCTTACAGTATCTGGTACTATGGAAGGGGTACCCAATGTCTGAGAGCTCTTGGGAACCTATTGGACATATATCAGCACCTCGGCTCATTCAGAAGTTCCATCGACTGCACCCGGGAAAAACAGGAGGAAGTCTACTGAGAAGGGGTCATACTGTCACATATCGCCCATGGAAAGTATGGAGGAGATGGTCGATATGGAAGAAGGACTGAATTATTCCTTGCAACGCACAGCGCGTTCTAGTCTTCCAGTATTAGCCGCCTTAAAGACCAGCAGATGAGAAGCACCTGTGCTTTGCAACTTCCTTACTTTGTTCCCGCGAGTAAGTTTGCTTAAGCTCCCTCTTGTGTCCCCTTCCCGGTTTCTGCCTACCTTGTTGGTCGTTTGTTAGTGGGTTGCGTACCACTCGAACGGCTCCTTGCCCCCTTCCGTTCTGGACTGCTTTCCTCTCCGCTTGTGCGGCGTCTGTCACCGTAACCTGTTTGCATCTCTCTCCGCCCTTCCTGCTACTGCTGTACTCTCTCCCGCGCTGGGCGGTTCCCCAGCCTTCATTGTTTTCTGTGAGCGGTATCTACCGTTGGAGCGGTGTGTTCCCGACACACAGTTCTTCCCTTGTGTACCACTACATCCGCGTGTTATCCGCACGCCAACTGGACCTCTACCCGGACAACAGGCAATCGCCAACTCCGACAACAACCAGTGCATTCTGGTACTTGTAGGCAATACTACTCTTGCTTTCACTCTTACTGGATTCCTCTACGGACTACATCAACTACCATCCATATCAAGATCTACCAGGGTTTTTTCATCCGGTTTTTCCCTGGTTTGGGGTGGGCTCCCTGGAGTCCCCGCTGCCGGGCACATAGCCTCTTTGGCAAAGTGGACTCTAGGCGAGCCCGTCCTTCTATCTTCAAATCCAAGAACAAGATCGAAACCACCTGGAGAGAAAAGAAGAAGGAAAGTTCTACAGACGAATCTACTGCGTCTCCAACAGATTCTTCAGGTTAGGAGTGGGCTAGTGGGGCGAGTTGTGTAGACACTGTACTTGATAAACCTGTCAAACCTGAGATGGGGAGAACGACAAATCACAATGCCAGTAAGATTATATGTACTTGTTATCGGTTAGAGCTCCCACTCTTACAGGAAGGGGGATGAAGCCCCTTCTACTACATGACTAATCACAACAAAAAGGACACCGCAAATCATAGCCAAGTCAGCCAGGGAAGTGTTCATCTATGAACTTGGAGGCTTCCTCAGGTATCTTGAAGAAGAAAACCTGGTTAGAGTGTTCAACACGTAACTTGGCTGGGTACTGCATGGAGTATTTAACTTGCAGGTCACGCAATCTCTTCTTAACAGAAAGGTTTTGCGCTCTCAGAAAAATCGGGGGTTTAGATGAATCCTGGAAGACGCTACAAAAAGCTTTCCTTTGGCCCTTGCCGCCCTGAGGAGGGCATTGCGATCCTGGAAATTCAGCACCCTGGCAATGATAGGGCGCGGAGGCGCACCAGGTCTGGGTTTGGCTGTTAAGGCTCTATGGGCCTGCTCTATGGCGAACTGAGGTGACAGTTTAGGGGAATCCAGTAATGTAAGTAAAGTATGCTCTAGGTAGTCCTCCATTGGCTCTTTGATGCTGTCCTCGGGAACCCCGATAATAAGTAGGTTGTTGCGTCTGGAACGGGATTCAAGGTCTTCGTTCTTTTTGGCAACTTCCTGCACTCGTCTGGACATGGAGGAAACCTCTGCCTGGAGAGCACCCAAGGTGTCTTCCGCATCACCAACTCTTGTTTCGATTTCAGCGACTCGGCTTTCAGTTTTTTCAATATGTGCCTTGATCGAAGACATAGAGCCATTCATATCATCGAACTTGGTATGCAAGGTGGTGAACCCCTCCCGCATGTACTCCACCATGTTCTGTAAGTCTATGGCGTCTGATGGAGGTGAGGTGGCAGGGAACTGTCCTGATTCCCCACCAGCGCCACCAGGAGGCATCTTGGCAAACATGTTGATGGAGCTCTCTTTTTTCACTCCTTCACCCTTGGTCATGGTGGGGGTTCGGCACAGGGTTGCGGGCGCAGGGGGGCGATGTATAAGTAGAGAGAACAGCAATTGGCGCACGGATCTGAGATGATGGCCAAGAGTAGGGCGAGGCTGCCTGAAGGCAGCAGAATCTGACCAGAAGCACTTGTAATGTCCAGTTCACCCAGGCGTCACCAGGGGGACCGGAGTGCAAGCACGAGACACCAAGGATGAGCAGGGAACTCTGATGATATGGGAAGCGTAAAGGTGCACAAAAAGCCCAGGATCAGGGATGCGAGAAGTATCCAGGCCAGGCCATCCGAGCCAGAACATAGGATCAGAAGGGCCCCGTCGGGTTATAAATACATTGCGGGCGAAATCGCCAGGGGGGGTGAAATGTGTCGCCAGTACCCTATGATGGAGATCCAGAGCACCGTTACCCAAGCGTGCTTCAACTGACAGGTAACGTAGAAGGGACTATGAGGTGTTTCACCCTTGCTTGGGAACTCGGCAGAGGGAGTCAATCAAGTTTTTTTTGCTGGCCTTCGAATGTGAGCGCTGTCACCGGCGGTTTGGGTAGGACTGCAGTCATTGTATAGAATAAGCACTAGTATAGCCTTCCACCCTCTGCAGATTTAATTATTTTCCATGTATCAGCTATCCGGGTCCATGCAGCCTGAGGGAAGCGGTGCCAGTATTCGACGGGGGACGATTATAGGAAGGGGGCCGCAGCCCCTGCACATACCTTAGTGGAGCCAAGCCAAGGTGGACCCCCGCCAGGGGGAAGGGGGAGCGGAGCAAGAACGCTCCACAGTGCTGCGCTTCTGCTGCCACCCCTCTCGCAATCGTCGGCTACCCACCCCCAAGGACTGACCCAGGGATCAGAGGGCCCGTGCGTGCCAGGCGTCGCCACGCACGCCGCTAGAGAAAGAAGAGCCAGCAGCTTCTCCTCCCAGGGCGGCCCCAACCCGAAACAGCAGCAGGCGGAAGATCGGCCCGGGAGCGGACCGTCAGACTGCCTCCACTCTAGGCAGCGAGACAGTGGAAGTGCAGCCGCGGCTCCCCCCACACAGGTAAGTCTCCAGCTCACAAGTGCCTACGGGCAGGAACAAGTCACGGAGCGCCTCCGGATCAGTGTAAGTGCTGCAAGTGAGGAGAACTTTCGGCACGAAGCGGCTCGGCCGCCAGGCTGGGCCCACAGCAGGGCGGCAGTCCTTCCCACAGGATCTGGGTTCCGATTCAGGCTGGGAATGAGACAGTGCAATCACAGAAACTTCAGCTAGCTGTTCTCAGCATCCAGGTATACAAAACCAGCGGTTTACGGGAGATTCACTGGTTCAGGATGTTTCCAGCCCCGGAGCTCACAGATTAGGCGGCCATCTTGCTCAGCACACCACAGCACCCCCCGCATCCAGGTTTCTGTCGTTTTATGAGAGAGAAGATAGTAGGTGATATAGTTTCAAATGCTATCGGATATGTGCAAGGTAAGCATAAATCCAAAGCAATAGTTGCCTCGCATCGATTTTATAATGATGTGAAACTGCTCAAATGTCACAAAAACAAGGAACTCCGTTCCCTTAAAAAGGTAACAATGAATTAGCAACAGTATTCATACTTAAAAAAGCGCATTCTCCAGCACTATAAAAACATACTAAGACATATCAGAATGCCTAGATTAAATCAAATAAACTGTGATCTGATCAAAGCCATTTGCAAGCATGATTCAAGATCAATTTGGTCAGTGATTTGCAATCCAAAGTCTAATAATAGTGTACAGCTGGAGAATGTTATTTCTGCCGATACATGGGAGAAGTATATATCTGTGAAATACAGCTTACCATTGCGTTTTGTTACTGTGAAATATCATCATGTTATCGATGGGGACATGGAATGCTTCTTATGGACTCATTTGGATATTATTTGGACAATGAATAAGCTCACTAATTCCAAAGCTCCCGCTCCAGATGGAATTCCATTTTGCGTATATAAAACATATCCACAAATTTGAACTGATCTTGCAGTCAGGTAATATAATATTCCAGAGAGCTGGGGAACATCTATAATTGTACCCATTTATAAGAAGGGCATTTACACAGATCCAAATAACTATCGCCCTATCTCGTTAATAAACACCATGGCAAAAATATTTGAGATTCTTGTTCTCCATGACTTGGACAGATTTATAGGTCAACATAATATTCTGTCTAGATTCCAAGTAGGATTCAGGAGGGACATGGGTACTAACCTGAATGCTACTGTATTAGCACATATTCTGGCAGGTACAAAAAAGAAGGGAGTCTATCCGGTCTATGTAGCCAGCATAGATATGTCCTCCGCCTTTGACATGGTAGTTGGGGATCTACTATGGAAAACAATTGCGGAAATGTGAATTCCAGAGGCTCTGATCTTTTGGATCGCTATGCTCTATAATCATACAGCCTACAAAGTCAGGATTACTAAGGAGGGCGTGACCACAGCGCCTATTACACATACATGGGCTTGAAACAAGGCTGCAATTGAGCAGCCACTCTGTTTAACTTGTATTTAGCGGATTTGGAAAAAATATGGAAAGGCATGGGAATGAACTTGGTGAGAATGGGAGCGTGGCGAATGCACTGCCTTGCATTCGCCGATGATATTATTTTGTTGGACTCTACTCCATCGGGACTCCAAGCCAAGTTGCATGCATTTGAGATATATGCCCACTCTATGAATGATATGATATGATATGACATTTGTAACGCGCCTATACACAAGTGTTTCAAGGCGCGACGAGGCAGGGAGGGGGGAACAAGGGGAAGACAGACAACGATCCTACTAGGTCAGGTGTCATTCAGACCGCGCAGGTGCAGGGGTAGGGGGAAGGGAAAAGTGCAAGGGGAAGGGGAGGGGGGGAAGTGCAGTACAAGTAAGTAGAATAAGTAAATAAATAGGGCCAGCTGGTGGCAAGTGCAGACAAGTGCTGGGAAAGGGGGGGCTGTAGGGATACAGAGACAGTCCCTCAGTGCAGGGGTTGCCAGGGAGGCAGCGCAAGAGGAGAGTGGCTGGGACCAGGACCGAGGTCGGTGAGAGTGGCCCAGTTGCAGATTCGGTGCAGATTCAGTCGAGACTTTAGCAGGGGAGAGGGAGAGAGAAAGCAGAAGCAAAGAGGAAGGTTTTGAGGTGCTTCCGGAACCGGAGATGGTTCTCCTCAAGTTTCAGGGAGGCAGGAAGGCTGTTCCAGAGGGAGGCCCCTGCCACGGCTAGAGATCGACCCCCGACTCGTTGCTTCGAGAAGCGGCTGACCCTGAGGGAGTTGGAGATGGATGAGCGAAGGGCTCGGGAAGGAAGATATTTAGGAAGAGCGAGTTGAAGGTATTTAGGCCCCAGGCCTCAGAAGGCCTTGTGGACAATGCAGAGGGTTTTGAACTTAATCCTCGCAGCCACTGGGAGCCAGTGTAGAGATTTCAGTCCTGGAGAGATATGGTCCCTGGGCTTGAGGCCAAGGACAAGTCTCGCAGTTCTGTTCTGGATGAGTTGTAGGGGGCGGAGAGTGGAGGCAGGCAGATTAAGATAGAGGCTGTTACAGTAGTCCAGCTTAGAGAGAACCAGGTCTCGGGAGACAGTGAGCTTCTGGGGGAAGGAGAGGAAGGGAAGAATACCTCTGAGGAGGTGCAGCTGGTAGTGTGACTTCTTAGAGACGTCAGATATGAGGAGAGAAGGAGAGTGTGGAGTCGAAGATGACCCCGAGGTTTTTTGCCTTGCAGGTAGGAGGAGGAGGAGGGCCTCCCATGTTTCTAATCCCTAATGCAACAAAAACCAACATGATTGTTTTCACTGCAGGAAGGAAGCTGAAGGTTTACAAATGGAGGATTGGGGGTGAGGTAATTACTCAAATGCCTTAAATAACCTACCTTGGTTATTATCTGAGTAATAATTCCTCAGTTAAGCTGTGGAAAGAAAGGCTCTCCCTGAAAGTTTGCCAACTAAAGATCATTTTTGCTAAATATTGTCAATTTTCCATGTACCGATTGCGTGATTTTTTATTAATGAAAGTTCAGGCTGTGATAATATACACCTTACACATATGTCTGTTTGATCTAAGTGCATTTTTGGACTCTATACAGGGGTGCTTAATCAAAGTGCCTTGCCTTTAGCATTCGCAATTCCAATTTGTAATTCGTCATGAACTAGGATTTATTTCACTTTCATGTAGAGCTGTTTGGTGCTCCTTGACAAATTAGGCAAGAATCTTGAACCCTCCTAACTCTCTAAGAATTTGCAGGAGATTATTGAATCTAAAGGAGTTGAATCTTTTAACATATTTTAAAAACGGAAGCAAATAGTGCTTGATGACTTAGAAGTTACTAACGATGACCTCTGTTATAGGCCTGCTTTTGTAAAAAAGAAACTGTTTAGAGGGATTGGATCATTACGCTAGACCAATTGAAGAGCTATAGGACGTACATGGAATACGCAAAATTTACACATAAAAGATTGCCTTGCTGCTCTTTTATCGTATCTTTCCTTGTATGTATATATGGATGTATTTAATACATTTTAAATTTAACTAATTCCGAACTAGAGAACGTTGTAAGCACTGGGAAAGTTGTCCAACAGGCCCACAACAGGTGAATTGTAGATTTGCCAGCTGCAATGAGTATGTGGAAACACTTAAACATCTGGTGCTGGAATGCCCACAATTCAGAAGACCTCAAACCGATTTTTTGATAAAATGTGTTAATCCGGAATCTGTAGATTGTTTAGAATTCCTATTGGATAGGATGATGAATGGGAACCACAACCCGTTAATTTTTGCTTTAGTGCGTTTATTGAGTATAATTGAGGACAACATAGCATCCTATATGTGATCAATTATGGAATGGATTGGGGTAAAAACCTTTAATCACCTTTAAGTTTACTAAGTGAATTTTATGTTATGTTTTTGTGATAACATGTACCCAGTGCAACAAGGGTCAGTTTTCGCTTGGAAATAAGTAAGAACTCCTTTTTCTTTTAATTATGTATTGTTTTTATTGATAATGTATTTTAGAATATGAATGAATTGAAATATGTTGATTATTGATGTAAATATATGCTCAATTTTGTAAAGGTTTGTAAAAACCGCATACAAATAAAGAAAAAGAGCCAAGAATACATGCTACTTCCTGGTGGAGAAGAGATCTGGACCATATCAGGCCCGTTCTGGATCTAAGAGTATCAAAGAAATTAGTAAAAAGAAAAAAAGAATTTCTTTAAAAAATAAATGCTGGGTATTCAACACATTTTTCCCATTTGTCAAAAGGGATATTGGTTGTGTGTCGTCATGTATCTTCAAGATGTATACTTCCGCATTTCCATTATCCAGAAACAACGGAAATTCCTAAGATTTGCGGTATGAACAACCACAACCAGTGGTTGCTTACGGGCTGAGTCCACCTCAAGGGCATTCACAGAATGCAGGGTGATGGTTGCTGCTCATTTATGAAAAACAAAGGAGATTTTAGTCTGTTCCTATTTGGGGGATTGGCTTATGAAGGCAAGTCCAGCATTGACTTCGGATCAGTTCCTCCGGACCACAGCTCAGGTGCTTGCTGGCTGTCGTTTCCAAATCGGCTCCAAAAAGTCCACGATAGCTCTCGTCCAGACGAGTTTCTTCCTGGGGGCAACCCTAGATATTAGACTTTGAAAAATATTGCATTTGGAGTAGAGATTGTCATCAGTACGTCTGAAATGTTGTGAAATGTCAACGGCAATCCACATTACAGCTTTGACAACACAGTGGTCTCATCAGGGATATGCAATCTTTGGCTCTCTAGATGTTTTGGATTATGCTTCCCAAGTTCCCTCGCCATTGAGTATGCTGGTTAGGGATGATGGCTGTTTTAGTCCAACATAACTGGAGTGTCAAAGGTTGCAGACCCAAGTAAAAGAGTATTGGGGTTCCTTTTATAGTTTCAAATATGACTTCCCTCCTCCACAAGGAAATGAACATTGGGATAATGTTGTGGTATTAACATGTTTCAAACTGTGGGCTTGGAACACGGCCAGCCGACATGCATTGATTAGTGATAGGCACACTTTGCATGTGCTCCTAAATGGACAGGCATCTACTAACGTGAAGATGCCACATGTTTATCACGCAAAGGAGTGACTGGGAAACTCTAGGGCCAGGGGAAGCCATCTGCTCTGTGAGGCAACCCTTGGAGGTGTTAAAGGGAAACTGCCTTGGGCGATTCAAGGGGATAGCAGCTGTCCAAGTTCAGAAAGAACCATTATATTTACAAGGAAATATGTGCCTCTTGAGACATAGTTAGGTGGGTTGTAAGCCTTGTTCAGGTTGGTCTTGGGACACCCACTGGGGAAAGGCCAAAGAAGCGTGATGGAATATTCTGGTAGTTTAAAATGCAAGCATGTGATGTTCCAAACACTTGGGGCCCCATTCACAGCTTGATGAGAAATCTGGTTTGGAAATCCAGCACACATCTCGTACACAAACCGTGGTATGGCATGGGACGTAAACATAAGGCCAAAGCAAATGCTACGGCAGCCAATGAAATCTCAGGGATCGGAGATCCACACTCTGTGTATGAATACGGACGACTAAAGATTACACTTACCCTGAAACAAGAGAGTCTAACGCAGGCTCCGGAGGTGGCCTTGACACTCCTGCCAGACTTTAACCTGGTGGACAAGGATTTATTAAGGACTCCAACACACTAGATCAAATGAAAGAATTGGACACTTATCGGGAGGAGGTGAACACATTAGGCAATTGCCAATCACTAGAGAGGGAACTAATGGGAAGTGGATCCACAATTCAGATTCTCAATACTCCAATCACTCTCAGCACCTGTTTAATAGGAGCAGCAACCATCTTGACCTTGAGACCAGCAGAAGCCAGATGGCGTCTTTGCTCATATTGTGGCGGCAGCTGAATAGTCAACCAGCCAAGCTAAAGAATCCTGCAAACCATTGGGATCCCAGATAGGGTGGAAGTGCATGTTACCTGTAAGTACTTTGGTTCTGTGAAGAATACCTACCTGCAAACCCAGGAGAATCCTTTATGGCACAATGTGGTAGGGGCATGCTACAGCTCTGGTTCACTTAGGGGACATGGCTAGATCTTGCCATTGTAGCAGATTTAAGGCCGTTTTAGGTGATGCAAAACCCAAGGTAAAGACTTAACTGGGTCTGGCTCAAGAAAATGGCAAAAGACTAAAGTGCTGGAACACTATAAACTACCCAAAGCCTGAAGATCAAAATCCTGGGCAGATGCCCTGGAGTTGTCAATGTAGATTAGGGAATTTGACTTTGGGATTTGGGACACTAAGCCTATTAGCTTAGAACATATTTTTTTATACCCCATACTAGCACAGTTTTCTATAGAAACCCATAATGTTGTCATTCAGCATAACCCCAATGCCTGGTAGGCATTTACCCCACTCCATGCTTGCTTTGAGGTTTCAGAAAAGGTGTGGCTTCCAAGTCTTCAAAGCCAGTCCACACTGCCAATCCCAGCATGCAGGAGAACAAGAGGGGGGCAAGTCCTACTGAGTTAAGAGATTGTTTGTCCCTATCCATGAGCAAAGCTACCCTGCTTACAACGTCAGGAATTTAGAGAGACTCTAAGTTTCTCCTTTGATATTACATTATCAGGAAAGCCATTTGCTTTGTTGTTTTCTTCTACCTGTATCCTTTCTTTTGGTTCTAAATAAAACCTCTACCACATACCTCTGACTGTGAAAGTTCAGTTCCTTCCTCATAACAGTAGGCTCCCATCAGGGAATGGGAAAAGCATTATTGTTCTATATTTAGTGATAATGTTAAAGCTTAAGAGGTGAAAATATTTAAGTGTGTGATGTAAAGGGAAAAAACATGACTGCAGTACTATATATATATATATATATATTTCTGATGTTTGTTAATCTGCTTAGAATCACATGCTGTGCATAGGTCCGACATCCAGTGGTCACTGCGGAGTATTGCATTTTGTTTTTCGTAGTCGAAAAGGGGACGTCGACCAGGCGTGTCTGAAACACTATCCCTATAGTGACGTGCGTTGTACCCACAATCCCTCACGCGTCGAGGTCCCTCAGATTGTTTTTTTCCGCCCAGCTTCTGGTCGCCTTCACGCGGAGCTCCTCGAGAGACATTGCAACCCTCGACCTTTGGTCGTTTCTTCTACGAAGATTAATACAGCACTCCCTCGACGCAGTGTAGCTGTTCTCCGCCGAGCAAAATCGTCGACGGAGGGTCGAGCGGAGGAAATCTTCGGCGCTGCCGAACACGTGGCCTGGCCTCGCTGGCCACATACAGTAGGGAGAGTGGGGTCGTGGGACATCTCTGGGTCTTTCTGAGAATGCCTTTCCCTTTCCCCTTCCTTTCCCTGGGGGTGTTTATCGCGATTTATTGCCTCTGCTATGGAGAGGACACCATTTAGGTTTTCCCCACTTTGTAAAGGCAAATTCACTTGGAAGGACAAGCACTCACGGTGTAACCGCTGCTTGCCCCTCGATCACAAAGAGGAAGGGTGCGCGGCTTGTCGGCTTCTGAAGCCTAAAACTCTAAAAGACCGTAGGGTTAAAAGGTGGGCGGCCTACGCGATGTCGAAGGCCGAAGGTTCACCCGCCGCTGCTACCACCGACAGTGACGAGGAACGCGATGACACGACCTCCGCCACGGAAGTCGAAACCCCCTCTAAGGAGCGCTTACGCGCTTCGTCGTCTGTCCCCGGCCCCGACGGGCTCGGCTCACGCCCTGCTTATGGGGATGAACACCCCGGCGACACTGACGCACACAAAGATTCACATAAAGATAAGCACACAACCCATGGCTCTTCTTCGTCTAAGTCGAAGAGAGCTTCGGCGCCCAAGGAGACGCAGGTTCCACCGGCGGCCTCCTCGGACCGTTCGGGTTCGAAGCCCCTCTCGCAACCGCAGCCGCGACCTGCGACTGGGCTTTCGGCAAACAAGGGCGCCACCACCAAACCATCGGCCGGTGCGCATCAACAGAAGGCGCAGACCGCCGTACAGCGCTCGATACCCATAGCGTCAAACTCAAACTTCCGCCGACAAGAATGTCGCCGATAGCTTAGCCAGGATCGTTGTAGCCGACGCCCAAAAGCGTACGCCGAAGATTTCGTCGAGCGTTACGCATAGATCAAAGGATACGCCGAAAACACCCGAAGGAAAGCAGGGACTACCCCCTTCAGTCAGGGAGTCTCCCGACACACCTGAGGGTTTTGAGGAGGGCGACGGGACACTTTCCTCGACGCTTTGGGAGAGGTCGAGCCATTTCGAGGTAGACAACTCAAGTTTTCCCCCGCTAGACCGCTCTGGGGTACCCCATGAAACTATGGAGAGACTCCACCTCTGTATGGAGAGGATGGAAAAGTTTATGAGTACCCAAGCCCCTCTAACTCTCAGAAGAACTAGAGAAGGGCCTCAAGACGACCCCAGAGCCAAAAAACCGAGGCTGGTCGATCCCCTGCTGGACACAGCCTCAGACTTCCAAGATGTATATGACCTCACTGGGGAGGAACAATACTTCGAGGAAGAAGATGATTTCATGGACAACGAAGGACAGAACCAGGAGGAATGTCTAGAAGACAGAACAGACATTATAGAAGAAGGCTTCGGGATTAGCCCAGGAGAAGGACCTTCGCACCCCTGGCAATCACCATCAGTGTGTTCCGACACTGATGCCCTAAATCTAACTCCTCCGGATAATTCTCCAGTTAGGAACACGTCTCCAATTGACGATCAGCCTACTTTCAATGCACTGTTGCGCAGAGCAGCAGCGCATTTCGAACTGGACACGGGAGAACTCTCTCCAGAATTAGACTTTGTAGAAAGAGTCATTAAAGAAAAACCCCCGGTCAGCCAGACCATTCCACTCCTCGCCTCAGTTAAAAGGAGGATCACCCCGTCGCTGTCCACTCCCGCATTGATCAGAGGGGTCAATCCACGGATTGAGAAACTTTTCGCTCCTTCACCCTCAGACCCGCTCTACATTAGGGGACATTCCATACCGGACTCCCTAGTTGTATCTAATACTAGAAAGAGGGCAGGGGTACCACTTTCCACCAGTGAGGCACCCCCTGACAAGGAGGGCAAGAGGCTATATGCCCTTGCAAAAAGAGTTACTTCCTCGGCTGCCTTCTCAGCAAGAATTGCCAACAACAATTCCTTGCTTGCGAGCTACGCAGACGCGCAGTGGGCCAAACTGCGCAAAGACGCAGAGGAAGCACCGGAGCCTTTACGTACACGCCTACTGTCGACTATTGGCGAAGGAACACAAGTGAACCAGAGCATTGTAAAAAACTCTCTGGACGCGGCAGAAACAGCAGGACGTTCCCTGGTACAAGGAATACTCCTAAAGCGCCATGTATGGCTGCGCAACTCAGGCTTTAAACCGGAGACACAGGCGTCTTTAATAAATAAACCTGTCGAGGACGCCAACCTCTTCGGAAAAGCGGTAGATGAAGCCCTAGAGATGGCCAAAAAAGAGTTCGACACTATCAAGACTCTTGACCAGATCTCTAAGCCCACTACCAGACGCGGCTATGGCAACAAGCGCTTTTTTCGTGGCCAACGGCAACAACAACAAGGTCACCATCAGCAATACCCTGCCACCAATTACCAAGCCAATAGTGGGCAGTACAGCCAAAGAGGCCAACGCCGGGGCAAAGGGAGAGGTCGGGGATCCACCCCCAGAGGCTCCCAAGCCCCCAACAACTCCAAGTGACGCGAAGATTCGCGTCCCCTCCCATGCAACACCGGTCGGGGGCCGGATAACATCCTTTCTTTCTGCATGGGAGGAGATAACGTCAGACCGTTGGGTACTTTCCACCGTAGCCCACGGATACTGTATCAAATTCAACAGTTCCCCATCCTACAGACCCCCGAGGGGACGGCGGTTGACGCCGGAACATCTTGCCATCCTTCTTCAAGAAGTACAACAACTGCTGGAAAAAGGAGCCATAGAGGTCGTGCCTCTATCTCAGGTAACGGAAGGTATTTATTCAGTGTACTTCCTTGTACCCAAAAAGGATCTAACCATGCGCCCTGTATTAGATCTGCGCCCAGCGAACAAGTTTATCAAACCCCAAAAGTTTCGTATGGTGACCTTACAGGAGGTGATCCCGCTGCTTTCACAGGGAGATTACATGACAACATTGGACATGAAAGATGCATACTTTCATATTTCAATGTTGCCAGCGCACAGAAAATACCTAAGGTTCATGATAGAGGGCAAACACTACCAGTTCAAGGTGCTACCCTTCGGTATAGCTTCAGCACCAAGGGTATTCACAAAGGTACTGGCAGTGGCTGCGGCCCACCTGCGCAGGTTGTCCATCCCAGTTTACCCTTACCTCGACGACTGGCTCATAACAGGGGACTCCTACGAAACATGTTTCTCCAATACCCAAAAGACGGTAGACCTTTTGTTCCAACTGGGCTTCTCCATCAACGAAAAGAAGTCCAGTCTAGACCCCAGTCAAATCAAACAATTTCTAGGGGCTCTAATTCAAACAAGGGACGGCCTCGTCTTCCCCTCCAAAGAGAGGGTCCAAAACATGCTGTTTCAGATCCCCCAATATGTGACCGGCCGAGAGGTGACGGTACGCAAAGCAATGCGCTTGCTAGGAATGATGGCGTCGTGTATTTATTTGGTACCTCACGCGCGCCTGCGCATGCGCCCAATGCAAGAGTGGCTCAACAGCCAGTGGTGTCAGGCCAGCGGACAATGGGACGATCTAGTGGTGGTCTCGCAGGCCTTGGTTCTCTCGCTACAGTGGTGGACAAAGGGGAACATGGAAAAAGGAAAACCCTTTGCCACACCCGCGGCGGAAGCCACTCTAACCACAGACGCATCCCTCACAGGATGGGGTGCTCACCTATCCCATCAGACTGCTCACGGAGTGTGGACTCCGAACGTAGCATCCAAACACATCAATCTACTGGAGATACTAGCGGTATTCAAGGCGCTAAAAGCCTTCCAAGAACACCTACAAGGCAAGACAGTAATGGTCCTTACGGACAGCACTACAGCCATGTACTACATCAACAAGCAGGGGGGCACCCACTCTCCAGGCTTGTCCAAACTGGCCCAGAATATATGGAAGTGGGCTCTCAAACAGGACATGTTCCTACTATCACTACATGTACCCGGGGAACTCAATCTGCTGGCAGACAGACTCAGCAGAGATTTCCCCCTGCCCGAAGAGTACGAATGGCGTCTGCACGAAGACATCGTCTTCGACGTCTTCACACAATGGGGATTCCCAGAAATAGACCTGTTCGCAACCCTGGAGAACTCTCAATGCCTAAGTTACGCCTCCAGGTACCCCCAGAACCAATCCAAGGGGAACGGTCTATCAATGCAATGGTCAGGGAAATTTTTTTACGCTTTTCCCCCGACTCCCCTTCTCAACAAGGTGGTGCACAAGATGCACCAGGAACAAGTGACCATGATACTGGTGGCCCCAATGTGGGCCCGACAGCCATGGTTCGCTCACTTGATGGAGATGTCTCTATCTCCCCCAGTAAAACTCCCCTGCCCGTACAACATGCTATCTCAGAACAAGGGCAGGACTCTGCACCCATGCCCCCAGAACATGAATTTAGCAGCTTGGCTCCTGAGGTCATAGAGTTCGGACATCTACAACTCCCGCAAAGATGCATGGACATCCTCAGGGAAGCCAGAAAACCGAACACTCGCCACTGCTATTCTAGCAAGTGGAAGAGATTTGTCATCTGGTGCAGGAGTAAAAGCATCAACCCTATTGACTGCTCTCCCACACATGTGGTACTATACCTGACCCATCTCTTGGATTCAGGCCTAGTGTTTAACTCCATTAAAGTCCACCTAGCGGCACTTTCTGCATACACCACCTCCCAACTCAAAGTGTCGTGGTGGAGGATCCCAGTTATAAAGGCATTCATGGAGGGAGTAAAAAGAATACACCCCCCGATAGCTGACCCTGCTCCCGGATGGGACCTTAATGTGGTACTTACCAGACTCATGGGCTCTCCATTCGAACCCATGCACAAAGCATCCCTTAAACATCTTACTCTTAAGACTGCTTTTTTAATAGCTATCACCTCCATCAGGAGAGTAAGTGAACTTCAGGCTCTTTCTATTCTAGACCCCTTTGTTACAGTTCACAAAGATAAAGTGGTTCTACGCACTCACCCTAGGTTTGCTCCGAAATTTATTTCTAAATTCCACGTAAACCAGTCTATAGAACTACCAACGTTCTTTCAAAATCCTTCCAATTTGGGAGAAAGGACTCTGCACACACTTGATGTACGCAGGGCGGTCATGTTCTACATGGAAAGAACCAGACCATTGAGGAAGACTAATCAGTTCTTCGTCTCGGTGGCAGCAGGAAGAGAAGGAGATGCGGTTTCAAAATCCACTATTTCTAGATGGATTGTTCAATGCATCACTCTCTGCTATACTCTTGCTAAGAGAGAACTACCCTTTAAGCCAAGAGCACACTCTACTCGAGGCACGGGGGCATCCATAGCATTCATTGCAAATGTTCCCCTTGAGTCCATCTGCAAAGCGGCTACCTGGAGTTCTGTGCACACCTTTACAAAACACTACTGTCTAGATACACACTCTAGATCTGACTCCCAGGTGGGACACGCAGTATTACGACACCTTTTCTCTACTGTTCCTTCTCATAACCCACCGCCAACTCCGGGTACTGCTCGCTAGTCTATGCACAGCATGTGATTCTAAGCAGATTAACAAACATCAGAAGAGAATGCATTACTTACCGTAAAAGCATTTCTGATGGTTGTATCTGCTTAGATTCACATGCGCCCACCCTTCCTCCCCGCTCGGATGGAAGGAACATAGACTTCCTTTATATATCTCTCTCTCTTTCTGTACTCACTCACGTCTAGAAGGCTCCCTCAGGGCAGAAAAAATACAAACCGAGGGACCTCGACGCGTGAGGGATTGTGGGTACAACGCACGTCACTATAGGGATAGTGTTTCAGACACGCCTGGTCGACGTCCCCTTTTCGACTACAAAAAACAAAATGCAATACTCCGCAGTGACCACTGGATGTCGGACCTATGCACAGCATGTGAATCTAAGCAGATACAACCATCAGAAATGCTTTTACGGTAAGTAATGCATTCTCATATATATATATATATATATATATATATATATATATATATATATATATATATATATATATATATATATATATATATATATATATATATATATATATATATATATATATATATATATATTTTTCCACTTTGTATTTATTAGTCAACACCAAGAACAACACTCATATAATCAAAGAAAGGTCCCAACCTAGACAACATATTATACCACTTCCCCTCCTCCCCTCACCTACCCCTCCCGACACGCACCCCCCGCCCACCCCCGAACAGTGAGCTACACAGGGTTCAACAGAACAGAAACAAAAGGTACACCAGGGCTGGGACAAAGACCCAGAACCGATTAAGGCTGTTTAGCAACATATCTCTATCGGCAAGGTCCCAGATAAACACAAAACATCAGGTGACACCGGTACTATATTTTAAGGGAAACGTGTATGAGCGCAATACAAAAAAATATTAATATCAATAAGGTAGCACATTCATTATGAAAAGTAACACCATGAAATCGGTGTATGGCATGCTTAAGTTGGCAGTGCAAGACCCTAGGCCACTTAATTATTAGTGCAAAAAGGGGATTTGGAATGTAAAATGTTATAATGCTAATTTTATGTTATAGGCTATTTTATGTTTTGTGGCTTTTTGTAAATCAGATGATATTGTGGGACCTGACAATTTGTACGTTTTATTTTTTGAAGTCTAAAATTGATAATAGCCCTCTGTTTATGTTTCAGTATGTTTGCTAAAAAGTCTGGAGCAGCTCATGTCTATGCATGCGAATTATCGAAGACCATGTATGAACTGGCTTGTGACGTAGTTGCAGCAAACCATATGGATGGAGAGATCAAACTTTTGCACATGAAGTCCTTTGATATTGACATTCCAAAGCATATACCAGATAGGTAACTTGATTGCTTTCTTGGTTTTATGGTTGTCCTGTAAAATATGTGTTCAAAATATACCTACAAGCATGTTTCTCAAGTGTAAGTAATTTTAAATATTTTATTGTTTTAAGCATGGACCTAGATCAAGGGCAGCAGTGCACTGTACAGTGAGCAATATTTACAGTGGTTTGCCAAGTGATGAGGTAGGCAGTACACATTAGTGCAGTACTGTGGAGGATCAAGGGGGTAGTCGGGGTGATGGTGGCGAGTATCGGCACATGGCATGGGAAACGTTGTTTCCTGGTTTTCCTGTTTCAAGCCAATTTGGTCTCCAGTCTATAGATTGTCTTGCACATGGAGGATGGTGTTACCAATTAGCTGTTTATTTTGGCCTCCACGGAGGCTGGTTTGCTACCTGGGACTGCTTTGTAAGTGATAACATTAAGTCTTTAATATGCTCCTGGCAGGGCGATGGAGCTGGGATTGTTTGCTCAGAGAGATGGCTAGGTGGTCAAACATCTGGAGCCGGTAATAAGATGTTCCTCCATGTGGTGGACTGGTTAGGGAAAGCCCTGCAAGAGATACATTTCCCCGTCATGTGGGATACTATAAGGGCTTTTACAACTGTTGAGAGGTCTGGGGGTTGTGAGAAACCTGTAGGTTCCTCACCCGCTAGTAGTTCCAGGGTATCTGTCATCCAGATGGCTAGTACATGGCCATCGCTTTTGGATCCAGTTCCTGGGGGTGGACAAGTGCGGGAGGATCACCTAGATGGCGCGTCTTCTGGGAGTGGAAGTAGGACACCAGATGGTGAGATGCAGTATCCCCCTCCCTGTAACACCTTTATCACATCCTACCAGGTAGGAGACCTAGGAACTCGACCTCCCCTCCCCCTCCCTTTCCTGACACAAACATTTTCTCACGAACGGCTCACTGTGAGCAAAAAAAAGGACTAACACCAGAGATATATACCTCACATGTCCCAATACAATGGTCAGGCAATTACTGATCATTACACCTGACTTCCATCACACTTTCCCACAGGGAGTAAAGGCAGAGCACGAAAGCACACTCTGAACGAGGCAAAGCACACGAGGAAACATCCGTTCCAAGATGGCAGTTTAATACAAGGAGAAAGATGGCAAGACCAGAGACGGTTGCAAGGAGGGAAGCCCCCTTGACCCTTTCAGACCATTACTTTCACGAACCTTGGAAAGTAAGAAACCAAGACCTGGAATTAAAGCTGAAAAAATCTGCATTGTGTGTCGGTGGAACCCTGGGCTCCCCAGCGTTGATAAGTAAGGCGGGGAGGAGCGGCTGCCGCCATGGTACTGTCCTTGGCTCCTACAACAAAGCAGCACCAGAAAAGACAGCACAACCGGTAAGTCGGAGATACTGATACCAAACCAGCCTGTGTTGGAACCAAGGTTTCAAGCGGCAACATTGTATAAAGAAATCTGAGGAGAATAGCTTGTGAAACATATCTAATGAAAGACGTTGAAATAATTGAAAACCAGAGGAGTGATTGAACTTTGGGAGGCCAAAAAAGATACCGTTGACCGAGTGGTCTGGCGCCACGTGGGAGCTCACTCAAAGGTCTCTGTCGCATATCCAACTAATTGTCAACTATTAAAAGGGGAATTTTGAGATCAAAGTGGTTCTACAACGGGTCAAGCTAAATCCTGTGCAATTTCGAAAGTCTTCAATAGTTGAATACGTGCTACAATTGGTAAGGATTGGCAATCGTTTTTTTTTTTTTTTTTTTTTTTTTAGTATAGGCCCTTTTATTTTGACAATACTTCCCTAGGACTGCATTTTTATTTGATGGTCGTAGCTTGCTCCCATCTGTAGATGTAGCTTCAGATAGGCGTTTATCACACCCTTGTTAAAGTTCAATAAACAACCTTGAACTGTGGACACTTCTTTCTCTCTTACTGTTGATACCATGCCTTCCTTACAGGTTAAGGGGGGTGAGTGGGAATCAATATATTGACCTTATGGAGCCAGGCAATCTTGAGCCACACCGTTTGTGCTTTTATGGAGATGTGCTTCTGAAAGATGAGCATGATATCTGTGATTTAAGCCTAGAGACTTGGCCGACTCAGAGGATTGGTGGGTGAACCCGTCCTGGCACATTGCGTCTAGACATTGTTGAAGAGTTGGCTGTTCTGTGGATGCACCAATGAGGCTGAATTTGATCTTGGTAGGCTTTAATTTAAGGTATACATTGAATATCCAAGTTTGATTAACGTCTAGGCAAAGTCCTGGGGGCTTTAACCTTGAGGTAAAGCTGTGCATCTTCGGCATGTTGGTGGATGGCAATATTTGGGAAATTGAGTTTGCCTGGAAATGGTATGCTTGTGATTGACCGGTTGTGTTATGGGTTCGGGGTTGGTTTGTTTAGGAGGAGGCATATTACATTCATTTTTGGTGTGTATGGGAATGCCCCCTTGCAGGGTGGGGTGTTCGCGACTCTGAGGTGTGCACCAAGTACGGATCTGGTTAGTTTTTTGATGATGGCATCTGGGATGAGAGTCTGTGTACTCTGTGGGTTTAAGAGATTAGAGTATATCTAGGAGGTCCTTGAGGAGTGGGAGTAGAAGTCGGTCCAGGGTGACATAGGCCCTCATTACAACCCCAGCGTTAACCAATGGCGCTATTAGCGCCATGGTTAACGCCGGTAATTTACTGGATCCGCCATGGTGACATGGGGAATTACTGCCCCATTTCAAGGTTGGTGGGGCGGTAATTCCCCATTTACCATTGGCCCTTCCCCATTCCCATTTTTGCCCCATAGGGCTCAATGGGAATGGGGAAGGCGGTAATTACGGTACCGCAAAATGCGGTACCGTAATCACCTTCAAGGTCCCTTTACGGGTCCTTCCCTTAACGGCTGGTACAGACCAGCCGTTAAGGTCGGCACCCGCAAAGGGACCTCGTAATCAGGCGTTAAGGGATTACCGGTACCGGTACCCTTACCGGTACCGTTAATCCCTTAACGCCAGGGTTGTAATGAGGGCCATAGCATGGGTGAGGATGGTGGTGGACGTCCCCATGGGTTTGGAGGTCTTAATGAAGTCTCAGATTTTGTTGATTTTGTTAATGAAGAATCCGTTAATGATATAGCATTTCTCCCTGGAAGCTGGCACTTTGGGGATGGGGTTGGTTTTGGGCAGCGTTTGTCGACATTGTAAAGGGCTTTGCTTCTGTTAGAGGCAGCTGCGAGTGTGGATGTTTAGTAAGGAATTTTAGCTACAGTGATCTTGTTTCAGCAAAATGTGCGTAGGGTTTTTAGGGAGGAGAAATCCTCTGGTTTGTGGCTCTTGCACCAGTTTTTTCACAGAATCTGATGGAAGCATTTATTGGAGGCCAGCTCAAGGGAGTGATCAGCTTTTGTTGTTCTCATTTGTAGAGGTGCATACGTTCTGACCTTCTCCTTGGAGGTTATTGTAAAGGCATCCAGTAATGCTGCGGCCTCCCCTGGTGGGGGAAGGGTCAGTCGGTTTAAAAACTTGTAAAATTAAGTACGCTGGGATTTGAGGCAAAGTGTATACTTAAAATTCAAAGTAAATGGGAGACATGACTAATAGTTTGGTTGTGTTTGCTTGGTAGTAAATCAGTACACGTTTAGCTAATGGACCATTATATATGCGTAGCTAATGTTTGAAGGGGTGATATTTCACAGAAGAGATATGTGTGACATCTGATAGACGAGGAGAGTAAAGCAAGTTGTGTCTGATGTCACTCAGAACACCAAGGCTGAATGCACCCTGTACTTGAAAGCAATCCATTGATAATTATGTTTTATTTGGCCACCACTCTGTCCCTTTTCCACACCCTTTATTGTCCCCATGGGCCAGAATTGTAGGGGGTGAGTGGTGGGACATAAGGCAACTATGTAACCCATAAATACCAGAGTCCCTTTCAATTAAACCCACAACAACTACAAAGTGCAAGCAAATATTGTAGCAGTTGATTTTATGTCCTGTGATCCTTTCCTTTGAAGTAGGAGGATGATGCAGTGTTCACAAAGGAAATAATTGGAACTGCTTGATATGGAAGCCATACATAACAAGAATATCCTTGAGTCGTAGGGATGTACACAATTTCCACATCCAATCATGTGAGAAGTATTGTAAATCTAAATATATTAAACGTGTAGGTATGTTTCCGTACTCAACTGATGCAATTCATCAGTGTTAGGTTGCCCTCTGCTGTCCAAATGGAAAAGTGCACCTCTGTGTGCACTTCCACTTCAACAGCAGCAATCATTTCAACCAACAGAACGAGCACGGTTCTAACCAGTCATCTTCACCTTCCAGTATCGCAAATATTCTGAATAATTTCAAGTTTCTTCTTTACACCCACAATTCTCTTCACACAGGGCATGGTGGTTCCAGTCTTAGTGAACAGTTAATTACTGGCTCAACGTTGCAGTCTCTAAAGGGTGAAACGCTGTAGGATTAATGAATGCCCCCTCACAAGCTAAAATTGAAAGTAGGTGCTGTAATTATGCTACTGTGCAATCCTTTGCCATCACAGGGACTCTGCAATGAAACAAGGTTAACAATTACACGTCTACAAAGACACATCATAGAGGCCTGTGTAATCGATAGAACTTAGATAATGTTCTTATACCGCGCATACCTCTCATTCCATCCGATTCAAATATGCCTTTCAAATTCAAAAGAAGACAGCTAACTATACTTTTAGCCTTTTCAATAATGACCATTAATAAGTCACAGGGACCTGGGGGGCGTGACCAGCCGTGTAAGCGTTCAGATGATTCTCCAGTGAGCTCCTGTGCCCGAGCTTGCTCTGTACGCCCTAATCCCCCTTAAAAATGTCAGACTTCAGCTGAAAGGCAGGAGTAATGTGCCAGAACCTGCAGGGGGGCACCCTATAAGAACTCGAGCAGATTGACAACTAAAGTGCCGAGAACAGACTCCCGAAAAAGATCCCTGGCTCACAGCAGACAAAATGGTGGCAGACCTTCACTGAGGCACCCAACGCCTGTCGTGCCGCTCTGGACACAGGAGGCTGCAATTTAGAGGACACCTGACCTCCTAGTTGGGAGAGGCTGCGGGAGTTGAGGGTGTAGCGGTCCAACAGAGTTACACCTTTGCTACTGGCTCCCTGCACGGAGATCGGACTGGACGGCTGAGCGCAGGACCTGCGTCTGGTCCCTGGGTGACTGGTTGCCCCCCCCGGTGCCACCATTGGAGTGCCTGAGGCATGGTGGGGATTCACCAGCCCGCCTAAAGTACCCAGAGCGGAGACCGCAGGTATCGGGGGAGGAGCAGCACTGAAGGCAGCGGCACAGTGGCAAAGGCATTTTTATTTTTTATTTTTATTTTATTTTATTTTATTTGCATTTGTTAAGCGCACTTGCAGCCCATGAGGCATCGAGGCGCTGTTACAGAGGAAACACAGATTAAGATTAGATTTTTTCTTTTTTTTTTTTGTCTTAGTTACGTATTTATAACGCGCTTAAACACTCGGAGGTTTCTAAGCGCGGACCCGGGGATCGAACCTGTTGTTGCTTTGTGTCGTTTTGCTTCCAAGACGCGCACGCTGCCGCTGTGCTATCCTCCCGGGACATAGAAGCGTGGCGTGGAAGAGACTCAGAGAGTGCTGCGACCGCTGAAGAATCTGAAGTATTCCCCCAGCACATGTAGCCAGCGGTATGAAAGAGGCCCTGGTACTATTAAACCACCATTATAGACAGTGTGAAGCTCGACCCTCTTTTGGGGTGGAAGTGGTGTCCCGTGCGCCTAGTGACCTTGTGCTGTTAATCGGGTAGCGATGTCTCCAACACACTACATGTATTAACATGTAATCAGCTGGATCTTGGCTAGGAGTCATCCCCCCAGATGCTTGGGTGAGGCTGATAATGGCGACCTGTTCGGTTTCTGCACTGAAACCAGTTGGGGGCCATTGATCGAATAACAGGGACTTTTAAGGGGAATTACGACCCGTAAGCAGACGAGGCAGGGGGAGGAGAACTGTAACTTATCTGGGAGACTGAGTGAAAGGCACAGCATACGCTCATCAGAGCCTAAAGTACATCAGAGGCGAGTTAGGAGCAGGTCTAGTGGCCCTTCCAAGTTAACATGGCAAACAGGCCACAAAGCAGAAGGGGCCTGTATCAGAGGTAAGGGCTCATGCAGGGGTCCAAAAGCCCAGAAACCTCTACAACATTTGACGGCGGCAAAGATACACTCTCCTCCCCCTCCCCAACTGGAGGCCGATGAGCCACCAACAAGGCAGTCGGTTTTGGTGGCTATGCTGCAGGAACTCTTAAAAGAAGAGAGCGCTGCTGACCTTACTAAAGCAATTGCGCACCTCAACAAAAATGTCTTTGTAATAGAGATGGATGAAGTGGAAACTGTAATGTGTGAGCAGGGATATGAACAAGACGAGTTAGCCACGTGAATTATCTCCCTGGAACGGCAAATGGAACACGTCCTTACTAAACAAGATGATGCTTAAAATAGATCTTGGCGGAATAGCATACGGATCCATTGAATCCCTAAGTCAATACCTGACTCGGACCTGCAGGACTATGTGGTGGCGCTCTTCCAACATTTGCGGGAACCCTCTGCGGAGCAAGATATTGTCCTGAATCGAACCCACTGCGTGTACTCAACTTTCCGGTTAAAAAAGAACCGGACTCCTGATGTCTTGATGAGTCTTTGTGTACCAGGTGAAAGAGGAGATTATGTATGCAGCGCGGGAGCGGGGACGATTTCAGGACGCCCTGCTAAAACTTGATCAAGATCTGTTTCAGGCGACACTGTTGAAGTTGAAAAGACTCTGCATGGTCACTGGCTGGCTCAAGTCTAAGGACATAAGATACAGTTGGATGTTCCTATCTCACTTGTGCTTTGAACGGAAGGGCCAGTTGTACATAATCGGATTTGATGGAGGGAGACGGAGAGTCAAACCTGAAGATCCAGGACGGTGGCCCAGAGGATAATCCAACTGCAGCTTTGCCAACTCGAAGGGAGAGGTGGAAGACGGACCGTCCGCGTCTGAAGGTAAGAAGTAAGGGAGGCCAGAATGCAGCTCCCACCTGAGCAGCGATGAACATGGACGGATAGAGTATTTTGAAGGGATTACGCACCTGGGGAGGGTCTAGAAAGAAGACACTGATCACGATAGCGCCAACAAAGAGCTATGGCTAAATCCGGGTGGAAGCTCACCACTGGAATTGATATATGATAAGGAGGGGGAGCGAGTAGGGTCCTGAAGAATTGTCCCATAGTACCTGGGTGGGGAGTAAATCCTGGGTTGACACCAATGTTCAAAATGTTGAGTTATGAATGTTTGAGGGAGGTTTTGGAGAGGGGGTTAAACCGTTGGTATAAAGGTTACAAAATTGTGGTGTTACACATGAATTCCCGTTGCACTTATGGTGTGGGGTCTCTCTCAGGTTTATTGGGATACAAAGGACTGCAACTAGATAATGGCGGCTGAGATACAATTGATATCCCTGAACGTTCAGTGTCTGAATGCGCTGATAACAAAACACTCAATCCTGAGGCACTTAATGGAACTGCGCACCTCATTGGAATGGCTCCAAGAGACACACTTGCTCCACAAAGGGGAGGCCCATATGGGACACAAGGAGTTCCCAAAGCAATTCTTTGCATCTAGTGGCAATATAAAGAGGGTGGTGGCAATCTTAATTGCAAAGGATATAGCGTTCAGTAAGCGTTTACAATATAGAGACCCAGAGGGGCGTTAGCTGGGGGGTGGGAGGACATCTACTGGCTCAGCGGGTCCCTCTGATAGCGGTGTATGCGCCTAATGAAAAGCAGGATCAGTTTTTGATAGATCAGTTGGGCAAGTTAAATGAATGCTGTGTATGGGCAAGGTGTTCATTGGGGGAGACTTTAACTGTTTAATGTATGCCTCACTGGACAAAACCCTACCATCCACTCACAACGATGGTTGGAATAGACCAGCACTGGTTTGTTTCCTTAGAGAACTCTACCTCATTGGAACATGGCGTTTCTTTCACCCCCAAGCCCATTCAGAAGTGCCTGGGAAGTGCTGTGGCTGTTTGGCTGTGGAACGCTGCCTCCCTACCTGCATCATTATTGTTGTACTCTTCTTTGCCTTGGGCCGTGCAACGAAGCCATCGGCAAGAAGAAGCATGAGGAGTGTAGAAACACCCAAGTAAATATAGACTTCACATACTTAGTACGACTCGTTGGACTTGTGCTCGCTACTGCTCTGCACGCATTCATTTTTGAATTAGGCGCCAAAATTTGTTTCTTTTTTTTTTCTCTTTCTCCAGCTCCGCCCTCTGATCCGGCCACTGCATCCCAGCCTTTCCCACATATACTCCGGTGCCCGCGCATCTCGCGTGCGCATCTGGAAGTGCCTGGGAAGTGCTGTGGCTGTTTGGCTGTTCGGCGGTGCGGAGGGTGCCCATATAGTGATTTCTTTTCCTTCACAGAGGTATTGATGTTGTCCGTTTAGAACTGTTAACTGACTATGATAGATGGGAATCGTGCTATTACATGATACATCACCTGTTAGCCTGACAATTTGTTGTAGGGAATGTGTGTGCTTATTGCGAATTAATTCCACTTACCGGGGATTGATAAAGTCACTATCTATATACACTCCCTAATTTAGTGATAACCACCAGCAGACTAAAAATGTTTTCTTTCATTATGGCTACTGGTCTAAGGAGTTTGAAGAAACTACAGGACCCACATTGCCTCACGTGGACAATCCATACCAATGGGGCGTGCATGTCCTCTACTTTGGATGATGATATGCTGACACTATATTTACATAGTGAGATGGTGGATGAGGCTGATAAAAAAAGACTCTGGCATACCAGCAGATCACAAAGAGAGGATTCTAAATGAAATGGGAATAATCCCAAAAAAATCTGGTAACTGCACAGGTGCATACCTCCCCTATTAGCCTTGTCAAATATGACTCAATACCCAAATATGCCGTAAAGGACCTTATTGATATCTTCCATTCGGATGAGTCGTATGATGACCCCGTTGTGGAATTTAGGAGACAGATGAATAATGACATATCTGTTGTATCAATTAAAGGGTCGAAAGATAATGCAATCGATTGTTCTATGATGGGTCCCACCATTGAAGCCGAACTGGGGAAAAGGGTGCGGCTTTCGCTAGGCCCCTCGACCCCAGTGAATTCCAGAAACATGGGTCGTGAAGACGTATTTATGCTTAGCAATCAGTTAATAAAAAAACCTAAGGTAATACTCCCCTATCTGAAATCAGAGGATGGTGTCAATACAATGGCACAATGGGATCCTGATTTGGCATCAGATTACCTTATAGAAAAACCTAAAATGAGCTCCTTAAAAAAGAACAGTCCCCAATCGGTCATTGATGCTCGAATGAAACTCGATATACAGGAGTTCCAGTTGACCTCAAATGATAAAGACAAGGAGTTCTCGTCCCCTGTGGTTCAATCAGATTTATTAGAAAGGCAATCACTAAACACTGACTTTCCTGTAACAGCGAGAATTCTAGACCTACTTGATAAAGGCCATGAACGGTCACACTGTGAGATTGGTCTTTTGAGAAGATCAATTGAAGAACCTGGGTGGATAAAACAACGCAATCCCACAGTGAGTCAGACTTATCGGGTAGGGAGAAGAAAACCTTTGCGGAGGTTACCACTGTGAAAGTGAAGCAAACTATATATTGTCAGACGGCTCCTTTTCCCCAGATTGAGGCGGGGTCCATAAACATGGCTACTTCAATGCAAAAAATTTAACATGATTTGAACGACCTGAAGGATCTTTTTGGGTCCTTGAAACATATGGGGTCTGAAGCTCCTTCAAGTCAGGTTCCATCTAATAATGAGAGTCCCGATAGCCCCTCTCCCTTGACGGACCTAGTTGATCTTACGGATGATTGTGTTGTGAGAGAGGGCTCACAATTGCAGGCTGTAAGAGAGGTCGATGACCAAGAGAAATCTATAGTTGTACTGACAAGAAGAGAAAAAAGATTAGCTATGAGAGCTCAGAAAAGAAGGGCCAAAGCCAATGCCACAATAAAAAAAAAGAAAATGGTGAATGAGACTATAAAATCTAATCGGGACCGCCCCTCGCAGGAATCTCCAAGTACTCATAGCGAAGAGGGGGTCATTGATTTATCCCAATTAAATGAGGAATCGAGAGTTCATCTTGATCATAAAACTGATGGTACGGCGGTTGCAGTAAAGGGCCAAAACATCTCCAGTTTAATTTCAAAAAAGGCGATGGTCCCTGATCTAAGCATTCCCAATAAAAATTCTAAAAAAAAATTACTATAGGCCTCGGATGTGGTGATTGCAACCTCTCAATCTTCACTCTCACAATTTTATCGTATGGTCCACAAAACCACTTCTGTGAATAAAAATAAAAAGCTCTCTAATGAGCACTTGCCAATTAAGCAGATCTTAAATTCACAGAATGAGTTGGGGGAAACCTGGATGATGGGGTTTCTGGGCAAAGATGAACAATGTGTTGTACCTAGTACACATATAATTCTGCCCAGTCTCAATAACAAGGTGGCCTCAAATATTGCAGATTCTAAAAATAATGTAACCCCACCTCTAGCGGCAGGGGAAGTGTTGCCTAAATCATCTCCTGATCTAGCGGCTAGTGAGGGGGTAGTACTTGAGACTCAAAATGTTGATGTGAACCAAATGGAAAACAGGGAAATACTAATCACACCTGAGATGCCACTCATCCTGGGATGGGAAAACGACCTGAAAATTAATGGTAAAATCAATCTAAACCGCTCCTCCTTATTAAAAGCATTTCATTCTATTCCATCGTTGAGAACGCTGTGTTCGGATAATATTGACTGGGCGAGACTAACCCTGTGCCACAATAATAGAATGATTTGTGGATTTCACTCATTGCTGATTATGAAACTGGTTTATTACCCTGCCTGTTTCAAACCGATTTGGAAGCTAACACATTTCTTGAAATGCCAGTCATGAAGTTTGTTAACGACCAAGCAAATGGAGCAACTGGTGTATCAATGCTTTCTAATGATAATATGATCAAACAATTAATGGCATTGACTGCCGCTTTGAATGCTTTGAATGGTTTGAATAGTACTTTCTCTAATGCTGTCTCGAAAATAACTATGCCACCCCCCTAATCAAAACTGTAATGAGTTAAATATCCTGTGCCGCTCATGGAACAGCTGTGGCCTGGCTAATTTTTTCAGATGGTGGGACACAGCGAAAGATACATGTCATTTGGATGTCATTTTATTAAAGGAGACAATGCATATGTCGCATTTTAATGTTGAAGGTTTTGTATGCCACTCTCAATCTGCTAAAAGGGGGAATTTGGGGAGGCCTTCAGGAGGTTTGGCCATTCTTATCAATAACTCCTGTAAGCTTAATTCAAAAATGGTATTCAGTGATGATGCTGTGATTGCTGTTAAGCTATCATCCTCTTCGGATCATGTGAGCCCAACTCTTATTCTATGTGTTTATTGGAATAGGGTTAATACTACTTACAATGAGTTGGAAGGTTTAATTGATTTTATTTTAGAGGATGCGCTTGGCCGACATGCGAATATTGGTGTCTTAGCTGGAGGAGACTTTAATTCATCCTGTTTATATAAAGGTCAAAAAGCTGGACAAAAATTGTCATCATCTGCTCTAATGGTCAGGAATGGTAAAAAATGGGTATATTTTTTTCTAAACTGGGATATGCAGGTGATCGAAGTCAGTGATCAAACATCCCCGTATACATGGTCTCGAGGAGGGTTATTCTCCCATATTGATCATTTTATTTTTTCAACTTCATTGTATAACCTCTGCGATCCGATCACAATTGAAGATTTGGGTTTTGGAGATCATTGTGCTATTTCCATTAAACTTGAATTCGGTGAATGGGATTATATTACTTGTCCCATTCTTACTCTTGTGGATACGGACAGACCGGGTCTGTCAGTTAGATGGTCTGCATCCACATGTCATCAGCTTATCTGGCGGATGAAAAATGATCCTATAACCATGGATAATCTGTCTCGTGAAAATATGGATGCACCCTATATGGATGCACTTCTAACCAAGCGAACTAACTTTCATGTATTGGCCTTGGTTAAGAAGACGGCTCCTGTCAGTACCGATAAAATACATAAGCATACATTTAACATTGATATATCTAATCTAAAGAAAGTAAAAAATGCTAATCTTAGATATCTTGCAAAAACGGTTACTGACAGGGACTTCTATGGGGTCTCAAAATTCAGAATTTTGCAGACATACAAAAATTCATTGAGAAGTCTCAAAGTTACTCAATACCTAATAGACAACCAAAATATGATGCACCATCTGCTGAAATGTGACACACGCAACATTTGGGCTATCCTAAGATCTATAAATCATGAAAAAACTGGCCTAAAGGAAAATGCAATTGCGGGTTCTGTATGGGAGGATCACTTCAAGTCAAAATTTACATTGCCTACTGATATTGTGAAAAAAAAATACTTTCTCCCTCAATTGTTTGGTTAGCCAGCAGTCCTTGGTCCCATAATGATGTTGAAAGGGCAACCATGAAACTAAATGCATCTAGAGCGGTTGGCCCGGATGGAATTCCAGCATGCCTTTTAAAATCAGATATAAAGTTCTGGGCTAGTATTCTAAAATATAAAATTGATATGGTATTTGCTACTCAATCTCTACCTCAGTCATGGTGTGCCGCTACGATCATTCCAATCTATAAAAAGAGCCCTATTAATGATCCAAATAACTTTAGGCCAATAGCCCTCACGGATGCCTCCTCGAAAGTATTTTGTCATCTTATCTTAGAGGAGCTCCTGGAGTACATGTATTTTAATGCTACCCTATCAAAATACCAAACTGGTTTTCGTCGCTCGATGGGGTGCTCCCTAAATGCTACAATTATATCTCACATTCAATGGAACACCAAACATAATCACACAGGTGCAGTCTATATGGCTTCTCTCGACCTGAGTGCAGCTTTTGACTCAGTGGTGAGGGAATTATTGTGGAAAAAAATGCTACACATGGGATTCCCCTCGTACCTGGTGTCGCTTATTGCCCTTCTGCATACTTCGACTTATTATAAGGACAGATTAAATCGAGCAGGCGCTACCACCGATGTTCTACCAACTAACATCGGACTTAAACAAGACTGCACTCTTGCAGCGGTATTATTTAATCTATATATCTGCGATATTGAGGATTGTTGGACAGAGGTCATCAATTTCCCTGTGAATCTGGGGTGCTGAAACTCAATTACGTGGGCTTTGCCGATGATGTATTATTATTTGATAAAACACCCTTTGGTCTCCAAAACAAGCTGAATTCCTTTTCCTTATATGCATCAGAGAATAACTTGAAAGTGAATCAGTCTAAATCTAACATACTTGTTTTCACAGACGGGGAAAAAAAAAGGCAAATCGGTTTAACTGGTCTATGGATGGTATTCCTATTGAGGTAGTAAAATCTGCTAAATATCTTGGTTATACATTGTCCGATATGTACTCATCGCAATGGTGGAAAAACAAACTCTATGAAAAAGCTAGGCCTCTAATCTCACAGATGAAAATTATCATGAGAAAATATTGCGGCTTTTCCATATTACCTGTTTTGCAATTTTATTTACTTAAAGTGGAACCATGCATACTATATTTTCTTGATATGTCTTTATGAAATTGAAGATGTTCTTGATTCATTACAAGGTGGCATATGAAAGCAAGTATTGGGTTTGGCCACCTCAATTCCAAACGATATCATAAGACATGAAATAGGACTCCTTCCTCTATCTGTAAAATGGCATTGGCGGATGCTTAATAATTATGTTAAGTACCTAAACCCACCAGCCAATAGTCTTCATGAAGATCTAAGCAATCAGGTGCTGCTTAAACATCCTCCGTCCATATTAGCATTTGTGGAAAAAATGAAGGATATTATGTCCGCTACACTTATCCCAGAGGAACATCTAATTTTGGGTCTACCTAGCTGCAAAAGGAAAATGCAGCTATATTACTGGTGTTGTCAATCGGACAGAATAAGTAGGTATATCACGTATCAGGAATATGCTCAGATTAGAAGGAAATGGGGTACTTGTCCGAGATATCTTATACAATTTCCATCAGCTTCTGGTAGAAATGTATACCTCCGCTTCAGACTGAACCAATTTCATACAAATGAAAGATTAGCCCAATGGGGAAGATGTAATGAATCAACAAATCCAGGTGCTTGTAGATTCTGTCAGAAGGTTACTATGGTTGAATCTTTACAACATCTGGTTGTTTTCTGTGACTATTTCGAGATATTGAGAATTAGTACTCTTGGATCCTACTTTGATCCCTCTTCTTTGCTGGCAAGAATGACCCTCTGGTCTAGGTGTATGATAGGCAATAGTACCAAAATGACTATGAACTTGATTATGCTACTGTGTGAAATTGACAAGAAATTAAAGGATATGAATCTTTTATGTACATAGTATGAAATCACTAAACTACTAAGGTTAATAAGGATATTATGATCTGGATAAGTTCATTTTTTAGTTTTGTCATTTATGATTAATTTATTTTAAAATAAGGAAATGTGACTTATCACATATGAATTGTAGCAAAAGAATTGTTTATTTGCAAGGAATCAGAAATATGTTTTTTATACTGTTGTAAATATATGTTTAAAATCTTGTGTAAATTGTAAAGGTTTGTAATCTTACCAAATACAATTAAAAAAAAACAAAAAAAACAAGCCCATTCATACACGGATTATTCCGCCGCATACAGAGGATACTTGCGAATTGATATGGTCCTAGTATCGGATGCCTGTATACAGCAGGTGTGACCGATTTAGAGATAGGAATAAGATATCTGTCGTACCACGCACCGGTCATTCTTAAGGCAGAACCTTTGACGCTCCCCATGAAGGCCTGTAGACCCTGGAGATTGAATGATCTATTGTTAAGGAACCTGGGAGGTGGATTGGTGCACGGTCTGGGATTGCCAGTAAGGCAGTGATATGAGGGGAATTTATAGCACAGGCAGCCGCCTTCCTGAGGGACAGGGAGCTCATACGGGTGGGATTGGAACGGGAAGTGCAGGAAGCAGAAAACTCATGCAAGGTCCTGGTTCCTAGTAGGCTTTGCGGGCTTTGATGAAGGCAAGGGCGAAATCAGAGGCGCACCCGGCAGACAGGTCGGCACTACTTTAAAAAAAATGGTATTGCCATTTCCAAATGTACATAATAAAAACAAACCAAAAGAAAACAACCCTTAAACCAGGCCCACCCTCCCCCCAGACTGCTGGCATAGCTTTTTGCAATTTCCTTGTATCGCCCACCTGTTTGAGGAACGTTTTGTCCTCTACATTATGTTCAGTATTCTCAAGTTCATTGTATCATATAGTCCCCTCTAAGGTACTCGATTACCATTCCCCAATCCGTCCGAACTGTGCTGGCGCCCCCTTGTATTCTTTATGTAACCCATTCCCTTGCCAGTATTCCCCAAAATTTGTGTATCCACTCTGTTTGTCGGTGGAGAGTTTTGTTTCAATTTTTTTGCAATTACTAGCCAAGCCATTATTAACAATATCACAAAAGCTTTACCTTGTGGTCTCTGAGGGATCTGATTCTCAGGATCGAACACATGGAGTGTATACAACACTGATTCACCCACCATCAGTTGTATCTGTCTAGTGATTTCTTCCCAGAAAGGCTTCAATAATGGGCAATCCCACCAGATGTGTCTCCAATCTCCCCTTCCCGAGCACCCTGCGAGAAACCTGAAGGAGTCTCACCCGCTAGTCCCCGGACAGCTCACTGTGAGAGAAAACGGACTAACACCCCAGCCGTATACCTGACGTGTCCCAATACAATCGTCGGGCAAGGTCAGGTAATTGCTGATCATTATACACACCTGACTCATCACACTTCCTCACACGGATAAAAAGCAGAGCACGAAAGCACTCTGATCAAGGGAAAGCACACAAGAAAGCAGCAGTTCCAAGACAGCAGTTTAATACGAGGAGAAAGACGGCGAGACCAGAGAGGATTGCAAGGAGGGAAGTGCCCTTAACCTTTTCAGACAGTTACTTTCGTGAGGCTTGGAAAATAAGAAACCGAGGACCTGGAATTAAAGCTGAAGAAACCTGCATTGTGTTTCAGAGGTACCCGGGGCTCTCCCGTGTCTATAACCAAGGTGTGTAGCAGCGTTTGCCGCTGTGGTACTGTCCTTGGCTCCTACAACAAAGCAGCACCAGTAAAGTCAGCCTAGCCATTGAGTCGGGGAGACTGATACCAGACTGGCCTGTGTTAGAACCAAGGTTGCAAGCGGCAACGTGGTATGGAGAAATCTAATGAGAACAGTGTGTGAATCGTATGTGACGAGCGATGCAAATATAATTGAATAACAGAGGAGTGACTGAACTTTTGAAGCCAAGAATGATGCCATAAACGGAGTGTCAGGCGCAGCGTGGGTGTCCATTCAAAGGTCTCTGTTAGGTATCCAACTGGTTGGCAAATGTGAAATGGAATTGTGAGATTGAAGTGGTCCTGCAACGGGTTAAGCTAAATCCTGTGCACGTTTGAAAGTCTTCGATAGTGTCATGATCCCAGTCAGTGAGCATAATCCTCATTCAGGCGTTCAGGCTAGGCAGAGCACATTATATCAATCAGCAGGTAAACGGTGGGTGTTAGCCTGCCACATATGGCATTTACACCATTCACAGCATCTACTTCCATAGACTCCAGTGATGTTCAATAGTAATTTCCTACACTTAAGATGGCCGCCCAGAAAACCCATTTACAAGTAGCAGCACGGTTCTATTCATTTTTGCAGAGGGAGCTACTTAAGCACCGCCTCCGCTGGAACGCGTGCTTCGCATTTGCTCTACTGACGGCGGGTAACGCTACCAGCATTTCTCCTCACAGAACCTCAGAAAAAGAATTAATAGAAACATTAGTTTTACGAAGAGTTTGAGTACCATAGTACACAGAAGAGACTTACCCGACAGAAGTTATCTCTGACGCTGTTATATTGAGTTAAGAACATTTATTTGCTTGCAGTCGCAGCATCTGTCAGAACATTTACTCACAGCCGAAGCATATTACGTCAGAAGTTTCACTCATAGCCGCAGCATCTTCAGTCAGCAGTTTTCGCTCACAGACGCAGCATCTTCAGTCAGATGTTTTATCCGCAGCACCGCATTTTCCGAAGATTTTTTCCTCAGCTTTCTGAAAACCTGCAGACAACACAAGAGGTATTTAATTAAAAAACAAACTAAATACTGTTGGAGGTTCGGCAGGGCTGGCCCTCCCTCCAGTCTGGATGCTATCAATAACTGTCTACTAATTGTGCCTTTTTTCCCTTCCCACAAGAACTCATTGATCATCCCTCTTAACTCCCTAAAGAAACTGTTGGCATCGCCTGGGGGATTGCTTGGAAAAGATACAACAAGCGAGGGAGCGTGGCCATTTTAACTGCCGCTACCCGACCCATCCAAGAGACCCGGAGGTTCCTCCACCTATGGAAGTCGCGCTTGATATCCTTCAGCAGTGGGGGATAATTGGCAGCATACCAGCCCTCGAGAGTTGCTGTGTTTTTTACACCTAGATATTTAATCCCCCCCCACAGGCTCCATACAAAGGGGGTAGCTGTCCTGAGCGAGTCATGATTCCCTGCTTTCAAGGTCAAATTCAGGAGTTCTGATTTGCCCATGTTTATCTTTAGGCCTGAGACCTTCCCAAAGTCCTCTAACGGGGTTCTACTAGCCTGGTTGGACTCTATCGGCTTTGTCGGGGTGAGCAACATATTGTCTGCGAATGCTGCCACCTTCTGGGCGGTTCCCCCAAATGGAATGCCCTGTATCGCTCCCGTTTCCCTTATTGCCTGCAGGAGAGGTTCCAAATAAATTGCATATAGCATTGGGGACAGAGGGCAGCCCTGTTTTGTGCCCCTACGCAACTTAAAGGGTCTTGACATCACCCTGTTCACCGCTATCCTGGTTGATGGTGTTTGATAGTTAGCCTGCACCATTTTCAAGAACTCCCCCCCCCCCCCGACCTCCTCCCAGTGCCCATCCTCTGCATGACCCTGAACAGGAAGGACCACTCTACACGATTGAGCGCCTTTTCTGCATCTAATGATAAAAGGACCACAGGAGTGTCCGTTCGCTGGGCTTTTTCCGCCATGTGGGCCACCTTCGTGATATCCGCTGTCTCTCAACCTTTATAAATCCCCCCTGATCCGGGTGGATCAGCTCCGGGAGGTAGGGCTCCAGCCTATTTGCCAGGATCTTCGTATAGATCTTGGCATCGATATTTATCAATGCAATGGGTCTATATGATGTCCTTTCCTCTGGCTCCTTATTAGGTTTAAGAATCAATGTTAGCCTGGCTTCTTCCATAGATAGGGTTATTCTCCCTGTTAGCCTTATAGTGTTAAACAGGGGCGTCAGATGTGGGCTCAACTCTGCTGCAAACGTTTTATAAAAGACTGCAGTATAACCATCCGGGCTCCAGGAAGGGTAACCATGCAAAATAAACAATGGGTGAAAATGGACAGAGCAGTCGTACATTATAACTTGGCAGAGGTTTTGTGGCTTCCGAAACAGCATAGGCCCAAGCATCTATATGAGAGCACCGTATCTAAATTAGTGGTGGACAATTAGGATAAACTGGTAAGAACCAAGGGAATCCCAACCTTCCCCTCCCCCTTCACACCTACATTCAACAGGGATTTTACACCTGGCCTAGATCAAGGGGCATTTAAGCAATGGCAGGAAGGGGGTTGCAAAAAGCTGGGGGATATTTCCCGGCACGGGGAGATACTCTCATTCGAGGACTGCAAGAGGGAATTCGGGGTGAAGGAAGGGGAAAGGCTCAGGTATGCGCAGATACGGCATTGGGTTCCCAAGCCCGGAAACAAACAGGCAACGACCAGGAATACGACACAGTTTGAAAAGTTCCTCTTATCCAATGACGGGTCGAAGGGGCTAATATCTAACCTGTACCGAATCCTGGATAGCGCTCTACCCAGACAACAATGGCCATATATGCGGGTATGGGAACGGATCCTGGGGAGGGAGATCCGAAGAGAGAAATGGGAGAGACTATGGAGTAAGATCCCCAAACTAGCAAGAGCATCCCAGCTACAAGAGGGGTGGTATAAAATACTATTCGGCCGGCACTACACACCGGCCCGTCTCCATAAGATATACCCTGAAACCTCAGGAGCCTGTTGTAGGGGGTGTGGGATGAAAGGCACGGCAGAGCACATTTGGTGGAGATGTCCAAAAATAGAACCTTTCTGGCAAGAGGTGCAAAAGGCACAGGAACAGGCCTATGGGCCGGGAGGTAATAGACCACCGGAGCAAATCATACTAGGACTTGGAGGAGATGCTGGGGTGGGGGAACCCAAAACTCTGGGGGAGGTAGGGGAGGAGGGCAGCAAGAGTGGTTCTCATGCTCGCAGCTATGACAGTAATAGTGCAGAGGTGGAAAAGTACAGAGGTACCCATGGTACAAGAATGGCTACAGAAAATATGGGGAATTGTGGCTCTTGATTGGGCAAAGTATGCTATATATGATAAGGTTCAAACCTTCGCAAGGGATTGGGGAGAAACTTTGGCCTTCCTCAGAGACGATTTCTGGATTGGGTGGTGCCCCCAGCGCCTAAGACTACTGGACTTAAAGTGAAAGGGGGGGCGTTGGGGGGAATGAGTTCATATGTTGTAAAATTAATAAAAAGATTTTAAAAAAACAAAAAAAAACTTAACAGTTTAACAGAGAAGACGTTTTATAAGCGTTTACGTACCTGAAGATTCCTCAAGTTTTAGCCTCACAGTTGTTACCACGCTCCACCTTCCAGGCTGCAGTTACCGTGTATTGGCGAGCTTACGTTTTTAAAACGTTTTCTCATCCTGAGTAACTGCGCAGCCATCCGCAGCCATAATTCTTTTTCCCAAAATCCTTGAACCTGCGAAAAAGACAAAGGTAATTAGAGAGATGTCTCCAACATAGGAATCAATTCAAGCCCTTAAAGATTACAGTATCTTCACCTGCTGACTTACCCCAAGACTTATTCTTAAAAGAATAGATATTTTAAGGCAAGAAGCTACAGAGCTCGTCAGCATCCCAAGTTACCATTGTTTCTCCATCTCAACGCTCCCCTGTAGAAAAGCAGGATGGAGAGCTCCACAATAATAAAACACAGGTGAGAAGGGAAATCGGCCCTAGAGTTAGAAGGGAGTGATTTTAGGGGTATAAACACCTCATATAATATCTCAGTTAATAGATGTTCTAGCATTTCTATTGGCATTTGTTTGTTCAAACGGAAAAAGTATCCTGCTGTCATGAACCATCAGACACGCCCCTTCTGGGCCTCCTGGTCCTTGACACGTCGGGGCTTACACTCTGTTGTACTTCCAACATGGCCGTAAGCGCAGAACGCTGCTTACCAGCCTTCACGTCCGATGCAGCATGTTCTATAAATTAGCCACACCCCCCCGGCCCCGTGCGTCTCAACGCTACTGTTAGCTGTGGCTAGACGTGTGCCACGTAGTTCGCCTTCGCGGAACTCTGTTGTTTCCTGGTTCCCGGATCCTCCGCTTTCCCCTACTATCCTTTCTCCTTCTTATTCAGCCTTCTTCTCGGATTCCGTGCACCCGCCTCCGAGTGCACCTTCTCCTTATCCTAGACTTCCTGGAGTTTCCTATTGATCCCGGACATCGAAGCTGAACCAACACTGGAAGCCGAAGAGGGCCGAGCGGGCTTGTACAAGACCCGTACCGTACGGAAGAAAACTCCTAAAGAGTCCATCAAGCAGCGAAAACAGGTGAGAAAGGGGGAAACCTGTGACACCTAAAGGCTCCAAGGTATCGGGTCCACAGGCTGGGAAGGTATTACGCTCCCGAGGAGTCTAGGTAAGCGTTACAGATAGTTAATACAAACTGAAATTGGTCCGAGCCTGGCTGAGGGAGACTAATTGTGTAAGAGGAAGGATCTGAGCCCGACTGAGGGGGATCCGGGGTGAACCATGAGTCACCTGTGAGAAACCTGAGGCGTTTCTCCCCTGCTCTTCCCAGGATCACCTGGGAAGGGGACCATGGGAGACTTTGGGAGGCATGCTCCAGTATAGCCCTGCCCAACATCCCCTCAGTCGCTATAGGTTATTATAACTCAAACCCCATTCACCCACAACAATGCCTTTACCCCCGTCATCCGAACAAGAACTAGTACACAATCCCTATATCCATCATGCAGAGCCAAAGGCCAAAAAGGGGAGGAGCCTTTCTGACGATATACAATGGTCCTATCCCATTGAGAAGAGTAGGCCGGGTCAGGTTCCTATTCACCAACACACCCGCTCTGTTCTTGGAAATTATATACAGCGTCATTCCATGTCACCCCCACTTTTCCTAACAATACCAAGAAGAAGAAGGAGAGGCAACCGAAAGGAAAGAAGAGTGCAAACAAGAAACACACTAAGGCACAGAAGATAGACTCTCCCCTACTAAAAGCAGGTTGTCTTGTTAATGATGACAGGCAGGGTCAGGCAGATCCAACCCTACCGCACACCTGCAGCACACTAACATCCCAGAGGTGCCTAAAATTAGCCTGCAGGAGAAGGGAAGGCAGTTGCTCTTGGGAACAGAGGAGGGAGGCTGCAAGGCTGAGACTGGCAGAGGATCCTTTCCTAAAACCCAAGCACTCAGGGGAGCAAGGCCAAGCGCAGGAGGAAACAGCTATTCCTGGACGGCAGTTCAAAAGGAGAAGATAGGCAGCAAGACCGGAAAGGACGACAAGGAGGGAAGTGCCCTTGCCCTTCCAACCCAGGCCTGCGAAGCCTCTGTGAAAGAAATCATAAGACTGGGAGATAGAGCTGAAGTGTGGGGCAACAGATGTCAACGGTGCACAGGATCCTCCTGCGCTGATAGCTAAGCCAGGGAGACGCAAATTGCTACCGTGGTACTGTCCTTGACTCCAGAATGAAGTAACGCCAACGAGTTCAGCACAGCCAATGAGTCGGAGAAAGCTGAGCCCAAGGTTGCAAACGGCAACCTTAAAATAATTTATGAACAAAGAACCTATGTCTGTTTTAACTTTTGAGAAATGCAGTGAAGGTCCAGCTACAGAGTGGTCAGGCGCCGCGGAGGCGCTCATTCGAAGGACTCTGGCTGGCCCTTTTCAATATACCAGTAGGCCTTAGGAGTGGTTCGTGTGAGGCATCAGAGTGGTCATACAAGGGTTAGGTCAAACCCCAAAAATCGTAAATCTCTGACCCTTTGTCAAGAGGAAATCGAAGGGAAGTAAATCCTGTATTGCGATAAAGCAAAACGAACTGTGTATCTGGCAACTGTGAACCCGGCTGAGGGATGCCTGCGAATCGGGATGAAGCATAATAACCCTGAGAACATTGTGTTGACGAGAGTGAACCCGACCGAGGGACGTCCACAGTGAATGATTGTTTAAAAGAACATTCAGACTCTTGAAAGTTACCGGTTGTTGAGTGAAAGACAGTAGTGAACCTGATTGAGGGAGGTTCACGTTGCAAGAAGGATCCGTGCCCGGCTGAGGGGGGATCCAAGGGGCGAAGAGCAATCGCCGACGTGAAAGATTACTGAAGGAACTAATTTTTTTGTTCTTTTATGGCCCAGCAGGCCTTCCAAGGCAAGAGACTTTACTGAAAAGAGAAGGTCCTGGTATCGTTGAAAGGAACTACAGCCTGTGCTGGAGAGGCTCAGGAGTGTACTGTGCTCAGGAGTCACCGCCTTGTCCCGTGCTAAAAACGCGGGTAAGGGAGACCCCAGCAATACCATCCTGACTTATTATTTCATGAACACTTCTTTCTTTTCTTGTGAACATTATCCCACACTATATTTGAAGCATAGCGGTAAGGATTGGCAATAGGTTTTTAAGTATAGGCCCTTTTGATGTGACTGGACTCCACTTGGTGTTATTATTGTTTGATGGTTGTAGCTTGCTCCCACTTTAGAATTAGGTTTAGATTTGTTGTTTTTCTGATCCATTCCTACTTTTTAATAAACACTCTTGAACTGCGATTACTTGTGTCTGTCTTTACTGTTGCCACCATGAGTTACTTAAGCACCCGCAAAATATTCTCTGAACATTCTATGCCCCGAAGAGGGGGGATACAAAGTAACAATCATTGTATAAAAGGGATCTGAACCCGGCTGAGGGAGGGATCCAGGGTGAACAGTGAATCATCTGAATTGAGTACTTGTGAGAGGAAAATAACTTTTAGTTTTTTTTTGTACATCAGGCCCTCTGAAGCAAGAGATTTTGATAGGTAAAGAGACATGGACACAGAAGGCCCATATGCTGGTAATTGAAATGCGGCCTCGTGCCGAAGAAGCCAAAGAGTGTGCTATGCTCAAGTGAACCGCCTTGTCCCGTGCTGAAAATGTGTGGAAGGAAGGCCAACGGCCTGAACATCCTGACATATCATTTTGAACACTTTTTCTTCTTCATAACATTATTCCCTACACTATTTGTATTTACAGGTAAGGACTGGTAATTGTTTTTTTTAGTATAGGCCTATTTATTTTGACAAGACACCACTAGGACTGCGTTATTATTTGATGGTCGTAGCTTGATCCGATCTGTAGATTTAGGATTAGATAGGCATTTATCATACCCTTTTTGAAGTTCAATAAACACCTTTAAACTGTGGTCACTTGTCTGTCTTACAGTTGATACCATGCCTTCCTTAAAACCCCCTCCAGCATTCTTGTTTAGTGGTAGGAAACCTATTATGTAATCTTTCTGGTGTGTAGTGCCATTGCACCATTACTTTGTGCCACACTTCCCTGGTTTGGATTGATCTCATCAGTTTAAGCATGTTTATCCAGAGGTTTTCCACATAAGATTCTGGGATATCCTCCCCCAGGGTTCTTTCCCAATGTTATATGTACGGCCACTTACGTTCAGACTTTAGATCTACTAATATTGAATAGAGTTTGGACACTAATTGGCTGTCCCCCTTATGTGTTGTAATAAAATGTTCAAAAGGTGTCAAGGCCCTCTCAGATGCCTTTTTAATATCTGGTTGTTTCAGCCAATGGCGTAGCTGATAATATTCCATTCTATCCTTTTCTGTGAAGCCGATATTCATCTTGCATTCTTCTAAAGTCCTTACCTCCCCTTCTAATAGCATGTCTCCCACTTTCCTGCAGTCTATTTCCTTCCATCTCTTGAACAGCCCTTTGTCATCCCTGGTGTGAACTGTGGTTTCCTAAATAGCGGGTTAAATAGGGACGGCGCTTTGAAAGATTACCTCAACAGAGGATCCCAGATATCACATGTCACAAAGTACCCCACTCATGTCAGCACTCTGGGGTCTTGTTTATTTAACCACAACAATCCCTCAAGAGGGGCCCCTTCCACTGCCTTATCCATCTTTTCCCACTGTTTAGTATGATCACCCGAAAGCCATTCCCTTAAAACTCGTAATTAGGCTGCATCCTACCTAGTATTTAGAAACATTAGGGAGTCCCAACCCCCCTTCTTAGAAGCCATCAGAGTTTCTAAGGCCACCCTCGGATGCTTGTTCTGCCAAATAAATTGAGAAATTATCCCATTAATATTTTCGAAAAATGACCTTGGTAGTGCCTTAAAATAGTATAAAGATCTGGCCAACGTAACCATTTTCAGCATAGCTATCCTACCCAGCCACGAGATATGCAAAGGGGACAATTTATTTAAGTCTGCTTTTATCTTTTTCAGTAATGTTGGGTGATTTCCTTCGTACAAATTCTATGTTGAATTGGTTATTTGTACTCCTAGATACCCAATCGCATCCATGGCCATCTGAAAAGGCCATCTCGGTCAGCCTCATGCTCAATGCCTCTAATTTAGCCATGTTTATCTTCAACCCTGCCACTTTTTCAATCTTTAATAATTCCTCACTTAGCGCTTGTATCAAGGCCACTGGTTCAGTCGGAGTCAAAATCATGTTGTTGGCGAATGCCGTTATTTTAAACTCTTCCGCACCAAACCCTACACCCCTTATGCACTGATTCTGCCTTATGGTAGCTAACAGAGTTTCCAGGTTTATAGCATTAAAAAGTGGGGACAGTGGACACCCCTGTTGTGTCCCTCTTGTAATCCGAATTTTTCCCCATAAATGAGAATTAATGTGCAGCCGAATTGAGGGGTTCGCATAATTGGTCTGAACCATGCTAATAAATCTGGGGCCAAATCCCATATGCTCCATAACCCTGAATAAAAATCGCCATTCGACACAGTCAAAAGCTTTTTCAACATCAAACGAAACAATATCGCGGGGACCTGCTGAATGGTGGTTTTTCCATTAAATCTGTTAGCTTCCTGGTGTTATCCCCTGTTTGCTTTCCTCTTATAAAGCCTGACTGGTCTGTGCCTATGTCGTCTGGGAGAATGGGGGTAACCCTGGCCACTAAGATTTGTGTGTAGATGTTTGCATCCAAGTTCAGGAGATCAATGGGCCGGTACGACTCACAGACTGTTGGGTCTTTATTGGGCTTGCCAAAAACCACCACTTTCGCTTCTGACATAATGTGGGTCACTTTCCCACTTTTCCTTATGGCATTGAAGAGACGTTTAAGCTTGGGACTCAGCTGCCTGCAATATTTTTTTTTACTGTTTTTATTGGCATTTTGAGTAAATAGAACCAACACATTTCAATTGCCCCTACCCACGACCCCCTGACACTCAACCGCCCCCCTCCACCATGAGTACTATTTAAGGCCAGGAGCATAGATTATGAAATCGAACTTACAAACATTCTCGAGTCAGATGACATTTCTGGGATGCCCCATTGCGTAGACCTGTGGGAGCAATTACAGCGTTGGGGCACGTAGACAAACAATTGAACATAGAACAATCAGTACTTTGGGCCTCAGAAGAAGACCAAGGATCGCTGCCCGTAGTGCACCGTGCCAGTTGGGGCCTGCTTGTGCATACCAGACCACCATCGGAGGCCTCCTTTCACCCCTGGGTTACCTCCGGAACACCCGGGGTGGACAGGGGGTCATCCGCCCATGAATTCATATATGATCTTAGTGGGGGCAAATGTCTAACTGTCTGCTGTTAATTGGGAGTGTCTGAGCATATTGTGTTTCTCTCCTCTCGCACCTTGCCATAGTATGGATCCATTCATAAAAAGAAGGGGCTCTGCTCGCCCCCAAATACTTGGCAATAAGAGACCTTGCCACTATGGACGCCATACTTATAAAAACGTTTCACTGATCGGAGCCCGCTCTCACCAGTGCTAGAAGCCAAATCCCGGGGGCGGGGTCCCATCAGGTCACCCAGCAACTCAGAGACAGCCTGTTCCACAGGGCTTGTACCAGGGGGCAGGACCATACCATATGATAAAAGTCTGCAGGGTTGTGGCAACATTTTTTTTACTTTTAGATGACCTATCTGGGTAATATCTATTCAGACGGGCTGGTGAGTTGTACAAGTATTTAAAGTGTGTCGGGCGGAACCGGTAGTTAAATGATATTGTCCTGGTCTGTAAGCACACCATGCCCCACTGTTCCGGCGTTCATGTCTTCCCCAGGTTATCCTCCCATTTGTCCCGATAGGACCCAGTGGGGGGCGGGGGGGCTTTTTGCCCTGGTGATTTTGTACAGTGAGGAGACTAACTTGCTCGTAGTAGGGGGGAGAGGTGATGTATTGGATTATGGGAGAGACAGGTGGACATTAGGGAACTTGGCCCACCTGGACCATATCACCTGGCGGAGTCGGTAATATAACAGCATAGTGACAGTTGTCCACTTGCTACGGTCCTTCATTTTTGTCCATGAAACAAACTTGCCATCTGGAGCTACATCTCCCAGGAGGTGAACGTTCATTTTGACAAAAAGCTATTGAGAAGGATGCCACTAACACAGTTTAAAGCCATATGTGGGGAATACCAGTGCTTCCAGGTGGTCCCAAGCCTTAAGCGTTACTTACGTAGGTTGTACCTCGGTTATCAGGTTAACCCTATGGCGACCCCCACAACAGCCCTCTAACATCACGAGGGCGCAGCATCTCCCTCTCAATAACATGTGGTAGTTCAGCTGTAGGGGACCCCCACCAGACCGAATATTGGAGTTGGGCAACCAGGAAACACACAAAATAGGTCAGGGAAGTCAATGCCCCCCTGTGAGTAAGTTCAGAACATTGTATCCAGTGATCTACGGACCTGGCTGCCAGCCCATATGAGCCTATTCATCAGGCCCTTAAGCCGTACCCAGAATACCTGGGGGGGCCAGGTCAGAACCGTATTAAAAATGTATAGAAATTTCGGGAGGATCTGCATCTTGGCCAACGAGATCCTAGTGGCCTGTGAGATAGGGAGGCAGATCCACGTGTCAACGCTGTGCTCCAGGTGTTCCAAGATGCCTATGTAATTATCGTTGTACAGTGAGACCGGAGATGTGGAGACTTTCATACCCAGATACCAAATACCCTGCGGACACCAGTCAAAGGCTTCCCCAATGTCCTCCCGGGCAACGCATGGGGTCAGGGGAAGGACCTCTGATTTCGTCCAATTGATCTGTAGACCTGAGAGTTCACCAAAATTGGCGATCTCCTCTACCATAGGTTGTAGGTTCTCTCTGGGATGTTTAACGTACAACATGTCATCCGCGTAGAGGTAGATTACATAGCTGAACAAATGGATTCTCACCCCCCTGTGTGCATGATACTCCGTCAGTAGGCAAGCCAGGGGTTTGATATAACAAACATTATAGGAGAGAAGGGGGGGGGGCAGCCCTGTCGGGTACCACGTGTAGGGTAGATCGCCTCCGATTGCATATGATTGGTGTACACCATTGCCTTAGGGGCCGTATAGAGGAGACGTTTCCACTGTATGAAGGAGTTGCCCCGGCGGGTGCGTCAAAGAACCTCAAAGATAAAAGGCCACTCCACCGAGTCAAACGCCTTTACGGCATCCAACGAGGAGGCTATTATCGGGATCTCCGGGGTCATGTAATGCATTAACATGAACAATCAAAAAAGGTTGTTTTGGGTGGAGCGTCCCGGGATGAAACCGGCCTGATCTGGGAGATCTAAGCTGGGCATATTTGGGAGAAGCCTATCGACCATAAGTTTTGCAAGGATCTTATCCGTATTAATCAATGATTCAGGTGCCTCGCTTTAAACTATCTACTATTGGGGGCACCAATTTCTCAGTCAAAGCAGCTCACCTGTGGAACTCACTACCCACCACACTCAGAATGGACCAAACCTTCACTAAATTCAGACAAAACCTGATTAGATGGCTCCTAGAGAATGCTGACAAATGAACTTGTAGAACTAGACTACATGTGTAAATAACTATATTGAAGAACCCGACCACATGTGTAAATAACTGTACATTTCTTCCATATAGTGATTGCTTATATTGTCTATTATGTATATTTTTCCTTATATTGTATATGTTTATATTGTCTATTGTGTATATTTTTCCTACCCCCACCTGTGGTAGGACTAGTGGCATCTATATACCAATTATTCCTAGATTTGATGTTTGCTATTACCTTGTAACCAACGTAACCTGTGTACCAAGCTGTATGACGTCTTATTGCTTGCACTCTGATACCCTCGGGTCCGGCGAACATAATAAATACTAAACAAACAAATGAGGGGCCTATAGGAGGGTCGCTTACGTGGGTCTTTGGCTGGCTTCAACAGGACTGTCACCAGGGCGGTTCTGGTGGACTCTTGGAGTGCCACAGCTGATTGTGCTGCCTCGTCCATTTCCCGTAGCTGAGGATTTAACAAATCAGGGTATGCTTTATATAATTCGGTGGTTATCCCGTCCGTGCCCGGTGCCTTCCCATTGGGGAGCGACCGAATCACCCTAAGGAACTCCTCGTCGGATGGAGGGTCGTTCAGCAGCACAACTTGCTCAGGGTCCAGCTAACCCCGGGCCACCCAGTCCAGGTAATGTGTAATTGAGTCATAGGCTGTGATAGATTGAGAGGTATCTAGCCGGCCATACAATTCACGAAAGACCTCATTGATTTTAATACTATCCCTAGTGAGCACCCTGTCGTCGCCCTCTAGCTATTTGTTCCACTATAGTGTCTAGTTGTCGTTCCTCCTCCTCGGGCCATTGCCATACGCAGCCGCCACTATAGGATCACCCAAGAAGCGCTCCTCCCTGTCCAAGTCCCCAATTTCCATGCGTCTCTCCAGCAGCCCAGCCTGAACACCCCAGGGGTCCTGTAGGCCCTGCAGGGTCTCCAGTCGTTTGATATCGCGTTCCACAGAGGAAATGGACCTACGATACTTTTCCAAAACCCACCTTCTTTCGAAATACAGCATTCCCGAAGATATACCTTAAACATTTCCCACACCACTCTAGGGTCGGGGACAGACCCACATTTCTTTGTAAGAAGGTGGAGATGTTTTGCCTAATCTCCTCTCGGAAGACTGTGTCCTCGAGAGCGTGGGACCTAAACTTCCAACGGAGCTGTTTGGGTGAGCGACTGTGGCCGAGCAACTGTACCAAAACTGGGGAGTGGTCAGAGATGGCCTTAGGTAGGATCTGGGCACAAAGGGTCACACAGGCCAGTTCTGGTGACAGAATAACATAGTTGATTCTGGATGAACTATAATGAACACTGCAGTAGAACGTGTATTCCCTACTAAAAGGGTGGAGGAGACGCCAGGAGTCTATAAGGATATGATTTTCTGCTATGGAGGCCCATTTCTGAGCGGAATTTCAGAGGGTGGTGTGGGTAGAGAGTGATCTGTCCAAGTCGAGTGAAAGAGCCATATTGAAATCATCTCCCCATATCGCCACATAATTCGGGACAGTCTGTAAGTGGTCTGCACAATTCTTGAGGAAGTCAGGGTCGTCATAATTTGGAGCATGCACATTGATACTAAGGAGGCACCATCCCGCCACCTCACCGGCACCCAGCAAATATCTCCCATCCCTATGCCCGATTTGTTCATGGAGTTTGAATTCCAGAGAACAGTGTATGTAGGTAGCCACCCCCCGGTGGTGTGTGGTGAAGGACGAGCAATACCTGTGGATATCCCAACCTACCACGTTGAGGAGATTACTGTGAGTGGGTTTCCTGCAAAGACAGAACTTTGACTTTGTGATTCTTGGCATAGTTGGAGATCAGGCACGCCTTCTTACCATTTGTAAAGCCCTGTATATTCCAGGTCAGCAGCGTGATTACGTTGTCCCTATCTGCTGCCCTTTTAGACGTGTGTCATAGCCCTTTGTGTTGATATATTGGTAAGCAAACCCATCTTGCATGATTGTATCATTGTGTGCCTTGCCGCACTCTGTCCTGGCCCATATTGTGTTCTGAGCGCCCGAGGGGTGCTTAGGTTCCAAATAGGCCTTGTACTCTTGAGTATTCCACCTCACCAAACCCCCCAACACCCGTACCCCAACTTAACTAGAACAGCTCCACCCACGCCAGAAACATAAACCTAGCGGCCTCATCAGCCCTCCCCACCCTACACTTATCTGACTAAAACCCAACCAAAACTTCCTGTGCCACTTGGTGTGGGGGACTGCTGGCAGCGGAGGCCATTGCAACAATTATTGCATAAAATCTATTATGACCTGCAGTGCCCAAAATCTGATTGCAGATTAAGCCTGCCCCTGCCACCTGTACCACTAGAACATCATTAACATTGCACAAGACTTAGCGTTCGCTGTATAGATATCAAGGTGATCTGCGGGGGGGAGACCCCCGGGTCTGGAATATCCATGGCGAAATGTTCGTCAGCTTCCGTGGAAGTGAAGGTGGTGACCCTGCCATCATGCACCACTCTTAACTTGGCAGGGTACAGCATTGAGTACCTCATTTCCTTCTTTCTTAAGATATTCTTCAGACTGAAAGGTCTTTCTGTGGTCCTGGACCTGTTGACTAAAATCCAGGAAGAGGCGAATGTTCGCCGAGCCCCACTACAGAACCTTCTTTTCCATGGCTGATCGGAGGAGTATGTCACTATCTCTGTAGTTGAAAACCCGCGCTATGATGGGCCTCTCCGGAGCCCTGGGGGGTGGAGGGGGGGGGCAAAGAGCGGCTAACCCGCTCTATCATGAACATGCTTGTGACTGGTGGGTTCTCAAGGATCTCCAATAGCAATTTTTACAGAAATCATTCCATGTTGTCTATAGGCGTGGACTCTGCCCCCCCTGTTATCCTTATATTGTTCCTTTTTGAACTCCCTTCACAGTCCTCATTCTTTGCAACCGCCTTTTTGACTGTTTGCTTCCTCGCGCTGGAGTGTCGCAACCTTATCCTCTCCTCTCTGATCCTCTGTTTGGACTCTAACATCCTCCCACAGTGCTTGTCTATTTGGATCGCTGACACATCCACCTTGCAGGTTAGCGCATCTATTTTTGCTCCCAAATTATCTGTACTGTTCTTCGGCGCTAAGAATGTTTGGTTCAACGCAGAGACATCGAGATGGGTCGGGCCCGGAGTTTCCGTCGGGGTGGGAGAGTTCTGATCGGCTCTGGCAAATTGGTCCATCTTCGCCTGCTTCTTGGGGTTCCCCATAGTATGATGATGGGGTACAGCCGAGCTGGGGTTGTCCCTGGGAGTCTTCTTAATTTCTTTCTTTATTTTTCCTTTTTATTATTTTTTCTTTTCTATCCCCACCTCCCACGCATTCTGTGTCTGTGGAGCCTTACTCCTGGTAGATCCTTCTAGCGACCCCCTCAAGATGTGTGGGGGATTTGGAGGACCCCTGTCATGTGCTGGGCCATGCGCAGAGTGTCGAAATTATGTCCGTAGAGCCCAGGGGCGTGCAGGTTGGTGGCCCGCCTAAGGGGTAGGTTGTCGCCCGCAGCACCCAGACACCTGTCGTGTAGTTGGGCCTCCTCCTGGTTTAGCTGGGCCGGAGGTTGGGGCTGGGGCCGGAGGCTGGGGCTTGCGGAGCCCAATTCTGGATTAAGGGAGAGAGGGAGGCCCGTCAATCCTACTGTGCACAGATCAAAGATGCAACCCCGATCGAGTTGCTAAATGACTTCTGCGTGAGTTTTGCAGCCCGGGGCCACCCGCCGCAGGGGCGCACGCACCCACCCGCGTGGCGTAGCGCCCAAGTGGCAAAGGGAATCAAAATGGACTGGGGCAAGCTCAGCCACTCCACATTGTTTCTTCTTCTCCAGCCAGGTGGAGCCAGAGATGGGGGTCAGCAACGAGGGTGACGGAAAGTTAGATGACCCCCACCAGGACGGTCCCCCAAACTGACTGCACGCTCTTGTGACACCACGTGGTTTTAGAGTGGAAGAGTGCTGCAGCCCAGGCGTGCAGTGGACGTTCGGCACAGGAAGGTGCTTCCTTCGCATTAAGTGTCCGGGCCAGGGCCGACACCCGGGATGCAGGCCCCCCCAGCGCTGAGCCCAGAGTGAAGGGACACTGATTCAGGCTGGATCGCGCATGACCGCCGGCCCGGCAAGCCCATGGAATATGTATCCCACATTGGCGGTCCTCTTTGGTGGCCCTCACAGCTTTGGCTCTTCCCCCGCGACGACTCTATTCCCAGGGTGCCTCAACGGACGCCATTACTGCTGCAGGGGGGGCCACAGTGGAAACTGACCGCGCCACAGTGGGCCTCGCCCCAAACCCGGACTCTGAGGGATCGGAGCACAGGTGGCGCTGCCAGGGCAGGCACTTGACTACAGCCCGCTCCGACCAAAGCCGCGGATAGCGCGCCCGGCGCTTTGTGAGGGTGGTGTTGGCCACAGTCTGTTCACTATATACGGGCGGGTGGTTGCAGCCCCAGGAGCCAAGCACCCGCTGACATGGAGATGGCGTATAGTCAGTAGGGACCTTATGCCTGGCGGTTCGCTGGAGCAGCGCGCCTCCTCCTCGGGGCTGTGTCGCAGCAGCCTCCTAACACCTGGGCTCTTGTCCCTTCCACAGAGGTCTGTCCGCTTTCTGGTTAGCAGGCAGCGGTCGCTAGGAGATCGGAATCGTTGGACACTGCTTCTTTTTGACTTTTAACACGCAGTAGGTAGGATATTCTCTCCAGGATATTCTGGCCTCCGTCAGAGCCTTCTCAGGCGCTAGCAATTTCTCTTCCGCGCAACAGCGCCCCCTCACCCCCTAGCTGCCTGCAATATTTCTGATAGAAGCTTGCAGAGAAACCATCTGGTCCTGGAGTTTTATTTTTGGGTCATTTCCTTATTATTGCTACTACCTCCTCCTCTGTAATATCTTCCTCTAAGCTATCCCTCTCTCTGCCTGTAATTTTCTGAAGCTAGAGTCCGCTGAAATATTGTTAGACTGCCTGTTCAGGTACCTCAGTCTTCTATAAAGGCCTATAGAATCTTACAAACGAACTCCAATCGACTCTGAATCTGTCACTATTGTACCATTTTGTTGCCTAATACCCAAGATTGCCCTTTTCGCATTCATCCCTCTAATCTGTCTGGCCAAAAGCCTATCTGCTTTATTGGCACCTTTATATAATATTGCTGCCTTGTAGTCAGATGTGCTCTATGCATTTTCTGTACACAATCATTCCAATTGGCTTCTCACCTCTCATTTTGTTATGAGTTATTTTTTTTCCCCTCTGCTAAATCCTACTGAGCCTCCCTAATTTGAGCTTCTAGTTCCCTTTCCAACGTTACCATTACTTTCTTTCTCTGTGCTTGGATCGCTATCATCTCGCCCCTAATAACTGCATTAAAAGCCTCCCGCAGCACTTCTTGTTGTTGCCACATTCTCCTTATTCACAAAATAATCGTCTATTTTGCTGCCCACCTATTCCTCCGACAGTTTCAAACAATATTTCACAGGTACATGTGCATGTCCACATCCCCCGACGAGGTCCCCACCCTTTCAATTCCACCATCAATGAGGTGTGGTCTGATGTTGATATTACACCTAGATTCACCTTCTCCACCTCTCCCAACAAGGTGAACGTCCTCCATATATAATCAATCCATGACAATGTTTGATAGATATGGGGAGAAACATGTGAACCCTCTTTCTGTTCTCTTCTTTGAATGCCACACATCCCTAAGGGCTAGATGTTCAAAGTGCTCCTTCAGGAGCTTAGACTGGGTACCTCCATTATGGCCTCACACTCCTATCTAAATTTGGGTCCCATGCTAAATTGAAATCTCCAATCAACACTATCTCCCCTACTGCACATTTTTCCAGTTTCAACAGAAACTCCCTCATGAATGCCTCTTGCGCCTCGTTGGGTGCGTAAATCGTTCCCAAAGTCACCGTTTTGTATCCCAATACAATCACTAGAAAGAGGAATCTACCTTGTTTGTCCACTAATGTTGGCTCAACCTTTACTTGAAGTGTAGCCTTAAACCAGATTAACACCCCTGCCGTCTTCCCCAAAACATTGGCTTGATAAAGATGTGTAAATTGATGTAAACTCGGAAGTGATCTATCTGCCTTCTTAATATGGGTCTCTTGCAACATTATTAGATCAACCTCGAGCCACCTTATCTGTGTCTCCACCTTCCTGCGTTTAATAGGGGAGTTCATTCCTCCAATGTTATGGAAGTAAATTGTCAAAGACATCCTTTGTCTTAAATTCACTACCATTATTTGTCTGCGCTCCCAGGTGGTAAGTTTCTCTTATCCCTTGACTACCAGCACTGTCTGTTTCTGCCCCCTCCTTCCCCCCCTACCCACACCTCCCCCTACTCACTCTCAAAACACCAATCCTATTCCTTGCCTACTTTGTTCCCCCAACCCTTCACCTCCCTCTCCTCCCAATCAGAACCAGATATCCTACAAAAAAAGGTATCATCCTGAGGCTCTGATCCTGATACAACCCCAGGAATATCCCTAAACAGGGCGAACTGCACCCCCCCCACCCCAGCCCCATAGATTCCTTGACGCTGTCATCTCCGCCCTACCTCCGGTAGGCCTTCAATCTTGCTGTATGCTCTGCTCATGTCGCCTCACCTCCCCTTTGGCTGGTCTAACTTTCCAGTAATGTCAATGACAAGGTAGACCAAATGCGGAGGAAATCTGGTGTTTCTCAAATCTCCCCAGGTAGTCCTTCTCGGCCCGTTTTGCGTGAGGGACCTCTTTGCGTTGCAGCCTTTCTGCTTCGTCTGCTTTGCCTGCTCTGAGTCTCTGGCCAGTCGCATTGGAGGTTGCTGTTCGGGGGGACAAAGTATTGTGGTTGCCCTTTGGACTGCTCTTCCTCTACCAAGTTCATGATAGTCCCTAGTTGCACGTTGTAGTCCTCTGCTGTCTGCCATCCCAAGTAAACAACAAACCAAACGAAAATGTCCACTTGTAAGGCATGTGCCTTGTCACCAATTCCCTAGTCACCATGCTCATAGCCTTCCTTTTCTACAATTTAGACAAGACCAGGTCCTGAAAAAGATGAATTTGAGTCCCATTAATTGTTATATTAGGTTGTGATCTCACCGCCCAGAGTATGTCCTCTTTCATTATATATGACGAGAGAGCCACCAGCATATCCCTTAGCCTTGTACCTGGGCCTAATCTCTTGGGGCCCACCCTATGTATCCGATCAAACCTCACATCTTCGGGTGCCATTTCAATGAAAAGGCTCCCAAAGCATTGTTGAATCGTAGTCTTTAGATCTGCATCCCTTGTCTTCCGTAAGACCTTTTACCCGATTGTTTGCTCTCCGAGATCGATTTTCCAACTCTTCCGTCTGTACTTCAAGATTATTTGTGGCTCTAGCTATTTGTTCCAGGAGCTCGCTATTCTGGCCAACTTCTTCTGTTAGCTCTGTTAAGCCCCGTTCTGTGACATCCACTCTTGTGCCAATTTCTCATTTCTGTCAAAGAGCTCTGAATGTTTTCATTCATCCTTTCAAGCTGGACCTGGAAGGTGTTCACCCTCCTATGTTCCATACTTTTTAGGCATTCCCTGAGATCTTCTTTATTTAGGGCCATTATAGTCTCTAATTCCTTTTCTCCTGATGTTTGCAGTGCCCCTTTATCCCCCGTGGGGGTTCCTTCGGTACAAGGCCACCAACAACGTTCCGGCTGACTCCCCTGTGTAGTGGTGGGTGTTTTGGACTTTGTAAGGGTGGTTTTCCCTTTAGTTTCTGGCATCTGGATGTACGCGCTTTCACCCCCCATGGGGCTTCACCATCTAACCGTTGGATCAGTTCACAATCTCCACACAGCTCCCTGTTGCTTAAGAACTGATGTGATGCTCAGCACCTGCCCGCCCTTTTTATAAAAAGATATCCTCAATCTTCTCACTTCTCTTCAGGGTGGCAGTTCTTGCAAAGTCCCTATCTCAGGCCCGTTTTCCCTTTAGTGAATGTGCTTCACAGGGCACCGCCTGTGTCCCCACTTCGTATCTCCAACTTCCCTTGTCTTCCTATATACAGAGGTCAACACCCTCCACTACAAGAGTTGGAAGATTTCCTAGTGCTTCACCAGTGCTTTTGCTATCGTGGCCAGGCACTTTATATGTCCCCTTCACACTCCCTGCTCATAATCACTTCAGCCTTCCTTATTTATCAGGGAAGGACAGTTCCCCCTCCTTGGTCAGAGTTTTCTGTCCTCGTCCTTTGTCTCCACACTGGCCTCCTTACTCTCCAGATGGGCACAACCACAAATCGGATCTGGCCATGGGACCCCTGTCCTCTCTGGGAGCTCCACACCCACGTCCTCTCTGGGAGCTCCACACCCATTCACTACTTGCGCCTTTTCAGCCTTGTCGAATTATCATGACCCCACCACTCAAGACGCTCGATCTGCCTCCGTGGTCCCTTCTACAATCCCATTATGGTGCTGCATGCTCACCATCCTCCTCTGTGCATGCACCTTCTCAGGACACTGTTCCATCCACTTCACTCCTCCTCTTCATCCAGGCACACCTCCAGGAACTCCAACCTCGACTGGGGACCCGTCTCGTGCCTCAGTGTCACTGCCCGATCCTATCCCTCTGGAGCAAGGGCCTCTCTCCACACAGCTACACCCAGCGCATGTAGGCTGATTCTTCCTCAACTCACTATACCGCATCGGAGGAGAATTTCGGGTGTCCTCCACCTCCCATTCTGCCCGTCCACAATTCTGGAGCCGGCGGCAAGGTGCTGTCACAGGTTTTTTGTCGGCCTGCAAGACTGCTTATTGTTGGCCCATCAGAGCTCAGGAAACACGTCTCTTCACCCCGGCGGCCAACTTGGAATCAGATTACTCTTTAATGCATGTTTAGAGAGTGCTAAGCGATAGACTAGACTGAGTACTCGGTGCCACTTTTAATAGAAACCAAACAATCATACTATCTCAGGGGGGACAAAGCTAACTGCTTCCTCGCTGTGAAACTAAGGTAGCAAAAAGCCAGAAACTTTATCACACAATTGAAGAATCAGGCTGGGAATTTAGCAAGGGGGGAGTGTATATAACGCAGATCTTTTATGCTTAGGCTTTGCAATGTGAGAATCTGAGTGGCGAAGCGCATAAGGCTTTCTTGAGGAAAATAGACCTACCCCAGGTAACAGTGGAAGATGGACAGCATTTGCAGGCCCCATTTACTGAGGAGGCGGTGGACAAGGCAATTGGGACTCGAAACAAGGTCCAAGGGCCAGATGGGTTTGCAAATGCTTATTACAAAACCTTTCGGAGCATACTAGTCGCTCCCTTGACAAAACTTTTTAACCACATAAGGGATGAGGGTAAAGTCTCATGGGATATGGGACGCTCTGTAACCACTCTGATACTAAAGCCTGCTAAGAATCCGGCTGAGTGCACTAGTTCTCTCCCCATCTCCCTGCTGAAGGGAGATGCTAAGCTCTACACAAAAGTGTTGGCTCAACGGCTGATGGTGGGGCTACCTACCATTATACACCCAGATCAAGCTGGGCTCATCATGGTGAGGCAAACCTAGGACAACATTCTGATGACAGTGAATGTAGTGATATAGAACAGCACACAAAATGTCCATCATAGCTCTTGATGCAATTAGAGCATTCAATAGTCTACACTGGTGTTTTCCAAAGCTAATATTAGAGACATTCAGATGCGGACCAACTTTTACATGCATGGTCCTGGCCAACTTCCAGATACTGACTCTGAAATTAAAGATGAATGGGTGGCTTTCGATCACAATTCCGATAAGGAAGGGTACGCTTCAGGGGTGCCTGCTGTCGCCACTGATTTTTGCGATGGCTGTGGAGCCACTGGCACAGGCGATAAGGGCGGACACAGAAATACAGGGGATCATGGTTAAGGAAGTCTCACACAAGGTTGCGTTATATGCAGAAAACATATTGTTGTTTTTCCGAGATACTGCAGGCTCACTCCCGAGGGTCCTACGGCTTTTAGAGGAGTTTACGGAGGTGTCGGGATTTTGAAAGAACTACTCCAAATCAAAAGCACTTAATGTTACAGAAGACTCAACCTTAATAAATGTCTGGAACAGGAGATTTGCCCGATCTGGGAGCGGGATGCTATAGAATATTTAGGGGTGAAGCTGACTCTGACCTATGAGGGATTGTATGCAGCCAATATTCTGAGCCTCTGGAAAGCCCTGCTGGAAGACCTTAAGTGGTGGGATATGCAAGAATTCTCATGGCTTCCTCGCATAACGGCCATTAAGATGACCCTACTCCCACGATTCAAATGATCAAAACTCTTCAGAAAGGAATCCAGCGTTTCATTTGGTGGAGGGAAAGAGGCCCAGAGTACCTAGGAGAGTTATGTTTGGTCCCCCAGTCATGGGGGTTCCTAAGGTCTCTCGATACCTATTGGTTGCGCAGTTATCTCCCATGTTACAATGGCCCTTAAAGGAGTCCTACATGGGTTGGTGCACCTTGGAGCAAGGCGCCACAGACATTCCTATGGGGATCCTGGGGTTCTTGGGACAATCGCAAGGGTAGCAGGGGGCCCACCACTCGAGACCACAAAGTGTTCTCTTACATTTTGGGACAAAGCTCGCCCGAAGAAGAAGCTAAACCTAGGATTGGGCCCACTTACATCAATGGGATACAATATAGATTTAGCTCAAGGTAGATCCCCAAAATTTTGGACTGACTGGGCTGGGCAAGCAACCCTTACCTTAACAGATTTTTATCAGGCAGGGGTCCCATTGCGATTTAAGGACTGTAAAGCAACCTTTCTGGTGACAGAAAGAGAACTATTTCGCTATCTCCAGATCAGACACTGGATAACGAATAGAGTAGTCAGGGAGGAAGCTACTAGGGAGCCCATAGGGTTGTAATTAATAATGAGAGGGCAGGGTTATCGTGACAAAGAGTGGCAAGACTACCAATTGTTGGATGGGGCCAAGCCCGGGGACAACCTGCCATACATGTCCAAGTGGGATCAAGACCTGCGGATCGCCATCACGGAGGAGGAATGCGGCCAGATTTGGTGCTGAGCGCTGAAGAGTTCCAAATGCACAGCCATCAAAGAATCGGCTTATAAGATATGCTTCCGGTGGTATATGACCCCACATGTGTTACACTCGGTTAACCCTGAAATTTCTCCTCTGTGTTGGCGAATCTGTGAGCAGGTGGGGAACCTGGGTCACATGTGATGGGCCTGTCCAAAGGCGCCAATTTACTGGAAGGAAATTGTGAGCCATATCAAAGATATCTTGGGGATTCAGTTTCCGCTTAACCCGGCAGTGGTGATTTTGGGGGCTGCGGCGGAGGAGCTAAACACCGCAAATGGGGCCGGTGCTGCTTTTACAACGCATATGCTGACAACGGCATGGATTACGTTGGCCCATGGCTGGAAGACTGTGCAGGGCCCAATTGGAGCTATGTGGTGGGTAAGAATGTGGGGCCTCATGGTGATGGAAGTGTTTCTGGCAATATGGCTCCCATTCCACGAATATGTATCGGCCAGAGAACAGAATTACTTTAAGCCTGCCTTATTGTAGAACGTTTCGGTCCTTTCAAAGAAGGGGGGCAAAGGGAAAGGAGCTGTACTGAACTAGAGAGAACCCGAGATAGAAAGTTTGAGGTTCAACAAGGATGCTATATCGAGCCACCATCGATTTACTTGGTATGATATACGTTTGGTGGGGGTGTGGGCAGAAAGTGATGTTGGGGAGTTAACATTATGAATACGGATGTGAACTAAGACTGCTGATATGTATCATTAGCATCATTACCTGATTCTTGATTGTATGCAATTGTCATTGTCTTGTGAACTCCACAAATAAATAAAGCTTTATAAAAATAAGTGACAGGGTCCTACGCCCCCTTCCTGGAAGCGATTGGGTGTAATTTCCAATATTTAAGAAGGGGAGGACAGATAATGAATGACCTTTCAGGTCTGCTAGAACAGTGTATGTCACGCTGGGAAATCGTATCCCAGTCAGCGGGCCGGGAAATCGTATTCCAGTCAGTGGTGGATGTGATTACGAGCGGGTGGTGGTCAACATTCCCAATTGCTTCCTTGGGCATGATATCCTTTGACAATCATTCAGCTCGTCATCTAACGTATTCAGTCTAGTACATGCTGCCTATGGGGTTTCATGGTTTAGATTCCTAATCTAATGTTGGTGCTCTTTGCAAAGAGATTTCTGTTTTTATGACTTTTTTTTGTTCCTCCCCTCCCCCCCTCTACAGTTTCATTTTTGGTTTAATTTAGTATCTCAGCTTTCACTCAATAATGAAAAGTTATACACCCATGTCTCAGAAGTCTGCTTCACACTTAATTCATAGAACTGCACTCGGGACACTTTGACAATTGGGTTTGTGTTTTAAAAAAATAGGTTATTTGTGCTGGTGTCTTTCTTCTAATTTATTTGAGTGGTGGTTGAGATGACAGTTGCTGCCGGGTAGGGTGTTACCGATGTCGCTCACAATCTCTACTAATGAGGACCCGCACTGTAACAAGGAATAAAGTTGCCACTACTTAACGTATCTTAGTGGTGGACTTTCATTACCGACTAGGATACGTCACTGGCGACGAGGATATTCATTACCGACTAGGATACGTCATAAAGCAATGAAAAACATAGGTGAAGCCAGAGATGCTGAGTGGGATGTGAGGATTACTGAAGGTGATAAGTAACACCAGTAAAGAGGCGGATAAGATGGTGAGAAGAATTAGAAGGTGTTTAGAGTTGTGGTTCCAATACTGCAATAGTAGAGCAGTGGTGCTGGCAGACAAATTACCAACAGAATTGAATGGTGGTATGTCCCTGGAAATAGTGTAGTAGCACTGACCCAACTAAGCTAGCGGGTTTAAAATTCAAGGCTACTAAAATAGCCTAAAACAATACCACGTTATGTAATATAATCGCGGTAGGAAAATTAGGGTAGATAGCACTGCCACCAGCCAAGTCTTAATGTTAAGGGAGCGAAACAGTGCTCCAAGAGGTACAGAAAAAAAGGCTAAGAATTAACCCTTTCCAATACGCCATATAAGATGGGGTGTACTTGATCTGTGGTTAAATGACTATGTAAAGTTAATGGCAACTTTACCCTTTTCTGGGGGACAGTAGTCAGCCCCAGAAATGGAGTCGGTGGGAAGTCAAAACGACAACCCTGTGTCACTGCACTGAAGGTGCTGTGTAACTCACACAAGAGTGGGGCTACTGAAGTGGTGTACTCCAGAGTCCACAATCGCAAGAACAGATGAAATACACATGGCAAAACACAGGTAAGAGTGGGGAAAAAGCTCACACTCTTACCAAGTGGAAAAAATAAACTCTAGAAATCCAGCAAAGCTGCTGAGGGACTCACTAGGTAAGGGAAATTAGCTATAGGAGGGGAATTCTCCCTAACATGGCACTAAGTAATCCAGGAGAACCCCGAAGAGAAAGATTCACTGATCACTTTAAGACTGGCGGCTACACTGTTGTGAAACTGCAATACATGTGGTATGGGTTTCCGCCAATCCACAACAGGTGTGTGTGTGTGGTTTGGATGCATTTCAGGTCCTCAAAGTGAGAAACATCACATATCGTCCCAGAACACTGCAAGTGAAGGAGAATCAGCCTGTCTTTTTAAACCTTTTGTATTCTAGTCAAACAGAAAATTACCTTTTCTAAGAAAATCTCTGCTATGATTAAATCTAAATCTCCACATGTAGTTTTATTTCCACCAAACAACTGCATTACCATAAGCCGTGATTGCCATTGTATATCAGTCCCTGTAGAAATCACAGTCCTGTTGTAAATCAATGGATGATCCATTGCATAAGTATCAGTAGCCGTTGGGGCTCTCGCTGATGGTGTGAAGTTCTCTCAGGAGCAATGGACGGATTACGCTCCACACCTTCAGAAACGTTGTGCCACAAGCTGATGAACCACTCACTTGGACCCTTTTCTCCAAGCGGAAGTGCTACTAGACACAACACCTCAGGTTACATCAAAATGAACAGGATACTGCAGCTGTAGAGTGAGAGGGAAAGGAGAACTATGAGACAAGACTGGGACAGTTGCAAGAAGACAGCAAAAGGCAAACAGATGGTCAGTTGCACTCCTTACCTGCTTTTGCAGTGTCTCAGCTGTAAAGTGACTCCTCTCATAAGGGACAACACTAGGGATAAACACGGAATAATACTTCTCTTAATGTGGAACGAGATACCAGATTCCCTGGGAACTAACACAAAAAGTCTTAATCCCGAAGAAATAACAAAGAATAACCTATGAATCAAGTTGTTTCCTGGCCACGTAGTCCTACACGGTAAGACTGTTGAGAGAACACTGGATTTGTGTCTCGATCTTCCTTTTGTCCCTGTGCCCCCTTCCAGGTATGATGTCATCTCGTTGACATGATGGAAATGAAAGGGCTTGCTGTCCCATAGGACTAGGCACTCTGTACTTGCCAGCGTCTGTCACGGAAGCGTTTTTTGAATCTGTTGAGTCTGAGGGCTTGACCCTGGCAGACCAGGTAGGGTGCTGAGGTGCCAGAGTTTCTGATAAGTGTTGGTGTAGTATTCTGGATAGCGGAGTGCTCTCCCCGCTGTCCTGTTCCTAACAATAAGTGGCTAACCTCTTCCCTTGATGACCTGTTCAACCTCCACCATTTCAAAAGTACCCCTTGTGGGCAAAGTGTTGGAGAGCGTGGGTTTAGAGCAAATGCAAAACACATATTTTCAACAGAATTTTTATGTGCAGATGACAACCAGCAATTGGTACAACTGGAGTCGGCAGATGATGACTTCTGATGGTTTGAGGTGAATTAATCGTTGGATTTGGTAAAGCAAGTTTGTACTAAATAGAACGAATAACAAGAAAAGTGTTTAGTCAGGTCTGATGTTGGATTTTTCCTTGTTCTTCATTGGTGTCCAGTCAAAGGGTCAAATACATTGATTCGAATTACAATAGTTTCGAGTCAAAAGGACCGAGAAAAAAAAAGGTCGAATGCCTTTTTTAAAATGTATTTTTCTTTTTGGCTTCTGTATAGGAAAAAAAAATTGCTTTTACACCAAAAATGGGGGTTTAGGGGGGGGGGGCCCATTAAAAAAGAATTTTAAAAAACATTCAACCTTTTTTTTTCCGGTCCTTTTGACTCGAAACTATTGCATTTGAATCAATTGTAGTCGACCCTTTCACCTACAACCGCTTCATTATGTTACTGTTGTCTCATCAATCGTTATTTATGTGGAAAAAACTGTATTTTCCCCATTCTGTGGTGGCTATGGGGCTTGTAAAAACCCAACAGTAAACCTGTTAGTGTTGGGTAAATCACACTGAAAAAGAATGGACTACAATCTAACCATGCACAGAAACTATTACTGTACCCTTAATTCGTACATAAAAGAATATCAACATTACATATAGTGTCAATTTTGGATATCCCATGGAAAAGTATATTTCCTTTGGGTTACGTGAACTGAAAAAATTAAACATGCCAAATATCCGTTAGCCAATCAGTGTATCCAAGAACACAAGGGCAGGGATATTGATGACCTCTGGCTCTATCTGTGAAATTGACAAAATCGACCAAGCGGTAAGAGGTGACAGTAAAGAAAAGCGATTATGAGAACAAGAAGCCACATGTTTTTCAATTTTTGGACTACAAAAATGGGTTTAAATAAAGATCATGTGTTTTTATGAAATTGAAACTATCTTAAGAAAAAAACATGCTCAGTTGTATGGATCTTAAGACATTCTACAAAAATGACATAAGCTGCAAGAAAACATTTGGCGATAATGTCAGAAATTGATAGCATAGCACATAACACAGTCACACATTGAGTGTTGACACTACACTTCATTTAGTGCAGAGATTATACACTCAGTCAGTGGTGAAATACAAAAAGCAACGAACAGCGGTAGTAGCACCACATGCATAAAACTAGACTCGACGAAACAATCAAGGATTTTGAATCTCAGCGTTACGCCTAAGATTAAGCAGAATCAAAATACATATTCATAATCTAAACAAATGGACAGTAAAGAAATAATTTGAGATTGGAATCTGAAAGATGGAGAAAATACACCATGCTAAGAGGGCTGTAGAAACAGACACAGTGTTGAGAGTTAGTCCTTCGTTTATCTCGACCAAACTCTAGAGATGTTTATTTATTTTATTTATTGGACATTTATAAGGTGCTTGTACAACAAGATAGTGTTTCAAAGCGCCACAAGGCAAAAGGGTAGGGAGCAAGGGAAGAAATAAATAATAGAAATGTCAATAAATAATAAAACAGCGGTCCTACTAGGCCTCGGGCTAATCGAAACCTGCCAGTGCAAAGAGACAGAAGGGGGGGTGGCTGAGCGTGGGGCTAAGTGCTAGAGGGTCTCTCCATGGGGACATTCTAGAGGGTCCCCCAGGTTGAAGTGCTGTGAAGGTGCATGTTGCAGAGGCAACAGTTAAGTGTGAGGGTGAAGACGTCCCAAATGAGATGGGGGGAGGGTCTACCACCCATTAGGTAAGTGCATGCCTGAGACAAACCACCCAACAGGCAGGTGTAGGTCCGGAGGCCAGTGCAGGGGGGTGGATGCTGGTGGTGATTGGGCGGATGGCGAGGAGCCTATTTGGACTCTTGAGGGGGCTGGCCGCCAATCTCAGTGACTGAGGGGGATGGTTAGCACGGGAGGGAGAGAGGGAAGGAGGAGGAGGAGGAGGAGGAGGAGGAGGAAGAGAGGTGAAGAAAAAAGTCTTTAGTTGTTTATGGAACCTGGGGTGAACCGGGTCAATACTGAGAGAGAGAGAGGGCGACTGTTCCAGAGGAGGGAGCCAACGGAGGAGAGTGATCTCCCCTACGCGCTCTGCTTGGAGAAGCGTTTGACCAGCAGAGAGTTGGAGCAAAAAGAACGAAGGGATCTAGAAGGAGAGTATTTATTGAGAGAGAGCTGCAGGTAGCGTGGCCTGAGGCCCCAGACAGCCTTATGGATGATGCAAAGGGTCTTGAAATAGATCCTTGCAGCAACCAGGAGTCAGTGCAGAGACTTAATGGTTGGAGAGATACGGTCCGTGGGCTTGAGGCCAAGAAGAAGTCTTGCAGCCCTATTCTGGATTAGTTGAGATGGGCGGGGGGAAGAAAGAGGCAGGTTGAGGAAGAGGCTGTTGCAGTAATCTAGCCTGGAGAGGACCGGAGCTCGGGGGGCATTGAGCTTCTGGGGGAAGGTGAACAAAGGGAGAATTCCTCTAAGGAGGTCAAGTTGAAAGTGGGCTTTCTTGGCAAGGTCCAAGATGTAAGGAATTGTAACGCTCACCTGATTCCCACGGAGGCGCAGGTCTGGCTTCGAGTGCTGATGCTTCTTCAATGGTGAAGCGCAGGGCTCTGAAGATGGACAGGAAGGGCCCTCTACTCTGGCTTCTCCGGCTCGCAGGAATATTCCCCTGTGCGTGAAAAGGGAGTATTACCTACTGACTGAGTTATGCTCGAGCCTCCCACTCTCTTCCAACCCTCCACGATACCCTTCCACGATTCCCCGTGAAGTCTCACCTTAGGGTCAGGAAGGATGAGCTCTCCATCCTGCTTCTGATGCAGGGGCGCGTTGAAACCCAGTTACTTCACTGGATTGAGGATTGGTGGGAGTTCAGGTAAGCTTGACTATTCAGGTAAGGCTTTGTAAAAGTTCTGTTGCAAGTTCAAAAGTCCAAGCTTAATAATAATGTTCATTGTCTTTTGCAGCAAGCGCTAATGCTTATGTCTTTTTTCCCCTTAGGGGCCGGGGTTCGGAATGCCGGAGATATGGCACCGACCCGAAGTGAAACGTGCAGTTCCAGTTGCAGTAAATGGCAGGTTAGATCTGGATGAGCGCTCGGGAACTGTCTTTGCTTACGCTCATTCTATGTCTTTGTCTTTTTTCCCCATAGGGGCCGGGGTCCGGAAAATGCCTGGAAGCGGCAAGACCCGAAATGAAATGGGAATGACCCAACAGGTAAGTCTTATTCCCTTCCTTCTCTCACCTCTTATTCTTGTCTTTTTCTCTAGGCTCTGGGAAGTGGCTGTGTATCCGGATAATCGCTGCTGAAGATGGAGGAACCCAGGAAAGGTGAGTGAAATGCAGCGCTGCAGCGATCGTAACGAAATGCTTTTAAAAAATAATGTCTTCCCTTTCAGGATCGTCGGTGATGTCTCTGTGGTGCAGATTCAGCTGGTAAGGTCTCTTGTCTCCCTTTGCAGGTGATCCAGGATGCTTTTCCTTCTTCTGTTCTCTTGTTCCCTTCCTTTGCAGGTGATTCAGGATGCTGACAGGCGTGGCTGAAGTCCAGATGCAGGAGCTGACACGGTGAGCGTCCAGCTGCGAGGAGCAGAACAACGCGAAGCATGAGATGCTGATCGGGTGTGGTTTAAATAGCTTTGGAAGAAGTTCTCAGTGTGTATCCTTCCACCGATCAGGTATGTATCCTTCCCCGACCACACCCGGGTGGAAAGTAGTCCCACAGGTAAAGTAGTTCCATTCAGGCCTCAAGAGGGCCTGGATGTAGCAGCATGGTCTGCATCAGGTAAGTGCACATTAAAACACTTGAACACATGCCTAGCTTTATGAGCCTGGCGCCTAAGGCGCCAGGACAGGGGTCCAAAGGGCCCCAGCTTGGGCCCGCTGGCACGCTCCTGGGGGAAATGATGCCTGCCTCTGGGGTTGCTGGGTGGGACCTGGCTCCTTGGAGGTAGGCATCATGACAGGAATGAAGGAGAGAGGAGTCAAAAATGACCCCAAGATTTCTGGCTTCACTGGAAGGAGAAGAGTGAGAGCCCATAGAACGCAGCTAGAGTGCAGGGGGGAAGCGGGGAACAGGTGTCCCGATATGAAGAATCTCAGCCTTACTGGCATTAAGACATAGATCGTTGGAAGTGCACCTAGACTGGATAGCAGAAAGGCAGTCGGGATGAAAGAGGAGGAAGAGAAGGAGGAGGAGGAGGGGAGCTTGAAGAATAGTTGTCAGCTGCCTAGCACTGGAAGTGATGGGAGAAGGCAGAGATCAGGTGAGCAAGAGGAGCAAGGTAGATGTTGAAAAGCCAAGGCGAGAGGATTGAGCCCTGGGGAACACCACATGCAGAGAAAGTGATGGTGGAGGAGAAAGAATCCAGGAACACCTGGGAGGGGCAGTCGGTGAGGAAGGAGTTCAACCAATCCAGTGCCTGGTCTGAGATACCAAAGTTATCTTGGAGCCTCTTTATGAGGATAGTGTGGTTGACCGTGTCAAAGGCGGAAGAGAGGTCAAGGAAAATGAGAACAGCAGGAGAATTAGAGTCCAGATTTGCAAGCAAAACAGACATAAAAGAAAATGCCACCCAAACATAAACACTGCTTACATGTGGCACAATGAATTGGAAATCCAATCCAATAGTTTTATCTTACAAGATAGTAAGAAAGTAAATGTATTCCCATTAATAACCATAGATTAAGGCACTATTTAAATGTAAGAAAGTAACTAGATTTGGTAACTTCTTTTTAACAGATTTTCAGATGCAACAGCAACATTAAATAAGCTCAGTACTGAAAGAATCTGATAAAGCACCAATCACCAAAAAGAAACTAATTTAAAGAGCGGATGAATTCAGTAGTGCTATGTGAAGAAGGATATTCTAAAACAATAAAATTGCGACACAAGATGTTGAAACAATGAATAATCTCTATACAGATTGGGATACCAACACTGCATCATAATAACATTTAAAAAATGTATTTAATTAAAAAAAAGGAGACATTAATAACATACCGAATATTTTTTTAAAAAAATACTTTATTTAACAAAACATGGACAGACTACATGACAATGACGCAGAATGGCATATGCAATGCATGACCTAACAAAAAGGAGCCAAGTCTGAGTCCACATGCAGATGACTATCGATATTCAAAGTCTGCCCTTGTATCGAGGGGGCACCATAGCCATCCTCTCAACCCACTGTTACTGGGTGGTGCCCGAATTCCCAGTTCGAGTCAGATATAGGCACAGCATGGCCAAGATATTCTTGGGCCCACAGGTCAAAGTTATTGTGGCAAGAAAAGTCTCATCCCTCTCATTGGTGTATACCAAATCCCGCAGCCGTTCTCCATGTGCCAGAGCCAGTTAAGATTTCCAATGACGAAGGATACATTTTTTAGCAGCCATTCAAGCCAAATTGAAAAACCTTCTGGTGACTATAGACACTTGACCAATATCTCCTAGCAAGTATTTTAGGGAGGACGTAGTAGGTGAAAATCCACAATAACGTCTAATGTCTCAGAAATTTCCTGCCGATATCGGGCGATGGGAGAACATTCCCAAAACATATAATGGGTATTAGCCGGTGTAGCCCCACATTTCAAGCATACATTCTCAGACCCAAGTGAGACTAGCAATCTTGGTAGGAGTATAGTGTAACTGATTGAGTACTGAATTAACCGATACCCATCATTCAACACTTACTTGGTGAGGAAGTGACACCTTCTCTGCTGCACATCAGAGAATTAACAATTCAAATCACACTCCCACTTCATATGCGCCTTGTTTTTGGTGTATTAGCTAGTCTGAATTAAACTATACAGTTTCAATAACATCCGCCCACTATCCCCTCCCTCCAGGATTGTGGTGATACTCATGCGTTTCAGGCTCCAGTGGGAATGAGGGCCATAGCCGTCGGGCGACTGCTCTGATACGGTAATACTGCAGAGTCTTCGTGAAATTGCCCCCATTTTAGCCTTGAATTCCTCTAAAAACACAAACCAACCTCAGGATATAAATCCCCCAGCACCAACAGCACGTCACCGCCCCATGCTCTATGAATTTTGGCATCGTATGTGGGAGGTAGGCCACTACAATTGTACAGGGGAATCGCCCTGTTGTAAGGTGCAGTGACCGCCAGTCTGTGGCAAATCCTAGCCCACGCATTTACTGTGGTATGGACCAGGTTGAGGGAGCAGGAATCGACATAGTTTTCACTGAACAAGACAGATTTAATGTCTGTGGGGGCTTCTCCATGGTTCTCCATGGTCAAATGTACCACCTCTGCCTCTGATGAGTACCAATACCCTACAAAGTAGAGCTCTCGAAGACAGGCGCAGACAGTACATTCCGCTCCTATGGTTCTGTAAGCTGTTCCCAACTGATTCTAGCACCCCCTCCATAAAAAGCCCACTGCCAATTATCTCAGTCGTGAAAAAAAACAATCTCCTCTGCCAGATGCGGACATTTCAGAAATAGTACAATAGTTTGGGGAGCACAATCATTTTTAATAAGGAAAGCCGCCCATACAATGAGATAGGAAAAACCACCCACACCCACAGTTTAGCACTGATCTTTTGCAAGTAGCCAGCATGATTGTCGGTGTACTGCGATTTCTGCGATCTTGAGTCCATAATACAGAGGTACCTGAAATACATGCAGACCCATTTGAAACCCATCATCTCAGTCGGTTGAACACTAGAATCAGTAAGCAGGAATAATTCCGATTTAAATCGATTCACCGTATACCGAGAGTGGTGTGCAGTCATTTTTTCGAAAACAAAAATGTCGAAAGTCATTTTTTCGAGAAAAAGAAATCGGGGAAAAAAAAAGTCTAATTCTTTTTTTTTTTTAAATTATATATTTATTTAGGGGTCCGGGAATAAAAAAAGGGGTAGAATAAAAAAAATAGAAAAAAAGGGGGATAAGGGGGGAACCCCCCCCATTTCGAAAAAAAAACGTATTGAAAAAGAACCACCCAGAGTATCTGAAGAACACTTTCACTGTATCCATCATCTGCCCCAAGTTAATTATAGGGTCCCGCACATATAGGAGGGTATTGTCCGGGTGCAGTGAAATCACGTGTGGTGTCCCCAGTATGCAGATACCCCTATGCTCATGCAGCGCCCCCATCCTTGCTGCAAGCAGCTCTATGGTAAGCGCAAAAAGCAGAGGAGAGAGCCGGCAACTCTGCCGCATTCCTCTACCCAGCCGCAACGCCTTTGAACCTGAAGATTAGTGCGTACCCTAGCTGTGGGATGCAAGTACAGCTGCCGTACACAACTCATGAAATAGCGCCCAAACCGAAACCGTCTCAAAACCTTAAATAAGTACAGCCACAACACTGAATCGAAGGCCTTCTCAGCATCTAATGAGTTGAGAAATAATGCAGAACAATCGCCTGAGATTCAGCGCCATGGATCTGCTGGGGATGAATCCCGATTGGTCTGGGTGGACTAGCTCGGCCCCATATGGCAGCAGTCGGGTAGCCAACACCTTGGCGAACACCTTAGCATCAACATTTAATTAAAGACAATGGCCTATGCAGGGAAACCTCTGCAGGGGGCTTATTGCGCTTTAATAATACAATGATGATGGCTTCTCTAAGGGAGGCTGGCAGTACCCCTAATTCATTGACTCGTCCCATACATGTAGCAGTCTTGGGGGCAGTGTTGCCCTAAACTCCTAGTATAATTCAACCCCAAGGCCTTCCGACCCTGACGCCTTGCCAGATGCCAAGGCCACTTTTGCATCACACACCTCCTCAACTGATCGCGGGAAAATCACGTAGATTCCTTGTCTTCGTTTTTCCCTTGGCTTCCCTCCTTCGGGTTCACATGACCATCGTTAGCACAGTTCATTAATTTCTAACACAGTACAAGATTTACTTATCTCATCAGAAGGCAGGGTCTCCCGTCCCCCATATTTCTTTTGGCAATGGGTCAGAGACTTTCGAGTGTACAAGGGATTTGATGTGACCCTTGTAGGATCACTCTGACACCTAGCCCTTTCCTAGTGCCTTCTGGTACTTTCAGTTTCAAAATAGGTCCCGGTCAGTGTCTTTTGAATGGGATTTCTTTAAGGTTCAAAAACACACAAGTTCTTTGTTAATCAGTTAATCAGTTCCTTGCTTTCATACTATGTTGCCAACTGCAATTTTGTGCTCAGCACAGTATGGTTCGCTGTCAGCTTGTTCTGACTCACCGGCTGTGCGGAACCATTTGGTTTGTCTTGCCTCTAGAGTCAAGGACGGTATCACGGTAGCCAGCATGCCTCCCTGCCTGAGTTATCAATGCAGGAGGCCCCGTGCACCATTCACATCTGCTACTCCACAGATCAGCTGTAAATCCCAGTCAAATGTTTCCACTTTCAGGGGCTTGGCAGGTCTGGATTGAAAAGGGCAAGGGAATTTTCCTCCTTGTCGTCCTGTCAAGTCTCGCCACCTTTTGTCTCTGTTGGAACTGCCGTCCTGGAATAGCTGCTTCCTCGTGCGATTGGCCTTGCTCGTAATGTGCTCTTGTGCTCTGCCTTTTATCCTTGTGGGGAAGGTAAAGGGTCGTCAAGTATGCATGGTTGTCAATTGCCTTACTCTGCCTGACCCGTGTTGGGGCATGTCAGGTATTTGTATTTGTATTTATTGTGTTTATATAGCGCTTTAATCCAAAGCGCTTTACATTATAACAGAAAACATAGAACATTATAACAATAGAAGCAATTTATAATCATGAATCAAACCAATAAAACAGTAAGTAGAGCAATTAATCTGTGAGGGAAGAGGGAAGGGATGAGGAAGGGAAGGAGGAGGGAAACAAGGGGTATAGGGTGAAAATGAGGGAGGGTAAGGGGAAGAGGGAGGGAAGAGAGTGGATCATAGGGAAGATTTGAGGGAAGGAAAGAGAATGAGAGGAGGGGAAGGTTTGATGGCGGGGGATGAAGGAGAGATTTCAGAGAAATGCGGAAGGAGGAAAAGGTAGGTATAGAGCGGATTGAGAGAGGTAAGGAGTTCCAGTGCAGGGGGGCTAGGAGCTGAAAGGAGCGAAAACGGGAGGAGGTACTTGGGGAAGGAGGGACGGTGAGCAGGAAGTAGTCAGCTGAACGAAGGGAGCGGGAAGGAGTGTAGGAAGAGAGGAGAGATGAGGATGAGCAAGATTAATGAGAGATTTAAAGAATAAACAGAGGAAATTAAATTTTAGTTGGGAGTGAAAGGGAAGCCAGCTAAGAAAGGAAAGCGAAGAAGAAATGGAGTCATGAGGGACAAGGAGACGGAGGGTACGGACAGCTGAAAGGTAGATAGATTTGAGGGGGGCAAGATGAGAAGCAGGTAGTCCAAAGAGTAAAGAGGAGCAATAGAAGAGGCGAGAGAAGATAAGGGAGGAGATTAAAAGTTTAGTAGCATGGAAAGTGAGAGAGGAGCGGACTTTGTGAATATTGAAGAGGTGGTAGCGACAGACGCAAGAGAAATGTGGTCGGAAAAATAGAGAGGGAGGAGTCAAAGTGAAGGCCTAGATTGCGAGCGTGGGCACAGATGGGAAGATTAGAGGGGGGGAAGTGAATGAAAGGGGAGTAGAGGGAGGGGGAAGAGTGTTGGAGGGAAAGAATAAGACTTCAGTCTAATCAGTATTGGGAGAAAGAAAGCGGGATGACATCCAGTTTTTAATGGCAGTAAGACAGGAAGCGAGTTTAAAGTGGAGGTATTAGCCAAGAGACCTATTGCCATGTCCTGGAAAACTGCTGCAGGCCACAATATGGAAAATGGCGCAAGGAATTTGAAAGGTGGGCAGAGGCGGAGGCCAAGGTGTGGGTGAAGGGAGCAAACAGATCTGAACCTGACGGTAATAAGTGTGTAGCATGGAAGGTGTTTATTTGGGACATGTTTCATCCATCCGACGACAAACCCCAATGAGCGCACCAATCAGGGCAGGAGTCACCCATTACGTGCCCAGTTAATCACTCCACAGCACCCAGTTGACAGTGGCCAACCGTAAGACATGAAGAATGCAAAGAAAAGTTGAGCCCCAGAAAATGAGGCATTTACCGCTGGTATAAATCAACACATGGCACATGTAGGAAGTTGTTTGTTAGTTGTTATTTGTTGCTATTAAACTGAATGTAGGCATGGAAAAGTGAAATGTTGAATTGCACGACTGTAACTATACAAATGCCAATAAAAACATGTTAAATTTAACATTTACAGGACGATCAGCTCTACTATCATGACCAGGGTGACTTGTAAGACCAAGGTTACACTCAAGACCAAGGTGATCATCAAGGCCAGGGTGTTGATGACCAGGCAACCTGGGATATTGAACCTAATGACCCTGCCAGCTATGATCTAATGACCCAGACATATCAGTTTTGCCGTCAGCAGACATTGTTCTCCAGCATGGGGTCTGGCATGGATTCACATGCTCATGAATAGTCCCCGTCGTCAGGCCGGGAATCCTCGGTATAGAAAAAAATCAGTATCAGTTTCATTTCTGATCTGTCTTTCTCAGTAGTAACCAATCACTGGTCTCTGGGTCATAGTGCCCCCAGCCAATGACTGCCCTCTCCCTAAACCCTGCCCCTGGCAGCCATCCTCAGATTTTTACCGCACGTTCAAGTGTTGGGAGTCCTCGTGCTGTAGCTCTCGAGCTTTTGCTGTGTTTTCGCGCTTTTTTCAGGAGATTTTCTCATTTTTTCGGTTAAATAGAGCCTTAAGCTCCACCGTTTCTACATCTGATGAACGGGGATCCGTTTCGGAGTTTCTACGCCCCTCAAGGGTGAAGTTTTCGTCGAGTTACGCTTTTGGAGGATTCCAGAAGTTCCGAGGCCTACCCCGGACATGGCGCAGGAGAAAGGAAGCTCGACGCCCGGGAAGCTGTTCAGGACCTGCCCTGGATGCCAGCTTCAGAACGTTTTCAAGGAGGACGAGCATTCGTTATGCCTCTACTGTCTCCCTGAGTACAAGACGCACAAGGAAAAGGACTGCGCGTTTTGTAGGAACATGTCGGAGCGGACCATGAAGGATCGCCACCTCCGTCTCGCCAAATGGCTGGAAGGTAAGAGCCCGCCAGGCGAGAAGAAGAAAAATAAGTCTGAGCGGTCTTCTAAGTCCTGTGAGGGTGCCCTGGCGACGGGGGCCCAACAAAAGGCTAAGCACCGCGAGTCCGCGGGCACCGGGAGCGCCCAACGGTCGGGCTCCTTGGCTGCCAGGCAGGGCGCATCCTCCCCGGCGCCATCAACCACGAGTCAACGCTCTGGCTCGGGTAAGAGGAAGTCCGAGAACCCGGCGAAGCTTCTGGAGAGGCCCCGATCGATCTCGAAGATTCCGGCAGAGGGCGAGCGAGGCTCGGACCCTCCCCCCAAGGTGAAGGCCCCAGGCGTACAGAAGGTGACGATGGCCTTAATTCACCCTGCTAAGACCTTGATTGAGGATGTCGCAGCGGCCCTGGCTCAGCTTGTGGAGGCTACACCAGTGGAGGCGCCCTCAGGTACCAGAGTCTCCCTGCCACCGCGGAGGGAGTCGTCTTTCAGGCCCATCGAGAAGACCCCCACGAAGTCCTCGTTGGAAAGGGTGGGGGAGGGGCTGGTGGCCATCGTGGATACGGACACGACCTCTGAAGAGGAGCTCATCTCAAGAGCCCTCGCTCCCGTCGTTTCCGGTGCCACAGGACACCTCGGCGGCCATTTTGTCAGTCATCCAGTCCTTATGCTCGGAGATAAGGACTAGGTTGCCCCTTCCTCCGACGGAGGTACCTGAGCCAGACTCGACGGGGGAACCGGAGCCAGGACCTTCGGGGAGCCCACCACTTAAGAGGAAGAGGACGCATCCTAGGCCTCCTCTCCCGCCTCTGCGGCCTTCTCTGCCTTCCCCCCCGGTACACTACCCACGGGGATGATACAGGCATGGACACGACTACGACGGGTACGGATGACGACAGAGGCAACGACGGGATGTGTCCCCCGTCGCCCCCTGCCCGGGCGTCCCCGCCCGATGAGATTGGATCCTTCCATGCTATGATTTCCAGGGCATCCGAGCTCTTCCAGCTCTGCCCCGAAGAAAAGAAGGAAGGGTTCCTTTACCAACGGCGCGAGGCTAAAAGGAAGACGGTCCTCGCCGTACCGCTTCTTGATGACATCTGGGATGAGGGGCTCGCCCTCCTCAAGAACCCTGCCACGGCTCCTGCGAAGAGGGACCAGTACGAGAAGAAGTACCGGGTCCCTGATGCTGCCCCCTTGTGCCTTAGGGCGCAACCTACCACGGATTAGGTCGTTTCGGCGGCGGACAAGAAGAAAGTGGGGGGCATCGGCCTCGACTTCAACCTCCCCGCCGGACGGCGAGGGTAGGAAGCTGGATGCGATGGGACGACGGGTCATCTCATCTGCAGCAACGACCATCAAGGCGGCCAACGCCCTGGCCATCGTAACCTGCTACGACAGGGAGTTGTGGTTTAAGATCGCCATTCTGTTGGACTTCCTTCCGGACGCCAAGAGGGCTGAGGCCCTGGAAATCTTACAGGAAGGTGAGATTGCCTCGGACCACCCCATTACGGTGGCTACGGACATCGCCGACACCGGTTTCCGTCAGTTGGGCAACAGCGTTTGCCTGAGACGACGAAGATGGCTCAAGGCGACGGATTTCCGCCAGGACGTACAGACCAAGGTTTTGGACATGCCCTTCGATGGGAACAACCTTTTTGGCAAGGCAGTTGATGAGTCCCTTCAGGCGATCAAGACAGACACGGAGACGGCCCGTGCACTGGGTGTGCTCCAACAGCGACGGCCGTCCTTTCGGAGCTCCGGAGGCAGACAGTGTGCCTCCAAGGGAGCCGGCAGCAGCTCCTCTACGTACCGTCAAGCGGCAAGATCTTCGGCGCAGGAGGCCTACAGGGAACGCGGCAAGTCAGGTGGATCCCGCCGTCGTCGCCAAGGTGGTCAAGGAGGCAAAGCGGCCTCCAAGCAAGATTGAACCGACTGTCGGGTCGGGCCCCGGCCGAAGCACCCCGGTGGGAGGCCGGCTGACGAAGTTTGTCGGCATGTGGGAGTCCATCTCCACCGACCGTTGGGTGCTGGACGCCCTGGCCCTGGGGCACGCCCTCGAGTTCCAGAAGAAATGCCCCCGCATTCCTCCCGTGGCCAGGAAGGAAAATCATGTCCCTCAACTGCTGTTGGAAGTAAGGGCGATGCTCAGGAAAGGTGCCATCGAGCTCGTTCCAAATAGGCTTCGGGGCTCCGGAGTTTACTCAAGATACTTCCTCGTAAAGAAGAAGACAGGAGGATGGCGTCCCATCCTGGACCTGCGACGACTGAACAAATACATCAAGGCACAGAAGTTCCGGATGGTCACCCTCCAGCACATGCTGGGACACCTGGAGGAGGGCGATTTCCTATCGTTCCAAAGAGGCTTCGGGGCTCCGGAGTTTACTCAAGATACTTCCTCGTAAAGAAGAAGACAGGAGGATGGCGTCCCATCCTGGACCTGCGACGACTGAACAAATACATCAAGGCACAGAAGTTCTGGATGGTCACCCTCCAGCACGTGCTGGGACACCTGGAGGAGGGCGATTTCCTATCGTCGTTGAACTTGGAGGATGCATACTTCCACATCCCTATTCTAAAGAGACACCGAAAGTTCCTCAGGTTGGTGGTCAAAGGGCGGCACTACCAGTTCAAGCCCCTCCCGTTCGGATTAAAATCGGCGCCCAGGGTGTTCACCAAGTGCCTAGCACCGGTGGCGGCGCGGCTGCGCCTGCAGGGGATCCACGTCTACCCCTACCTGGACGACTGGCTCATACGGGCAAGGACAAGGGAGCTCACCTTGGAACACACTGCGAAGACCGTCCAGCTGCTCACGGACCTGGGGTTCTCCATCAACTTTCCAAAATCCCACCTGGTCCCGTCGCAACTCTCCCTGTTTCTGGGCGCACAGCTCGACACAGTGGCGCGGCGGGCCTCACCGTCGGAGGAAAGGATAAGGACCATCCTGGGAAAGGTGCAACGTCTGCTGGCCACGGACCTGGCCAGAGTGAGGTCTATCAAGTCCCTCCTCGGAATGATGTTCTCCTGCATTTACCTGGTGCGCCACTGCAGACTTCGGATGCGGCCCTTGCAAGAATTCCTCGACGCCCACTGGATCCAGCCGACGGGCAGCTTCGAGGACAGGATCCCGCTCGACGAAGCGTTCCGTCAGGCGATACGATGGTGGGGTATCCGCTCTCATCTGACGGCGGGAACAGGTTTCCAAGCCCCGGCCCACCAGGTGACGGTGACGACGGATGCCTCCCTGGAAGGTTGGGGAGCGCACACCGGGGGGGTCTCCACGCGAGAGGCCTTTGGCTCCCGGAGGAGAAGACACTCCACATCAACATCTTGGAGCTCCGTGCAGTGTTCTGGGCCCTCAGGTCCTTCCTTCCGTCCCTCAAGGGCAAGGTGGTGAGGATCTTCACCGACAACACCACCACAATGTTTTACATTTGGAAGCAGGGCGGAACCAGATCCCCTGCCCTATCCAAGGAAGCCCAGGATCTGTGGCATTGGGCCGTCGCCCAAGGGATGTTTCTGGTACCCTTTCATCTGGCAGGGATAAAAAACACCAAGGCCGACTCACTCAGCAGAGAGCTGCGCTCGTGCCACACGTGGGAACTGCGCCAGGATCAAGTGGACCGACTCTTCCGACGATGGGGCGAACCCCAGATCGATCTCTTCGCGATGGCATCGAACTCCAAGTGCCAGAGGTTCACCAGCAGGTTTCCCCAACCGAGGAACATGGGCGATGCTTTCTCGTTCCCCTGGGACGGCCTGTTCCTTTATGCGTTCCCGCCTTTGCCGTTGCCACTCCGGCTCGTCAACCAGCTCAAGAGGTCCCGGTGCAGGATGATCCTCGTTGCACCGGCGTGGCCGAGGCAGATCTGGTTCCCGGACCTTCTGGACTTGTCAGCGTCCACACCAGTCAAGCTGCCGACGGACGCGGATCTTCTCTCCAGAGAAGGAGGCGCCATTCTTCATCACGAACCAGAGTCGCTGAACTTGCAGGCCTCGCTCCTGCAGCACTAGAGTTTGGAGGATACGACATTCCGGCCGACTGCAGAGAGGTTCTTGCGAAGGCCAGGGCATCCTCAACTCTCAAGTGCTACGGACACAAATGGAAGAGGTTCTCTGTCTGGTGTCGTGCACAGAAGATTAACCCTCTGCGGATTACGGCCCCTCAAGTATTGCCGTACCTATTGTCTTTGGCCAAGGCTGGCTTATATCACGCTTCCATCAAGGTACATCTGGCTGCCGTCTCACGTTACACCAGAACTACAGGACGGGCGTCCTTGTGGTCTCATCGACTGGTGAAGGAATTTATGAAAGGACTGTTCCGATCATTCCCGCCGGTGAAGGCCCCTGCCCCGTCGTGGGAACTCAACATGGTGCTGACTAGGCTCATCGGGGCCCCATTCGAGCCTATGCATTCAGTGCCGTTGAAGTTTCTGTCGTGGAAGACAGCATTCCTCGTGGCCATCACCTCTGCACGACGAGTGGGAGAGATCCAGGCCCTGTCTTGCAAGCCTCCATACTTGACTTTTCACGACACGAGGGTGGTGCTGAGGACGCACCCCTCCTTCATGCCCAAGGTGCCGTCGGACTTCCACCTCAACGAGCCCTTGGTGTTGCCAGTTTTCTTCCCGTCGCCTTTGTCGCCGGCTGAGAGAACTCTGCACTCGCTGGATGTAGCTAGAGCGCTGAAGTTCTACGTGGACCGCACGAAGAGTTTTCGGAAGACATCACAGCTGTTTGTGAACTTTGGACCTGTGAATCAAGGGAAGGCTCTCTCGAAGACTTCCATTTCCAGATGGCTCCCCGCTGCATCATGCACTGTCACTGGTTGGAAAACCGACCGTTGCCAGGCCGTCCGAGGGCCCATTCGACCAGAGCGATCGCTGCTACTACGGCGTTCCTGTCTGGTGTGCCCCTGCTGGACATCTGCAGGGCTGCTACGTGGAGGTCGACGCACACCTTCACGAGATTCTTCTGCGTCGACCGGGATTCCAGGGAGGAGACCAGAGTCGGCCAGGCAGTGCTGCGCAACCTGTTCGCCTAAGGTGAGCCTGGTGAGGAGGTAAGAGTTGCTTAATGTTGAGTTGTTGTATTGCTTGATATTGAGCCTTTTGCCACCTCCTGTGGTTGTGCATGTGTATACTGCTATGTATTCTTATATTCATGAGCATGTGAATCCATGCCAGACCCCATGCTGGAGAAGGAACAAGTTACTTACCTGTAACTGTTGTTCTCCAGCATGGGTCTGGCATGGATTCACATGCGAACCCTCCCGCCTACCCCTCTGCGGCTCTTCACTTGGTCATACTGCCACTTCACGTGCTACCAAATCTGAGGATGGCTGCCAGGGGCGGGGCTTAGGGAGAGGGCAGTCATTGGCTGGGGGCAGTATGACCCAGAGACCAGTGATTGGTTACTACTGAGAAAGACAGATCAGAAACGAAACTGATGCTGATTTTTTTCTATACCGAGGATTCCCGGCCTGACGACGGGGAATATTCATGAGCATGTGAATCAATGCCAGACCCATGCTGGAGAACAACAGTTACAGGTAAGTAACTTGTTCCTTACTGAACCAGGACCTATACCCCACCATTGATGACCAACTACCATTCAATGATCTCCTAAAAAGGCTGCAGATCATTTCAGAATCCAGACCCACAAATCTGTGGAGGACAGAGATTTTGTGGATGACATCTTAAATGAGAAAAAGGCAGTCAGTCAATCCATACCCCTCCTTAACTCCATTAAGAAGTGAATAGCTCCTTCCATTAACACACCATCCCTTACACGTACAGTTAATGCAATGGTCCAAAACGTTTTCAAGCCCTCTCCATTAGATCCCCTATATATTAGGGATCATGCGAAACCTGATTAATTTGTAGTTGTCACAACAAGGAAAGGGGCAGGCGTGCTATTGTCGAAATGCAAAGGCACCACCTGTTAAAGAATGTAAAAGACTGTATGCACTGGGTAAAAGAGTTGCCACATCCGGGGCATAATCCACTCGTCTAGCCAACAGCACTACGCTGCTTGCCAGTTACAACAGTGCCCAGAGGGATTTCGTTCAGAGCCACCTAGATTCAGTACCAGAGCCAACAAAGACTCAGTTACTGGAAATAGCCAACGATGCTAAACAAGTACCTCAGAATTTTTTACTTAGAAAATTGCTTTTTTTGTTCTTTAAAGTCAAGAGTGTTGCTTGGAAATATGTCATATGTAAACGGACCATTGTTATTTCACCATGTTTGTTCTTTTAGTTAACTTCATTCCGTTTGCTATGTGAGTTTTTAGTGAAGCCCATGATGATCTCCAATGTTTGATTCAATACAGAGACGCTCAGAATATTTTAAAGGACACCCTAGACTCAGCTGAAACCCCAGGTAGGGTTATAGTTGAGGGTACTTTACTTAAACGCCCCTCATGGCTTCACAATTCAGGTTTTAAGCCTGAAACCCAGACAAATCTTATAAATATGCCCATAGAGCACTCTACCCTATTCGGTAAATTGGTGGATTAAGCGCTAGAAGCAGCAAAAAAGGAGCATGAGACCATTTAAACATATGGGCAGATTACTAATAAACCCTATGTACAGAGGTGAGTTTTTAATACCAGACGTTCCTTTCAGAGCCAATGGTTTGGAAGAGCAACAGTCAAACTTTACTTCAAACACTTCCCCATGGTGTAACTCGCATGGTCAGTCTTCAAACTTTCAAACCCATCAACAAGGTTTTAGAAGAGGAAAATGACGGGGTATGGGTGCAGTCTCTAGAGGCTCCACTACACCCTCCACATCAACGTCCCCTCCCATGTTTCCCTAGTAGTAGGGGGGGGTCGCATCCCTCTTTTTGCCCACGCATGGGAGGATATAACATCAGACAAATGGGTGTTCTCACCAGTAACCAAAGGGTATTTGATAGAATTCATCGAAACACCTCAACATCATCCTCCAGGATCAAGGAGAATGCCACAGGAGTATCTCTTGATTCTACAAGCAGAGATACAGGTACTACTAGACAAAGGAGAAATAGAGCTGGTCTTATTGCTAGAGGTAGACAAAGGTATTTATTCAATCTACTTCCTTGTCACAAAAAGGATTTAACAATGCACTCTGTATTAGATCTGCGTCCTGCAAACACGTATGTCAAGCCGCAAAAATTCAGGATGACAACTCTACAGGAAGTATTTTCACTTCTAAAGCAAGGGGATTACATGACAACATTGGATATGAAAGATGCATACTTTAATATTTCAATGTTGCAAGCACACAGAAAATACCTAGGGTTCAAAGTACAAAACACTCACTACCATTTCAAGGTACTTTCCTTCAGCATAGCCTCTGTGAAATGGGGTATTTACAAAGGTTCTAGCAGTGGCAGCAGCCCACAGTCGAATCCAGTGTATCCTTATCTAGACGACTGGCTAGTAACAGGGGACACACCTCAAGCGTGTCTTTAAAACACCCAAGGAATAATCAATGTTCTGTTTCAACTAGGGTTCTAAATCAACAGGAAAAATATGTTGTGCCAAGTCAAATAAAACCGCCCTAGTCTTCCCCTCCAACGAGAGGGTCCAAAACATGCCATTTCAAATTCCTCGATATGTAGCCAGATGTCGGATGCGCTCAATATGTAGCCATGCGCCTTCTCGGGATGATGGCTTCCTGCATTTACCTGGTGCCACACGCCCGCCTGCGCATGCATCCTATGCAATAATGGCATGCGAAATATTGGTCTCAATCAAGCGGTCAGTGGTATGATCTAGTGGTGGTTTCGCAGGCCCTCATACTATAACTTTATTGGTGGCAAAAGACAACCTTTTGAAGGAAAATCATTCACCACCCCTTCAGTAGAGGCCAATCTCACCACTGATGCATCGCCATCGAGGCAGGGAGCGCATTTTCTCCAGTATGCTGCACACAGCGTGTGGACACAATCCCTAGCAAACAAACGCATCATCCCTCTCTAACTTCTAGTGGTGTTCAAAGCTCTACAAGCTTTCAAACAGCAGCTGTAAGGGAAAACAGGCTTAGTCCTAACAGACAGCACTACAGTCATATTCTATATAAACAAGTGAGGCGGGATACGCTCACTAGGTCTATTCAAAATAGCCCGACATATGGAATTTTGCAGTGAAGCGCAACCTGTTCCTCCTGTCTCAACATGTTCCAGGGGATCACAATTATCTAGCAGATGTGCTTGGCAGAAACGTACAACTTCCGACAGAACACAAATGGCAGTTGCACGCAGACAGCTCACAAACGTCTTCTCAGACTGGGGTCACCCAGACATAGAGCTCTTTGCAACACAAGAGAATGCACAAGGCCCAGACTACGCATCCAGGTATCCCCAGACAAAGTCCAAAGGGAGCACACTGTGGGTGAATTGGTCAGGGAGTTTTGCTTATGCTTTTTCCCCCTAACGCTTTCCTCAACAAATTCCACAAGATGCACCAGGAACAAGTCAAACTTATCCTCGTAGCACCAATGTGGACACATCAGCCAGGGTTCTCACACCTTCTGAAAATGTCTCTTTGCCCCCCCAGTCAAACTACCGTGCTTTTACAACCTGTGTGAGAAAATTGGCTGTATTTTCCACCCATTCCCTCTGGATCTTCTATTCAGGTGGCCAGGGAACGGCCATCGCTTTTGGATCCTGACCCTGCGGGTGGACAAGCAAGGGAGGATCACCTGAGAAGAGAGTCACGGGGGATTGGGAGGAGAATGCCCGAGGACGAGACATGGTATTTTACCAATCCTAAAAACACCTTATCTCTCCCTCCCCATTTCCATTTACTAAGACGAGGAGGAGGCCACTAGGATCAATGATTACCCATAGGAATAAAATGGGGACAGTAAGGGCAACCGACTTTAGAGAAAACCACTGTTGCACTAATATAGTCAGGCAGAATTCGGCATGGATAGGTAACCATTCACACCTAACTCCACTTGACTGTGTGTTCAGCTATAAAAGGTGTGGTCAGTCACAGAAACGTGAGTGAGCTGTGGATGCAGTCTGGTCTAGGGAAGCCCAGAAGCAGGAGCTGCAGGCTGGGGGAAGGCGAGGCTTGAACTCGCTGGCCCCGTGTGTGTGGGCTGCAGCTTGGCAAGGGAGCTGTGCCTCCAGGGAGAAGCGCTGCCTGCAATCAGCAGGGGAGGACCAGCAAACTGCTTGTTCCCTTGGGGCCAGTGCCGACCCCAAGGGTGTCTGAGGAGCAGGTGGTGAGACCCTGACGTCAATCCTGCACTACCTGAAGGAGCCGCCTCTATGCAACGCTGCCTGGTGAGTTTCAGGAAAGAATGTAAGAGAAACCCCATGAGCGAGCTTTTAAATGAGAGCAGAGTGGGAGAAAGGCACAAACAAGAAAACGGTATAGAATGGGAAAGAAAGAAAAGTGTGAAAGTTAAAAGTGAAAGAAAATTGAAAAGGCTGAAAGTCCAGCAAGGATACAGAAAGCTAAAGAAAGTTTGCAAGAAAAGCAGATCAGGGTCGAAAGGCTAATTAAAGCCTGATTGAAACGGATGATGAGAGAAAGTGGAAAAGAAACAGTGAATTGCCCGTAATAAGGTAGGGGCATGTGAAAAGGTAAGGCACGCAAAGGAAGGTGCAAGCGTGCACAGAACCAAAAGAGGGTGCAAGGGTGCACGGAAGGAAAAACAGATCAGCAAAGTGCCTGGGTCATGTTATAGAGGGTGCAAGTGTGCACGGAAAAGAAAGCAGAAGAAAAGGAATGTAAAGAGCATCAGAAGGAAATAGAGGTGACAGAAGAATGTGAGAGCAAAGAGGGGCAGTCAGAGTGGTCGCGCCTAGGAAAAGCAAAAAGCCTCGGCCTTTCAAAAGCCTCTGGTTCTACCCCATGAAAGAATGGTTGATGAATTCAAGACAGAACTGTAACAAATCATATGTTGTGTTTGGAAGCTAGAAGAGGCCTAGAGCTTGGGGACGGAAGGAGACCATGAGAGGCCTATTTAAGAAATCAAAGTACATCCCGATAAAGAACCAGGTTTCAAAGTTTCAAAGTTGTGTTTCAAAGTTGAAAGGGGCATGAGCTTGAGGAAGGCAACCCTGAGAGGCCTAACTAAGTGAGGTACTTGTTACGTTTTGTTGAACTGGTAAAAATGATTGAAATGTGGGGAAGGGAACACCGGAAAGCTTGCAAACGGAACTGCTGTTATTTTCTTTAATGGTGTTTTGAAACTTGCTGAAGCTTGGGGAAGAGAACCCCAGGCATTTTAAGGTAGTTGGAAATAACTACAAGGGACTTGTGGAGAAGGTCGTATGAATAGGTCTGTGGATTGAACTTATTTGTGTGATGCCGAGTGCAGTTGAGTGTTGCTTGCTGCCTGGAGCTCCGGTGCTTTGCTGCTGCGACGCATTTCTTTTTTGAGTCTGTCGTTGCTGTTAACCCTTGAGGAGGAGCCAGCCCACAAATACTCCTGCACCGTTGCTTGTTTTGGCTGGGTTGTTGGGAGTTTTGGTGCCTCTGAAGACTTTATTGGCACAGATTCCTACGTCGCTTGGACATGGAGAAGAAGCGATTTTTCCCAATGCCACGGACAAGGCTCCAATCCAAGTTTCAGGTGAGCGAACCTCCCACCTCCACTCAGGAGAGCCCAATGCAGCAGATTGTTTTCCCCCTGGGGACATTCTACACATGTAGGCACACCCCTGTTCCGGCAGCCACGATGAAGGATGCCAAGTCATGGCTGCAGGACTCTAAGGGGGGTGTAGAATGTGGAGGCTTGGTCCATGTCTCGAAAGGAAAAAAAAAAAATCGAAATCCTGCCACTCACGTTTCACCCTCACTGAATTCTGGAAGGCTACCCGCCGTTTGCAAGCTCTCGCTCATTCCTTTAGGCAGGGCAGTCAACGCATCTGCACTACTTTTGTCCCCTCCTTGGGAAGGTTCGGCTGACCCTACTGATGCAGAAATTCTGCAGAGCGTGAGGACAGACCCTTTAATGGCTTCAACTTCACCAGTGATTGAAAAAACTGGGATCGAAGTTCTCATGGCCCCTGTTTCTTGGGGCCAAAAGCAGTGATGTCCTGTCATCTTCCAGCATGACGAGACAAACCTGTTCTGACACAAACCCTTGCTATCTCACCTTGCTCTCACTGCAACAGCATGGGGACATCTTATAATACCTGTGAATTGGATTTGGACACACTACCTAGCCCACAGTTCATTTTGGATCGTCCATCAAAGAAGTCACCTTTGCCCATTGACGATCCTGGTGGAGTTGATCAACCAAATGGTCTCAGTTCTACTGAACCCACCCCTGACAGAGAGAGACCATCTGGGGAAACCTTTTAGCCCTCCACCCCCCAAGAAGCATCATGTGGAAGAGAAGTCCAATCTCCCTCATGCCTATACTGAGGAGGTTCCTTTTGTGGCACTTACGTATCCTCCCTTTTTTTCAGCAGATGTCCCGGAGAATTATTCATCATGTTCATCATTCTCCTTTTCAACAAATTGTCGTCCTCCCTCTTCCTCAAAGTCCACTGGGCTTTACACAGATAGGTAAACTCAAACTGACCCGATGGCTACAACTTTAGATAAGGAAGAAATGGCCGATGACCTACACTCTGGGCCTTTTGATTTGCAACAGACTCTTATGTCTGCCCCCCATCGCTTTGGCCCCTTTACATGAAACTCCATGAGACTATGAATGATAACATGAAAGACCAGGCCACTCTGTTGGCTATGATTGATTCTAAAATAATATTTAGTGAGTCCTTTATTACATCTTTGCAGTCTAGGGTGGATCATGACGCCGATTGTGCCTACACAGTCAAGAAAAAATTGCAGGATGCCATGGACCTGGAGAGAGCTGATAAAAAATGCATTTTGAACTCAGTACTGGAACTTCAATTGAAATCTTTGGTCTACAACAGGAAAGAAGATGACCCTACCACTAACAATAAAAAGGATTGCCCTTTAAACAACATGGACTGTATATAAATTAATTTGTCTAAAGACGACGGAAAAGTGCCTGTTAAGCAGGTCTCCGACCCTTGCCTTCAGCCTGGCCTATTGACACAGTCATCCTGGGTCTAAAACAGGAGAAAACCGCAAGTCTGAAGAAACTGTTATAAGTTTGCACACAAAGAACATCACTGTAACGACATGCCGGATGGCAGAATGGCAAGCAATCCATTTGACACCGCTGACGCGGCTCATGCAGGGTCAGAGAAAATTGCAGCTTTTTTTCTGATCTTTCACAATGCGGGGAAAAAGAATCTACCTTGCTGCCTAAAGAAGCTCCAAGAACAAACAAAAAAAATCGAAGAACATATCCTTACCACCAAACCGAAATAGGAATAATAGCTGCACATTTTTGAGAAATCTTCAGATTCCAACTTAATTGAGCCTTGTCTCGCAAACTCAAAAACCCCTTCAGACAAGACGTAAACAGGACATCCTCATCTTGGAGAGGGATAAAGAGTCCATGGCGAGTTGGCCTCCAAAAGAGATTCCTCCCTTCGATGATTCACTGGCAGAATGTTTAGATCTCTCAACCTACTCAATTGACGAAGAAAACTTTGCAGTCGAACACGCAACTACCCTAGAACGGCTTCCCAATGGTCTGAATAAGACAGACCTGCGCAAAGCCTGTCTCCCTTCTGATTACATCACTTACCCCAGAAGTAGAGCTAGCCTTTAATTCGTCTATTATCCACTTGAAAAGGAATTTGCAATCTATGGAGCAACAAACTCCCTTTCTTACCTTGGAGGAAGGACATGAAAGGCTCACTCTTAACAGCAAACCGACGTCCCCTGGTAGACCTTCTTTGTCGAAACGCTCTCAGGACCAGGAAACACCAAGGTTAGACAAGAAGCATCCAGCCAAAGGTGACTTAAGTGACTGGCGGGAGTCTAATACACAACGACAACGGGTACTGAAAGGTTCAGCCACTAAAAAAGACGTATATTGTGTGCTTCTGACTAGATTATGAATGTTGGATGATGGCTTCATTTTAAGTTGTGCCGACGTGATGCTGGTTATGCACCAGCTACCTACTCTTCTCTTCCTAAATTCTGATGACATTTTCATTGTGGAGTTTCCTAGAAAAGGCTGCCTTGATAAAGTGATCCACCACTTCATATCTAGGGGTGTGAAAACCGCATTGCTTGAGGCAGCACATCTTCTCTTACCTATGGGGAATGACTTGATAGATATTTTAGGCGTAGAATGGTGACCTACGTTCCATCCAGACTTGCACAATTACCCTCACCAGGCTCGAAAGGCTGTCCTGTCAAAAAGTGATGGTAAGGACATCAGAACTGCGATTCCATTCACCCAGCCAACCGCACGAAATTACAAATCCCCCATATGTGGGATCCCACTATGTGGGTTTGCAAAAAGGAGACATAAGAATTAGTCACAGGAGACCTTCACCCTAAGAGGTCAATATCTGTTCTGAAATACCCTGTCCAAGCTCAACTCTGTGAACATGCACAAAGGGGGAGCTCTGAGACACAGTAACGTTCTTCAAAGTAACAAGTTCCACAACTTCAGATGGTATTTTGGAACACTAGGGGTTTTACCCACTTAAGTTCAGACCCTGTGATTCTCTCTGGTTCACCTGATATTGTCTGCCTCCAAGAAACTTGCCTTACAACAGCATCGATTTTAGATGGGTACGCAGCATTTCTCAATCCTGCATACAAAGTCTCGAGAGGACGTCCTGCTGCAGGTTTGCTGATCTTCGTGAACCTGGGAGTTGGGATTACCATTATGGACGACATTAGCCCCATTCCCTTTTTACTAATGGGATTCTAATTATACCGAAGGATGAGACTGGGGCGATGAAAACAATCCTAATTATTAACGTCTATTGGAACCCCCAGAAATTCACTAGGGAAGCGTTCTTGAACATAATGATGGATTCAATAGACGACATCTCATTGATCCAGAATCCCCATTTTATCATTGTGGGAGGAGACTTCAACTGTCATTGCCTGTGTATAACAGTCTAACAACATAGCAACCTCGGTTAGGCCCTCATGGGGATCCCAGAAAGCAGTGAGACACTGCAAATCTATGGACGACAAAGATTTGCATATCTTGAACGGTAAAACTCGGGGAGGCATCCCAGCGAAGCCTACATGGTCTGGTAATGGCAAGACGAGTACACAGGATTGTGTCTTCGTCTATAGTGCAATGATCCACCAAGTCTCTGACTTTGAGGTGATTTGTCGAGATACAAGTGATCATGCCCTTCTGCTCCTCACTTGGAACTATCCTCTTCAACCCTTGGGTGAAAAAGTGTTTCTGAACTTAGAGACCACGCAAGGTGGTAACTGTTTGAGACTGAAAAACCATGACATTCTCTCCTTGAACGCCCAATTTGTCGAGCATTTGAAAAGGGGGGGCATTCTAACTATGGTACTTTTCTTTGTGAATTTATGTTCATACCCAGAAAGAACAAGATGACTGCCTTCCCCTGTAGACATTCCTTTTACACAGTAGTAAAGGAACAGAAAATTCTTCTACTTAACGACCGTAGGAGCATTTCATATGCGGCTCCTGAACAGCGGCGGTCTATTATTAAAAAAAGAAAGCAGAACTATAAGAATGGGCTAAAGAGAGAAAAAGTGTCCTTATTACAATATGATGCAGAGCTGGTGCTGATGGCCATCTTAAAGAAAGACACTAGATCTACGTGGCAACTTCTTAACTAGACAGGTCATCTGGGTTTGATGTCGCTGGCAAGTGTTCCCGGAAGAAATCTGGATTAAATTCTTTGGCAAGCTATTCAAAACAAAAGATAACATCCCTTCACTAGACCTTGAAGTTAAGACGCTCTCCTGGTCTTTTACCCTGGATTACAAGGATGTGAAGATCCTTATTAAAAAAAAAAAAGGCTAATGTTTCCAGAGCCCTTGGTCCAGACGGGATAACTAATAATATGATAAAGCAATCTCCTGAGCTCTGGGTCCCACTTATTCCAGAAATTTTTCATCAACTCTTCAAATCCAGATTCCCGAATCCTGGAGTAAAGTGATTATCGTTCCGATTTTCAAAAAAGGCAATAGGAGGGACCCGTCCAACTATCATCCTATAGCCTTACTGGATGCCATGAGTAAACTGTTCTCTGCTTTTCTTTTAAAGCAATTAAAACTCTGGATATGATCGACAAACAGACTTGACCCTAGACAAACGGGTCTCTTGAAGGGGATGGGGACGGAATTAAACCGCCTCCTGCTTAACATACTTAAAGGAAAGGCACTTGATAGTGTCGACCGTCAGCGCCTTTGGAGAAAGATGGAACTGTGGAATTGTCCCCTCCCCCCACCCCTCTGTTGGCTGCAATCAAATCTCTCTGATTCCACGTCCATTCAAGTCTGGCTGAATGCCGAGCAATCATTGACTAAGCCTATCCTACCTTTCAGGGGCTTTAAACAGGGATGTCCACTAGCTCTGACTCTATTCAGTCTATTCTTATCGGACATGAGTGACCGTTTAAAGATAGCAAAATCATTTCCCCCATCCATCGGGGGTGTGGAACTGTCTAGGCTTCTCTACGCGGATGTATTCGTACTGCTGGATAAAACGCTGATTGGTCTTCAGAGAACCACTTGCCGCTTTAAATAAGGATGTGAAACAAAATGGTCTCTCCATGAACTCATCAAATACCTGTATAATGACGTTAGGACCACAAAGAGCTAAGGGAAGACCAGCATTTAAGTGGTATGTGGAAGACCAAAGATTAAAAATGACTTCAGAGATGATTTACCTGGGAATCCTGGTAAATAACAGTACTTGCTTTCAACCACGGCAACTGCACCTGAATTCCAGACTTTAAATCTGATCGGTCAGGGGAGAAGGATCCACAAAAAGTTTTCTATCTTGCCGATACTGTCATGCCTAAAGGTAGTCCCCTCTCTGACCTTTGGAGCCGAGGCATTCCCACTCACCCCATGGGAAATTTGGGCCATCTTGGAAGGATCTTTTTGGAGAAAAATCCAGAAACTTCCTGGGATTGCTTCTAGGGCCTTGATCAGGTATGAACTAGGCCTTATCTCATTAAGCGCTCGTGTGACATGGAAATCGTTGGTACTTTACCAGAAAACTATAATGCATGCGCCGGCAGTCCCACACAAAATCCTGAAAACCAAACCAGAGAGAACTGACGACGTCTTAATGATGCAATGGTTTGACTGCTGTCGCCAGATTTTGAAAAACAAATGTGCAATCAGACTGGGAGGAACTGTGCAATTTCCCAGAAAATGTCAAAACTAAGCTTTGGTTCGACGACTGGATTAACACCCTGGAGGAAAGAAATTCACATCACCTCACAGACTCTCTATGTGAAGAAATTAAACCATGTGGACTTCTCCCCAAATACCTGGACAAAGCCCCCAGTAGCTGGTATAGAGATTGATTCCTTCATTTCAGGTTTGATTTGTATCTAAAAATCTATGGGAAATCTGTTAAGAAAGGATGTAGATTTTGTCAGAAAGAAGAAACTAAGGAATCACTAAAGCATGTGTCATTGTTCTGCCATGGTCTGACGGATCTTAGAACCAGACATTGATTAAAATGTTTTCGTACCATATAGGACGCTGGACGTGAAGGAAATTTGGTCCTCCTTGCTGAGAGGAGAGAGCTTGACAGCAACCATCCCCCTGTTGCATTTCTTAAAAGATGTATTCAAACTGAATAATTAACCCCTGGGATTTTCTTTTGTTGTTTTGTATTTCGTCCTTTCATTCTTGAGTAGTAACCCAATCTTTATTTTACTTGGGAGCTTTCTCTCTTAGATGTAACGTTTAGATTTTTGATAAAGGTATATCTGAAACCAAAAATCAATTTAAAAAAAATAAGATATTAACCCTACAACATCTGGTCAAAGACAACCTGAAACCAATCCTTGTTTCCAATTTTGTTGAACCACTATTTTTCTTATTTTTGAAAAGACTTCCTGTCACATTTTTGTATAGAGTGAGGGCAAGCGTAGGTTTAGATAGACAGCCTTTTATTTTGGACTCTGAGACAGCGACGGCTATTAGAAACATTAGTTGATGAAATTATCCCTTTAGAGTTGGGGCCAGTTGGGCATTGCACCTACCCCAGAACTGTAGTCAATAAAGGTGTTCGAACGAACCCAGTTGAGTCCATCCTTTTCACTGCACTCCTTCACATATAGTGCTTTACCGCTTAGATTTAGGACTAGTCTTTAATTTACATAAAGTTAATCTGGCTGCTCTTTCTGCTTACACCACATCCCAAACAAAAATGTCATGGTGGAACATCCATGTAATTAAAGCCTTGATGGAAGGGGTTAAAAGATTCCACATCCGGATGCGACTTGAATGTTGTTCTTACTAAACGTATTCCCCTTTCCCCCCACCCCCCAAGTCAATACATAAACCAGTCTTCAGTACCTTACTTACAAGACTGCTTGCCTCGTGGCTATTAAATCAATAAAGAGGGTATGTGAACTGCAAGCTCTCTGTTGAAGATCCATTTGTTGTCATTCATAGGAACAAAGTGGTATTACACATGCATCCATGCTTCTCCCTAAATAAAGTTCCATGTCAATCAGCCTATAGAACTTCTAGCTTTCTTCCAAAACCCAACAAATTCAGTGGAGAAAAGCATACATTATGGATCAATTCTTTGTTTCCAAAGTTGCAGGAAGAGAAGGGTATCCTGTCTCTAAGTCTGCTATTTCCAAATACGACTGTCAAATGCATCCAGATATGCTACTGTCTTTCTACGCCTACTGCACACTCTAGCATTCATTGCAAATGTACCTTTAAATGCAATTTGCTGAGCAACCACTTGGAGTTCAATTCACATCTACACACAGCATTACTGCTTGGATACACATTCAAGGGGTGATTCACAGGTGGGTCTGGCGGTGCTAAGACATCTTTTTGCCACTGTACCTTAAAACAGTCCAACCCACTTCCTTATGTTACTGCTCACAAGACTATGCAAAGCCTGCGATTCTAAGCCGATCCTCAAGCCTCAGTAGACACTCATTACTTACTGTAATCGTATTTCTACTTAGATTCACACGCGCCCACCCATCTTCCACTTTTGGAGTTGAAGGTACTGTAAGGGTGCAAGAGTAAGGCTTGCATACAAGTGTGGTATTGCTTTGGTTATAAACTTTTATTCATAAAAGTAAAGGGGGTGGAGAACGGCCTTGTCTATCCCTAAACTAAGAGGGGTTTCCTGTCGTCAAGAAAACACAGGGAAAACTGTCAGAATGTCCACATAAAAATATTCGGTCACAGTCGTGTCCCAAAACCCTACTTCTGACCCTAACACTATTAACTAATCATTAATGTGCAAGGACTCCAAGATCCAAAGTAAACTAGTATTGACAGATCTTGCCACTTCAAAGTCTCAAGTGTTCTAAGGAAAAACAAATCTTCAGCTTCTTAACAATCGATGTCCCTGTAACCAGCGTTTGGCTCCTTTCCCATGGCTTTTAACTGGTTACTCTCCGGCCTTTATATTGGTGCGTGTCCCAGACCTGTTAAGCTGCATCACAAAACATTGATTTATTCTCTTGGCAAACATACACTTCCTTCTGGACAGTCTCGGTTTCTTGTAGGGTACCAGACCCTCGTATTTGATCCTTATATGGGTGCAGGTTCCAGACGCTCATTGCGGCAACACCACACTTGGTTTGCTCTCCTACCAAGTATATGGTACCTTTCAAATATTTCAGTACACCTTAAGGTTCCAGACCCTCTTGTGGTTACATATGGGTGCGGAACCCACACTCGCAATGCGGGAACAGCAAAAAATAGTTTACTCTCCTGCCAAGTACATCTGCCCTTTGAAGTGTCTCAGTATTCTTCTGGGTCCCAGACCTACTTGTACCTTTCCGAATTGGTTTCTTACATGGGGCGGTTCCCAGATATGCAATATGTGGTTAGCACGGCTTTGCACACTCTCCTGCCAAGCCTGTGGTTCTCTTTCTTCTGTTACCTTTAGGGTCCCAGACCCTCTCCCTCTGTTTCCCATGCAGTGGTGTGTCTCTGACTTGCATGCTGCTTTCAGGGTCCCCGATCCATCTCAAGTTTGTTTATTTATTTCTAATGCGCAGCAAACCCAAAGGTAACAGGGCGCAACAGTATGGAGGTGCAAAGCTTACAAGGTTACAAAATAGTTCACAGCACAACAAAATATATTTACAGTTAAAATTACAAAAGCAGTATGGATACAAATGTACAGGTTATAAAAAGGTTAGGTTCCACATTTCACTGGATTACGAAGATGCACTAAGGCAGCCTAGATGAGGCTGTTGCGATAGTGTAGCTAATGGTCGGTAGAGTTGAGCAAGTTGATATAATTTTTTCTGAGGTGTAGATATGTTTGGTTTACTCTAAACTCGCGGGGCAGGGAGTTCCAAAGTTTGGCAGCCTTCACGGGAAAGCTGTTACCACCAATCTTGGTAAGTCTGAATCTCGGTACCACAAGGCAGTTGGCATTACCGGCCTGATAGACGTTCTTCTGTTTATACTGTCTACTAGGTAACTGGGGGCAGCATTGTTTAATGCTTTATGGGTCAGGGAGACCATTTTTAGCAGTATTTTATTGTGGGCAGAGTGCCATTTGTGTTGGCATCTGGTAGAGGAGATGTGTTCTCTTTTATTTATGCCTAGTGCAGCTCTTAAGGCGTTATTTTGAAGAGTTTGTAACCTCTGGATAATAGCTTTGTTAGCACCGCTTTAAAGATCATTGCAATAATCTAGCCAAGAGAGTATCAATGCTCTAGCCAAGATCATGCAGCTATCATTTGAGAGGAATGGCTTACCAGCTCTGATGAGTTTACAAGTGTAAGCAGTGGTAGAGGCCAAGAATTTTACTTGTTTGTCAAAGGACATAGTCGAGTCAAGGTAGAAGCCAAGGGTTTTAACCTCCTTAGTTACCCTAATGAGTTTCCGTCAATAGTGAATGAGGAACATTCATGTCCTATTTTGTTGAGGTTAGAGTGGGTACCCAGGATTATCAGCTCTGTCTTATCATTCAGGCATAGACTGTGGGTGGCCATCCATGTCTGGATGATGAGATATACCCTATTCACCAACACCAGGTCCTTGCTATGATCCCCAGAAAGAGGGAGGAGAATCTGTGTATCGTCTTCATAGTTAGTGTAGGTGATACCCAGAAGGTCCAGATCATCGAACAAAGGTTTGGTGAATATATTGTATAGAGTAGGGGAAACACAAGAGCCCTGTGGTACACCGCACAAGATGGGTATCGCCTACACTAACTATGATAGGGTCGCCAGTGCCGATGGGGAAAACACCCTCATGCTTCTCTCGCTCAGGAATGATTCTATCCATCCGATAGCCTCTGTAGAAAAGTGAGATGCTGAGTCCAAGTGTCTGCATAGGACCTTATGAACCACTAGGTCAAATGCAGCTTAGAGATCTAGCAATAGGAGAAGGGCTGTCTTACCTTTATCTCTCAGCTCATCAACCTGTGTTTTTAAGTTGATCAAGGCAGTTTCCGTCCCATGGAATGGGCGGAAGCCAGATTGTCTAGCTCCAAGGAGCTTATGTAGTTCAAGGTATTTTTGAATTTGGGTATGATATGATATGATAGTTTATTTATATAGCGCCTATACACAATGTGTTTCAAAACGCTTCAAGGAGGGAGGGGACATAGGAAAAATACAGTTACATTCAGCAAAAGTCCTTGAAACAATACAGAATGTGAAAATAACTATCATAATAGGCCTGTCGACATTTCTGATAGTGCAAGTGCATAGAACAAGTAAGGCAAGAGGTGATGGAAAGGAAGGAAAACCGAGCAAGCAGTAACATTACTAAGTCTGACGACAATTTACGCAGTGCAGGTGGTATCAAGAGGCGGGGTGGGAGGGGGGGCAAGTGGACGGAGGGGGGAAGGAGAACAAGACACGCTACTGAGCAAAAAGTCAGTGACAAATTGAAAAGTAGGGGAGGGGGGAGGGGGAGAACAAATGGGGGGGGTCAGACAAGCTGCTATCAAGAGTCACGGAACAGATGATAGGAGTAAGTGCTAGGAGGCAGAAATCTAAGAGGGGGAGAAAAGGAGGGGGGAGTAGGAGGGAAGTTGAAGAGGATGGAAATGAGGAGGGGGGGTGGAGCGCAGAGCAAGAGGGGGGGCAAGCAGGGTGAGGGCACACAGATACTCACGGGGGGCAGGGGGGGCAGAGGAGGGGGCACACAGATACTCACGGGGGCAGGGGGGCACACAGATAGTCACGGGGGCAGGGGAGGGCAGGGGGGCACACAGATACTCACGGGGAGGCAGGGGGGACACACATACTCACGGGGGCAGGGGGGGCAGAGGGGGGGCACACAGATACTCACAGGGGGCAGGGGGGCAGGGGGGCACACAGATACTCACGGGGGCAGGGGGGCACACAGATAGTCACGGGGGGCAGGGGAGGGCAGGGGGGCACACAGATACTCAAGGGGAGGCAGGGGGGACACACACTCACGTGGGGCAGGAGGGGGCACACAGATACTCACGAGGGGGCAGGGGGGGCACACAGATAGTCACGGGGGCAGGGGGAGGACACAAATACTCACGGGGGGTGGGGGGGCACAGATACTCACGGGGGGCAGGGGGGCACACAGATAATCACGGGGGCAGGGGGGCACACAGATACTAACGGGGGGCAGGGGGGGCACACAGATACTCACGGGGGGCAGGGGGGCACACAGATAGTATATGCAACTTTGTCAAGTATTTTAAATAAGAATGGTACCGTCGTGATGGGACAGTATTGGTAGGAATAAGTGGATCTAGGGTTTGCTCTTTGAGGAGTGGGAGTAAGCATGATTATTTAAGGTTGGAAGGAATGGTGCCGGAGGAGAAGGAAGCATTGATCAATTTGGAGTTGAATGGTGATAGAGCTCTAGCAGCATCTTTTATAATCTGTGCTGGTCATAGGTCGCCTTTGCAATTAGATGGTTTGAGAGATAAGATGATTTTCTCTACCTCTAAAATAGAGGTTTTGGTAAAGCAGAATCTAGTGGTCTGGTCAGTGGGTATATCACTGGTCGTAGGGGTATTAGATGTATGTTGTAAATTCAGTGTCTTTTTTTATATTTATTTTATTTTGGAGTGTGTTTATTTTTATTGGCTAGCACATGTTGAATGTCTGAGCACCAGGTCTTATTTTCGATGCAGATGTCCGGTATGGGAATCGGGGACTCTAGTTCTTTTAGTATGGTGAATAGTTCCTTCATACTTGAGTTGGATTTGGCAATACGTTGGTTATAAGAGTTCCGTTTTGCCAGGCAGACTTCATTTTTGTAATGCATGGAGATGGTAGTTAGCTTGGCTTTATTCTCATTGGAAGGGCATAATCTCCAGGCAGTTTCACACTTCCTTTTTAGGAGGCGTAAGTCCTTTAATTGTGGAGTGAACCACTTGTTAAATGGGCTTTAGGTTTGCTTGCTCTCAGTTTAAGTGGGGCAATCTTATCCAATGTAGTGAGCATAATTTTATTATATTCATGGACCAGTGTGCTAGGGTCTAGGTTATTAGACAGTGAGTTTAGAGTAGGGAGAATGGCAGGGATCACTTTATCCACTCTGATATTCTTTTTATTTCTAGTTAGGCACCGTTTGAGGAGCTATAGGTGCAGGTCTGGTAGTAGATAATGTGAAAGACACAAGTGAGTGTTCTGTCCACAGTTGTGGCGTGATAGATGTAATAGTGGCCGTGCAATTGTGATTGGCTACCCAGTCTAGGGTTCTCCCTTTAATGTGGGTGGGTTTGTTAACTTTTTGTGACAGTCCTAGTGCAGTAAGGATATTGGCTATTTCAGAGGCATGCTTGTCAGCTGCATCGTTGAAGCCTACATTAAAGTCACCTAGTAGTACTAGTTGGTGGTCGTTTTGAGGTTGTTGGCTAGTATGCTGTGCATATCCTCCTCAAATGTCCCAAGAGGACCAGGTGGTCTGTAAATTAGATGGATAGTAAGTGACTGGGAGTTATTTAGAGGGAGTTTGGCAGAGAGGATTTCACATGATTGCATAGTTTGTGGGGGGGCTAGTCTCAGTGATAGGCTCGCTCTGGAAATAATGGTGATTCCTCCACCTACGGTTCCATCTCTGTCTTGCCTGGATATCGTGTATCCATCTGGGATGGCTAACATAAGCCAGGGTCCTGCGGCATTGTGTAGCCAGGACTCTGTTATAGCAAGGAAGTCCAAGTTACCTTCCAATATTAGGTCGGCGATGTCCATAGCATGGGCAACGAGAGATAATGCATTTAGGAGTGCTCCTTTAAGGGAGTTTGCCTCGGTATTAGCTATGACCTGCAAAGGAGTAGGTAGGTTGGGGACAATTAGCTTGGGTTTATGTGTCGTAATCTGAATGGCATTGGCGCAAAAAACAGATGAGGAAGTAGGCCGGTTAGGATTATTGAGCTTCACACTGATATGGCAATTTCTTTTCTTATTCATCGGTGGTAGTGATCTCGTCAGTGGTTCGTACAGTTTGGTAAGGCTAGCGCAGAGTTTGAGGTTTCTGTCATTAGTGGGAGATGGGAGAGTGGCATAGGCTCCTGGGCCTGTAGCACAAATGTATTTAGAATGGACAGTGCTAGGGTTGTTAGCTGCCATATTTGGCAGGCTAGGGGAGACTTGTTCAGCCTCAAGTGGAGGTATCCGACAGTTACAGTATTCAGAGGTACTAGTAGAGAGGAGTATGGTGGCAACCATTATACAGTAGGTAATACTTTGGTTTAACATGTTTAGCAGGAGGTAGTATATAGCAACAGCGAGTACTAGGAGAGTGGCTGACGCGCACCGTGATCAAAGTCAAGTGTCCCGGGCAATATGAGCAAAGTGCTTTCCACTCTTCTCCTCAGGCTTCCCCGGACCTCCAGCCCTTCTCGCTATGCCCACGTACATTTTCTCTTAGTTCACGTCTGCCGTGGAACAGGGCTCTCTTGCAAGGCTCCGGTAGCTCTCACAGGCCGGACTTCACTGCTCATTGCTTTGCTGCCTACGGCGTCCTTCTCAGAGCGGCCCCGCTCAGCGGTGCACCCCTGTAGTTTGGGGAATGCTCAGAGTTTGCCTTCGGGTACTTGCTTGCAGCATCCTTTCTTCTGGGACTTGTAGCGATGTACCTCGGGCTTCCGTGCGTGGCGTCTCCCCCTTCTTTACTGGGCTTGCAAATGTGGTTCTGAAGGCTGCTCGTCTGTTTCCAGCAGCTCTCGACTTAACTCCTCATAGGGTAGCTCTCCCTCTCTATTTCAGCTGACAGGGATTTGAACTCCCGCACTTCCCTGTTGGGTTGTTCTCGACAAGTCACATTTTGCAGAAGACTAAATTGTAAATTCTGGTTCTCTGGAGTGATCGGTATCCTACTGGGCCTCTTCCTCTTCGCGGTACTGTTAAAATTCTTATATGGGACACCAATATGGGAGTCCTCTGGTATTCCAGTCAGATATGAGATATTAGGTTGACTGACTGTACAACAAAGAATGTTGGCCCTATCTAAAGATAGGGAAGAACGTTTGGACTTTGGTAAGGAGAAGGTTTGATTGAAAGCGGGATTATACCACATTCTCTGAGAAGGGTCGTTCCTAATACCATAAGGGGCTTCCTCTCCCATTTCATCATCCCCCGGTGCACAACCCCCAAGGGGACTTTTTTACTGTGGACGCACCACCCTGGCCTCATAGGAAAGGTCACATACATTTCCCCTTTCCTTCTGGCCTCCACCCGTAGGGTTCTATCTAGGGGTTTTAGGAATGGGGTTGTTGCCCTGACATTTCTCACTATGTATTTCCCAAGCCTAGAGAGGCAGGTGTTAGTTTATCTCTGTTTCTTCCCAGGTGTCTGTAGGGGAATATGTTCTGGTGGGATTGTTAAGGTTGCTTATTATTTCTCCGAAGTTAAGGAAAACGGTTCCTATAATAACTTCCTCATGGAGCCCTGGCATGATGGTGGAATTCATGAGGACCTCCTCATCTGGGACAGAAATAGAGACTGGTGTCAGGATGTGTGTCTCTTGATCACCATGAATGCATGTCACCCTAATTGGTTTACCCCTCTGTGTCTTTGGCATGAACCAAGTCTGCTCTATTAGCAGTTTGTTTGCTCCCTAAATCAATAAGGGCATAAGCAGGATTTCCATTTAGCCTCACTGGTTCATGTGCTTTAAAAGATTCTGAGTTACAGAAGTAATTACTTGTGGTTTTAATCTCTTCCTCCTCTTCAAGAATACATTCATACTCCTATCCAGTCATCCACCCTACCTCCATGGGATCTTCCTGATTTTTTTGGGAAAGTTCCTGGCCATATGCTCTTTTTTCCCACTTGAAAAACAAGCTATTAAAGGGACCAGGTGTTCTTTCTTCTCAAATGGGGTAGGTCTAATTTGGTCCCTAGCTGGGATGTATTTGGATCCTCTCTCCGTTCACTTTCGCCCAGACCTCCTTTCTCCATGGTTTTATGTTTTCCCAATGGAGCCTCTTTATTCGTACCATGTGATCTTTACCAGGTAGTTTCTGGGGAATAGACTTTGATTCGCTTCTACCATTATCACTTCTGTGTAAGGCTCTTATGTGCTTGGCTACTTCGGCATGGGTTTGAGCAGTGTCGACTGTTGAAGAAAAAGAGGGTTTATTTAGCTGTAACACTGACCTCTTTAATGATGGTGACAGGCTATTAACTAACTGTTCTAGAGAGAGAGAGAGCTTCCATTACTTTGGGGCAGGTTTTTTTCCGCTAGTTGAAGTGCTATAGTATTTTGAATGCGGGCTCCCAACTCTACTGGAGACTCATACGGATTTAATGTTATCTACCTGAACTTTTGACAGTAAATGTTCTCTGCCTGCCCAACCTGATGTAAAAACCCTTTCTTAATATCTTCAAAGGGTGTTGTTCCTAGGGGATTCAGGGTTTGCTAAGAGGCCTATAATTCTCCCTTTAACACAGGCGCTAGATAACATATCTTCAGGTCCTTGTTCCATTGAAATTGGTGGGACAACCTTTAAAAGTTGAGGAAGAAACTTCCTAGATCTTTGCCTTCCCGGTAGAGCTGTAATACGCCATGTGGAAGGATGGGTTGTTGTTGTTGTTGGAGACTTTATCCAATCCTTCTTGTTGTCTTAGATCCGCCTGAATCTGATGATTCACTAGGTGTTTGATCAGGATCTCTATGGGATTTAGACTCAGTATTAGAGATTTGGTTTCTGTTATATTTGGGCCCTTTTCTTCGCTCTGAGTCATCGGGGCTAGAGGTTTCGGAAGGGGGTCTTTGCAAATTTCTGGCTATTTTATCATGAGGGGGGCAATAAAAGGAGAGATTACGGTGTTCTCATTTTTTAATATATCTATTTTGTCTGTGTTGCGACTCTCTACACTATTTTCCAAATCTTCTCATGGGGTGGGGGGTATATAGTTTAGGGCTGGAATCTCGAGCGCCTCCTGACAGGGTTTCCCACTCTTCTGATTCCCCAAACTCTATCTGGTCTCTTGTTTCAAGATAGTCAGAGGTATCTGACCCGAGGGAGGAAGACCTTCAAATATCTTCCAATACAGTTCTTCTGTAATGTCCTCTACCTCTTTATCACTTTCTGAACTATCTGCGTGTGCAGAGTTAAAAGGTGTTACATCTGTTGTTGGATCAAAGGGTAAAGGGACATGGACCTCACCTACTCATATTGGAGAATAATTTGCTCGTACAGAATGGTTCATAACCCAGGGTCCCCTGGTTTGTATCCGCCAAGTCAGAATCCCATTCCTCTGACACCATATGTAAGAGGGCAGAAGTAAGGCTCGGACACAAAGGTTGCGTAGATGTGGTTGTAACCTTTTATTAACCAGTAAAAGGCTTGGGAAAATGGCCCCTCTGTCCCTAAAGCTAAGAGGGATTGCCCTGCCTCCAAGAAATCGAAGGAAAGTGCCAGGATGTCGGACAAATGGTCCAAAACTGCTGTGTCCCAAAACCCTACTTCTGACCCTACCACTAATAACGGGTGGTCAAAATGATTAATTACATTTTCCAAATTGTGTAACTGCAAGGATTAGGGGTTAACTCCTTTCCTCTGGATTCCTTCTGGTTCTGCTTTAGGAGCTTGTCTCGTCTTTATGTTTTTTTTCCTTGTCTTATCTCCTTGGGTCTCAGACCTCGTAGCTTCTTCAATGAACTTCACTGTATTTTTAGATTTTCATGTGGGTGCAAGTCCCAGACTCTCAATACTTTATAATACCAGTTTAGTGTACTCTCCTGAAAGCATATGTTTTCTTCTGACCTGTCTCTCTTGCTTTCAGGGTCCCAGACCCTCTTATTCTCAAATTCTCATGTTGGTGGGGGTCCAAGACTTGTAATGCGTGGTTATATTAACTTGTTTACTCTCCTGCCAGGCATATGCTTTCTTTTGGACTGTCTATTTTTCTCAGGGTCCCAGCACCTCTTATTCTCTGGCTTTCATTTGGGTGTGGGTCCCAGACCCTATTATGTTGTGTTCTGCAGTTGTTCCCAGATTCCTCCCGGACCGTTAGCACCTCTCTGTCTGCCCATGCACCTGTTTGTGTGGTTCGCATCTTCCGAGCACCAGTGCTTCGCTCTGAGGCTATGGTAGCATTAGGATGCTCTCTCCAGTTGGCACCGTATCTGCCTGTCAATTCTTCTTCCTTGGGCTGGACCTTCTGTCTCCAGCCACCTTCAGTTCCCCTTCTTGTCGCCGGTTGCCCTGCCAGTCTCTGCTCCGTCTCGGGCTATGCTTTTGCTTTCCAGCGGCTTGCCAGACTTTGGTATGCCTGGAGGTTTGTTCAGGCAGCCTAAGAACTAGTGTCTTCTCCCTGGACTACTTTTGCGCTCCCTGTTGCGGTCCTCTGTTCTATAGGTCTTGTCTCCTGGGTTTCCTCGTCCGAGGATGGCTCTCTCCATGTTGGTTTACCTCTGATATTTGGTATTTCATTTGACCAATCAAATGCTGTATAGAGAGTAGACCGTTCACTCCGGTTCTCTGGAGTGATCTTCATACTCCTTCTCATCTTCTTCACAGTACTTGCATTGGAGTTATATGTAAAGCAGTGTGTATTTTCGGGAACGCTAGTCAAGTCTAAAACACTAGGTTGGTTGACCTTACAACAAAGGACATTGGCACTGGTTGGCAACCGGAAAGGAGAGTTTGGTTCGGGGAAAGAGGGAGGGTCGGTCTAAGTGGAGGTATACCGCGTTCTCTGGGAAAGGGAGTCCCTAATCTTATAAGGGGCTTCCTCTCCCATGTTTGCCTCCCCCGGTTCACCACCCCCAGGGGCACTTATTGTATTCTGGATGCACTGCCATGGCCCCATGGTGAAAGGACTCCAGATAGAGAAGAAGGGATGTCATCCACAGATTCATCATATAAGGGTGAATACAGGAACAGGACAGTTCACCGAGCCATGCAATGAAGCCTGAAGACAAAATACTTGTCCTCAGCAGAGAGACCCCTGGCAAACTGGTACCAAAGTATTGTCTCCCCTAAAAAAAAAAAACCTGAATGAGCTGGGTAGAAATACCCATTGCCCCTGAACTGATTACTGAGAAACCCAACTAGGCCCACTCTGTGTAGTTCATTCTAACATCTGTTTAAAAACGCTCTCTCCTGTATCTAGTCCAGAAGATGACTTTTTGGACATCTTCTTGTAGAAGCCTGGTAGAGTAAAGGATTTTGTCACCATTTCCAGACCTCTGCTTGGGGGTAATTATGTGCATCATTTTCCATTTTGCCCAATAGAACCTGCGTACGGATAATGAAACAGAGTTTGAGAGTCCTGAATGTGAAGGCCTTTTAGCCCCCTCAAAATCATTGGGCTTCAACTTTCATCCTTGTGGGTAAACAAGATCGCTGCTGTAAATTTTGTATCGATTTTCGAATGGTAAATGAAATCTCCTGTTTCTTTGCCAATCTCATACAGAGGGCTGATGAAATGATTGAAAGAATCGGACCTCTTCCTAAACTACAACCTTTGCTCTAACAGAAGGTTACTGGTGAACCCCCTTCGCACCAGAGGACAAAGAAAAACACCTAAGCGACTATTCCAAGCTGTTTTTGGGCAGCACAGAGCTACAGCCACTTCTCTCTGTCGCAGATCCGGTCCTGCACTCTCACAAGTCTATGATGTTACCTTTTTAGATAACATTTTAATTCACAATCTGGGGAGGGCACGTACATCAATTATGCTTTGCGACTAACACTCTGGAAGGTTGGTCTCAAAGGCAACCCCAGAAAGTGCCATCTGGCTCTGTCTTCAGTGAAATATTTGCGTTTCCGGGTCGGGAAGGCTTAGTTGAGCCTCAGGAAGATACGTGAGTGGAGGCTGTACACTACCTTTCTCCCCCAACAACTAAGAAAGTGCTCAGAGCCTTTCTGGACCTTGTTGGAAACTATAGGAGGCCTGTTCAACATTTTTCTTCTATTTCTGGACCAATAGTGGATCATCTGAGAGCCTCCCAACCAACCGGAATTCTATGATTTGAGCAGAGCCAAAGGATTTTTGAAGAGTTAGTGTTCCTTTTGCCACCCTCCACTTCTGACTATGCCTGACTTCTCACAATCATCTATCCCACAGGTTGACTTCTCGAGGTTAGGGTTGGGAGCAGTGCATTGCCCCAGTAAAGAAGTGGTTCTTACAATCTACCCCTGTAAATTAGGAGGAATCTATGGCTATGGGAGAAAGACTATGCTACAATAGAAATGGATGTCTATACATAAAATAGGCAATGGAGGCTATTAAGTACGGATGTATGTGATTTCTTGAAAATATTTTACCTAATGGAGATTTCACTGAATCCATTTCACCGAAAAAAAAAATGAACTTTTTACTTTTCTACTTAAAAAAATATATAATGAGTGGTAGGACCACCCCCCCACCCCCTCCCCCCGCTTTCCCCTCTCACTCCTCCCTACCCTAATTTATACCCTTACCCCACACCCCACTGTTATGATATCCCATCCTCTCCACCAGTTATGATCAGAACTTCTTCAGGCAGCTCAGGTAAGGCAGTACATGTTACTTTATTTAGTTACATCAATTAGGCATATGACGACAGGACAAAGACAGGAGCAGGGAGGATGCCCACTGGTTCCCACCACCCAGGCTACATGGTGTCAACTGCCTAGGTTGGAACACTCACACAAGACAACATTCCAACTCATCCAATACATGACATCACTTAGTCACTGACGTCACTCAAACTGCACACACTCAGATCGTCATAAATACTCAAGTCCAGCCATAACACCCACCTATTATGCATTACACATACAATTTTCAATGAAATAAATTCAATGAAATCTAATACGGTAAAATGGTATTCAGTGAAATCTACGGTTATGATTAGATGCTAGTCCGAATTACAACTGATCATGTTCACCTCATCTGTTTAGCATAGAATAAGTAAAGTAACTCCAGGTACATGAGGTGGTTTCTTCACTTGCAACCCTGCAAGTTCACACGACCGAATGGTTACAGGTTAAGTGGACACCCTGTAGACTATGCCAGTGTGGGTATAAAAGAAATAGTGGAAGTATGTGATTAATTTTTATATTTGGGGATAGTAGATGAGGTTAGGGAGACCAGAGCCTGGAGGACATAAAGGCGAGGGGGGGGCGCGGCTCACCAGACCATCTCTAATCTGTGGTGTCCATCCAGACATTTGCCCTTTGCTCAATCACTTACCATGCTTTTTTTCTATTTTGAAAAATGTTTTATTGCTGTACAAAAATAAACAATCAATACAGACAGTATCACAACTTAACATAGCAACATAATAGAGGGGGGAGGGGGGAAATAGGGCAGGTTTCACCAGCAAAAATAAGATTAGAACATTACAATGGCACATTGCACAATGTAGGATAACCTAAAGATCGCTGAATGCAACAGTAATGCGTTCAGACAGCATCTACCCACTTAGCCTAGATTCCTCTGTACACTCTCTTTTCCATGGCCATGCAATTGTCCATATCCAAGACACATGTGGACACCTTAGGAGTTTCCCTCGCACCCCAGTGCATTGCAATATTCCATTTTGCAATTATAAGGACATTTGAGAGGAGTCGTTTTTCATACTTTGAATTTTCTAGGTACCTCCAGATCCCTAGCAATAGAAATTTCGGTTCCAATGGGACCGGTTCTGACGTTACACCAGACACCTTCTCTGTCATCCTATGCCAGAAGGACTACATTTGTGAACATGTCCAAATAATATGGTAAAACGACCCCTGTTCTGTGCGCCAGCGCAGGCAGTAGTGTCCAGGGTTCGAAATTAAGATTGGTTAAGTAGGAGCTACTACTGGGGAACGAGGAGCTAGTACATAGCGTTCCCCAAATGTAACTTCCACATAAGATACAAACATATCATTGTGTCCATTATTTAGCACCCTTTATGATTTAAATCGTGTATAGATGTGTCCTAATGTTTCTTTTTGACTGCCCCAAATTCAGGCACAGTTAGATTGAGATAGGTGTGTTTGTTCGGCATCCGTGTGCCTGGAAAGCCAATGTAGCTTCTGGTCGCTGTTGCAGTCAATCTCACCAGGCTCATCTAGGCTACAAGCAGGAGCTAAATAGCTCCCAGATCCCCTAAATTTCGAATCCTGGGGTTGGTTATCCGGCCCCAACTAGACAGCGCCTTCCTCGAGTAATATGTGCTGTACAGGACCTATAATTCCACCAATCAAAATGTGAATGTTATAGCCACTTCACGGGCCGCCATGAGGTCTTCTTTCCACTCCTATGGGGGGCCAATGTCTGTTTACCACCTGGCTTTAACAGTGTGATAAGTCCTTGGTTTCCCACACATCCATTTCCCAACTAATTCCACTTTGGCACCTTTATGTGGTGCTAGTCCATAAGCCTCTGATTAATTGACTGAGAATGAGTTTATTTTTGTCAACATAAAGAAATGTATTGATCTTTTGTGCCCATCATCTGCGCCTGAAATGCAAAGGGCAGATTACAATCAGAAAATACATATATCCATACAACTCTACACCTGGTTGATTTATTTGAACAATCTTGGTCATGAGCAATAATTGATACATCAGCATTGCTTTGATTGGATTTGAATAAAGAATACGTACTAATGTTCACACTTTATTTTTAATTTTATTTATTGTGTGCCTGTACATACCAAACCTTGCACAAATAAACGTTTACACGTATATAAAAAGTATTTAGGTAGCATTCATAATGGCATCCGTGGTTGTTCAGCACACTGAATGCCTTCTGGGCGCAATGTCCTACAGTAAAACCTTTACACATACATAAAAAAAAGAAAATTGTCAAAGATTTTCACTCTTGTATTGAAATTAGAATTGTAAACAGAAGCACACTACATATCCGTTGGATAGCGGGGCACACAGAATTAGTGTGGAATGAGTTAATGAGCAAGTGTTGGTTATTCACGTATAAACTCCATCCCTTTCATGTAGGGATTGTTCTTGTCGACTGTTCATATGTTTAATCTTTTGCACAATATATTGATAGAAAAACATTTGAAATTATTTTTAGAAAATAACTAGAGAAGGGGATTATCCTAGAGTCCAGACCTTAGTTAATCTTTCTTAGCACAGGATTTGAACACTCGTGATCTCTTACCTCTGCAGAGATAACCAAGAGCTTTTTAAATTGATGGCCTTATCCATTTACATCACTCACAGGTGACGGAACATGTGTTACATTTGCATAAGGTACAAGCAGTCCATGCATGATACAACACTCACCCTCACCCTGTTCATTAGTGTCAAATATTGACGGAAATCACCCTTAATATCTCTTGGGCGACTCCCTGATACCTGCAGCAAGATGTATGGTTCTTTTGTGTCGCTTGCCCAAACAACATTGTACAACCAGTCTGACAGTAGTGGTGGGTCCTTTCATATCCATTGTGTGAGAATGGCCCTCTTGGATAGTTTAAGCCCCAGGTTGATAAATGTACGCGTTGACATGTTCATCTTCCCGACATAACCCAATATACAGTCAGATGCCATCAAGGCCTTTGGACGCCCTGTTTTCTTGTCGAATGTGCGACACACTTCCTTCCAGTATCTGGTCAATGCAGGGCAGCTCCACAGCATATGCAACAAGTGGGCACTCGTGTCCCTGCATTTAGGACAATTTCGTGTTGCAGCGGGATATAGCTTCGTAAGACATGCAGGTGTGTAATGTGTTCTCTGTCTGTATCTGGAGTTTAAGGATACTTGTTTCGTGAGTCTACAAATATTAACCCATTGTGCATCAGAGAAGTCTGTTAAGATGGATTTCTGAACTCTGACCTGGTGGGCAGAGGTTCAGAAGGCCAGCCTAGTTTCTTGGAACAGGGTAACCTTCTGGACAAACCAGACCAATCAAGGTAGCATTGGCGGCGGTCAAGTCTAGGTCTCAGGAGGTGAGTGGGAGGGTGCTCAAAAGCCCACAATGAGCACACACAGTAAAGGACACTACAAATTACTCTGTCAGGTGTATATATAAAAAATACATATACATTTATTAAAGGCCTTTTAAATCATACACAAAGCAAATATCAGCAGTAATAACTAAATCAACACCACACTAACTATTAAACATATATAAAGTCACCAATGGCCTAAAGGAATAGTACACAGTATGGTTCCACAACCTGTAAAGAAAGGGAACATACAGTGCAAATATCGTTTAGGTAGTCCTTCAGAATTCAAACACTGAGAGCCAATCCAGTCCTGAAGATGAGTGGAGCCGTGTGCTCAAAAGTACTTTCAGTGTTGGTGCACACAATTGTGCGGTTAAGTCAAAACGGGGTCTCTTGAGGGGGCTGTAGCGATTCAGGAAGGTGGGTGAGGAAGTAAAGAATAAGTTCCCACTATTCAAGGAGGATTTCCCCAAGAGGGCAGAACAGGATCCAAGAGTTGGGAGTAGCTCAGTAGCACAGGCTACTTTGATAAAGAAGAGTAGCCCTCAGGGGACACTCGTGTGTAAAAATTGATGGATGTGCCAGGGGCCCCCGGTAAGGGTTGCAAGTACTCACCGACCTTCTGCGCACTCCAGACCAAACTTCGGCAGTCAAGTCCACTTCGGTCGCAGGTTCAAATCCTTCAGTTGTGCGGCTCTGCAGCTTAAAGGGGCTGCATTCCAGGAATGATTCTGTGGCGAGACAGTGGCAATTTCTCTGCTCCTGATGAAGTGATCAGGCCAATTCCGCTGCAGCGAGTCTGAGGGCACAGGGGGACACAGCAGCAAGGCACCCACGAAGTTCGTCACCACAGCTGGGCGACACAGTGACCGCGTATGCTGGGGTTCAGGCATACTCTCCTAATTCCAGACCTAGGAATGCTAGGTGTACAAAACTTGGTGGGAGAGTGCCTTATTCCCAGAGCTTACAGTCTCCAAATGCTCAAGTTTCAACCTGAGAAAGCGGCGGTTCCAGGACAAAGGTCCCGTACGAGCTGGTCATTTCAATAGGCGGTCCAGGAACACTCCTGAGAAGGCTCGCTTACAGGTTAAGTTGGAGTTGCTGGGAATAGTCCCACTATTCCAATGGGTCAAAGCACCTTTGCAGACCTTCAAGGTTTGATCAGAAACAGGGGGTCCAACGGGACGACAGCAGGCTCAGGGTGCCAAACCTTCTTGCTGGTCACCAGCGGTTCCTTGGCTCTGCTTCTTGGTTTGAGGATACTTGGCTTCTTTACTAAGTTCGGTGTGAACTCAGAAGATCGACCTGGAATGGGTGTAAGATGCCTTCTCTTATCCAGAATCTCCTTTGCGCCAAAACGAAGAGGACCCATACAGCCATCCCAGATGTGGACCAATTGCGGACCACGGTGGTCCCAGTCATTCCCAGCTCACCAGACATCCTGGCACCCAGGATGTGTATTGGAACTAGGCGAAGTGGGACGCTGAGTGGCACAGTCTACAGTCAGCTACGAGATATGTGCTGTTTTCTGCTTTACCTGAGTGTGTCTTTGCTTTCTACAATGTGGAACAGGCTCCTCCTCCATCTGTGCTAAAGACTGCCCCACATGTGAAGCCGATCGAGAAGTGGGACGCTAAGTGGCACAGTCTAGAGTCGTCAGGCTGAGGGCTGTGTGGTATATGTTGGTGAGTTTGATTTACTCCTTTGTTTCCACCTACTAGCACACGCCGCCACTCCTTCATTTTTAGCAAGCCTGAGGCACGGGAAAGGCACAACGCCAGGCTAGCGGCTGACAACTGGCTCTAGTGGCCCCTCCTTATTCTAAACTGACTGCAGAGGTCCACAACTGTTTATACTGCTTATACCTGTTAGAAATCGGTGCACAGGCAAAAGGACAGGTCCCGCTCTAACACCAAGTGATAAGCATGGGTGGTTCCTTTTTTCTCTGCATCCTGATGTGACTGCCCACGTGGCTGTACATGGTTGTTGCTTTGCCGCATTGAAAACTGCATGAAAACAACATGAAATCGATGAGCTGGATAAGCATGACTTTATAAACTGCAGAGACAAACATTCTAACCATCTTTATTCAGAGAGTCCCCTGGAGACTGTTGGGACTGGTTCCCTTTGATCTGGGAAACTTCTCATTGTGTGTAAAGAAGCAATGCTAGGAGCAAGTGTTCTTTTCTGTCCAGAGACTTTTGGGACAAGATCCCTTTGATCTGGATTAGTGGTCTCTGCAGTTTGCAGTAAGCGGCCGCACCGGTTTGAAGATGGTGACTTCCACCGATCCTTGCACGAGACACCAAGCAAAGACCTTTCCTGCAATTAACCCCCCCTTATTCCTGTCCCCCCCCCCTTTGAGCCACTTCTATCACATTGCAAACTGAGGCAAGCGAAGCTTGTCTTGACTCGTGAACAACAACCAGTCCTTCGGGCGACTGATCTTGCACAGTCCATAAGCGAATCGTCGCGCAAGCAGTCTCTGATCCTAGCAGAGGAGGATGGAGGATTAATGGAAAATCATGAAAAAAAACAGCTAGGCAAAAGCCAGCCCAGCTGATCTCTGACGTCCAACAAGTCAACTGCAAGGAGCCTGCAAGGTGGCTGCACAGATCATCAATGATGAGAGAGCTCAGCATTGACACAAGTGGGAAGAAATGATTAAGGAGAAAGCCGCCGACTGGACACTTACTCAACAGAGTAAGGAAGAAGGGTCTGGCGATAGGCAAGCTGTGGTAGGCACCACAAATAGCGAGTTTGAAACAGGAGCTGGTATACCACAGTGATAATGAGGAGAGGAAGATCTTGGATAGAGATATGAAGCCATGTCATGGAGAGTAACACAACGCCAATAATGACTCAAAAAAACAGAGCCATCCAGGCGAAACATTTATGGAAACACAACTTTGAGCAAATTAATAAAACAACCTTTGCCTCTGTGTTACCACTTACCATCCACAATAGGCGCATGGCGCGCCTATCGTTGGATATTATGGAGATATGGAGAGAGGTTTTTGGGATGCCATCAGCGACAAGAAACAATTTCGGCTGGAATCTGCTATGACTTCTACACCTATAAATTGCATACTTAACCCTGCAACACGAACAACGCTAGATAGGCAGCAGATAGGGCAGAACGAGAGACTAATAAAAGAAGAAATAGACTTTCTTGATGTGCGGAATGACACCAACCTTAGAGAAAGAGACTGATAAAATATTACGAGAACCAAGTGCCAATGCGCCCAGCTCCGTCAAGACCCTCAGGAAGTCATCCCCACCACAATGATCGAACTACAAAATATGCTGATGGCAGCATCGAGTCATGCTCTTGTGCCATTTCTTAAACTCTATGAAATAATTGGAGACACAATGAAAGATCAGGCAACGTTATTGGCCATAATTCACACAAAACAAATATATCTAGAATCCTTGCAACCAAAATTCAAACCAGATTAGATACAGAAGCTGAAATATCAAATCAGTGGCAATCCAGACTGTTCGAGATTGCCAGGAATGATCGTTCAGACAAAGCACTTATGACAAGAGCAATGTTAGAGATGCTCTCGAACAAACAACCCAGGAATGACCAAGATAGAGATATATAGCAAAAGCAAAGGCTTCCCCCACAACATCTCAATAAATAGGAAAAGAGAGCCAAAATGCTACACCTTATTTAAGGGAATCATGAACAAATCTTAGATGACAAACTTATAACTGAGAAGATAAGTTTGACACTAGATAAAGACAGAGAATTACTCCCCAAACAACAAGATTATATAACACAACTACACCAGGCACCAGGGGAAATTGATCCAAAGCCAAGAGCTCAGGAAACCGCACAGGAAGAAGGAAAATTAAATGCATATGCTATACCTTACCTATCTTTGATCGGCTGAAGAATTACCAGAATAACATCCATCCGAAGAGCGTGAGTAATCATGCGAAAAGATGTCCCACAGCATCAAAGAAAACAAAAACATTGAAAAGAAGTTCGAGAGTCTTTCTGAGAAACGTAACACCACCTGGTATGACGGGGACTCAACCTCAACAGAACTGGGGAAAAATAGCGACACAAATAAAAGAACAATTGGCATCAAAGGACCAAGATAGACCTTCCAAAGATCATATCCAATCACTAATGACTGAGGAAAAAGTGCAACATGAAATATTGATGAACCACTCGCTCACTCACTCACATAGAAGATGAGATACAATCCTCAAGTAAAGAGACACTTAATGAAGAAGAGGCCTCTCTACTTATTCTAGATGTATATGAAAAAGGTCAAACTTGTTTACAATGAAGCAGTTGACCTATCCTGTGAGGATATCTCCGATAATGAATTAGACATCTCAGAGGGTGAAACAAGCAGCCAATCGGAGATAATCTAAGAAGATAATCAGTGGGATAAGGATAAGAAACATCACGATGAACACTCAAAAAATACTCATCAGAAAATGAGGAAAAGCAGTTGAAATTACCTATATTTATTGACCCCTGACATAATGGTTCATCACACCTCAAAGTTGGAGGGACTAGAACAAAAGAAGGATGGACTTATATTAAACAGAACAAACAGTCTGTGACTAATCCAGGTGTCCCACAACTGAAATCTATTGCATCAGAAGATATTAAGTTGTTAGAATTCATCCATGAGAAAATGACAGACAAGGTATGGATCCAATTTAGAACTCTGCAAAACTTAGAAAAGTTGATGGCTAAAGCACGACTTTTAAATAAATTAGGATTCCGTTGTACACGACTCGATGTGGATACTACCCTTGGGGTTCACAAATTTGATTCTCAAAACCAAGGTCCCAAGAACAATTCTCCGCAGCGAAGACATCATCAATCTCCCAAAATAGAGATGGATTCGCTGGAAAACCTTTCGAGCCAATCACGCACAACGGGAAAGACCCCGCTAAAAAAAGAAAAAAGAACGACATCATCCAACCGACCAATACGTCGACAAATAGAGGCACAGAGAACTCCAACAAGAACACAAAAAAAACAACACCAATAACCACTAACTTCAAAAAAGAACTCAAAACGTGGTCTATGTTCTTGGAATTCTAGGGTGTCCGCACATCCGTTTGAAAGAGAAAACAAGGACCTACTGGAACACCAGATTATATGCTTACAAGAAACATGGATATAAAATCAGCCAATCTGCGATGGATATTTGACATGTATGAACCCGGCGATAAACCGAGTAAAAGGACGCCCATCATCAGGCTTGTTAACGTTGATCAAAACAGATGGCAATCTGGAATTAATTGAAACAACAAATCCTAATCCCAGGACTCAACTCACTATCATTGCATATAAAACCAAGAATTACCAAGAAAAATACGGAGAAATAGATAAACAAAATGGAAAGAAACTTGGGGTCCTGAACCTCTATTGGAACTCAGTCGAGATTAATGAAGACACCTTAATCGACACTGCCTTAACATCCATGGATGCTGCACGTGCAAAAGATAAACACATGGAATTTATTATGTGTGGAGATCTAAATATCCATCTGTTTGATCAGAAGGGAATGAAAATCAACGTAGAAAAATTACCAATGCGATCCCAAGTTTGGATTAAAGAGCTGGCTATAAGAAATATGACATTAATAAACGGAACACAGATCGATGATAGGCCACCGAAACCAACCTGGACGAGGAGCACATCTAGTGCATATTTGGACTACATCTATACCACCGATGGAATTAAAGATGCGATCACAAAAATAACAACTAGTCCATCCACAAATGGTGACCATCACAAAATCATAATTGAATGGACTGACAATTTATATTTAGCGACTAAAGCGCCAATACCTGTTCTAGACTGGAATTAACAGACTACAGATTCCTGAAGACCAACTTGATTGATTAAAAGATAAATTCCACTCTACAACTCGCTGCGAGATAGAGAAACTGGAATATGAATGGTTGCGGAGACCATTCAAGCAACTAAATAGGAAGAGACGTACTTGCAGAATGAAACATACTCGTGTTTGTTTCATTCTGTATGTATGTTACGAGGCCCAAACCATAGGTCAGCTAAACACTGAATAGGAGGAATTCATACAGCTCTTCCCGACGGCAGACGCAGCAACCCGCGGGACAGAACGAAAAATCACTCCTCACACGAGTGTACTTCTAGACAAGTGGATACGTGAACCTTTAAGCCACAAACAGAAATCAATACAGCAACAGTGTCATCAACACTGGCTCCACGAATAATGGCGCTCCGATTCACAAACTACTAGCAAGCATCTACGAGCACCTGCTAGACCCAAACATACATATTAGCGCTACCATGACTACACTGCGCATCTACAACATAAGGACCCCACATCTAATACCACGCAAGCCAGGGAAACCATCCCCTTCAAGCTGTGCAAGCCTGCTTACCCCAAGCTTTCTCCCTCGATTGACTGCAGAGAGACTATCCCAGAGGCCCAGAAGAAGGCTTAACTAGGAGCCGAAACGCCAGTAGACACAGCTACCAGCAAGCTTTTTAGTCCATCACTTTTCGTGGGGTTGTTTACCCCCAGGCGTAGACCTACGGTTTGGTCCTCCTAGCTAGCAAACAGTTATTGGGACTAACCCATCTAGTGGTCACCTACCTATCTGTAGCTGTTTCTTTGTTACTGCATGTAGGACCAATGCACTGATTCACTCAAAGTACATAGGAAACATTCGAGTGCTATTTCTTTTATAATTGAATTTCTGTTTGAATTAATATATGAATAACAAATATGATGCAATATGTGTTTATTCGTAATAACACACATGCTATTGGAATAATGTGTGTTCTGTTTGACACTTTACCTGTGTTTGTACTATGTTGTTTGTCATGATTTGAGATTAGCAAATATGCCTGTCTACCAAACGGACAGTAAGATCAGCAAATTTAATAAACCTGAAATATGAGTAAATCTGGTGCTTGTAATGAAATGCATGGATTGAGTCCTCCCACTAGAAATCACGTTAGGGGAAGTCTAGCTTACTTTTTGAAGCAATATTGTGACTTTTTACGTACATTAAATTAGACATACTATTAATAATGTATTGTCAGGAATCTATCCAGTGGTAGGATACCCCCCTTGTTTAGCATGACACACATGTTTTTCGAATGTGCAGCAATACAGGGATTTTGGCAAAGCATAGCTACAAAGATGGCGGCGGGTGGGAATTGTATTAGATATACAGCCACCAAAGGGATGCATATTAGGACAGTTTCAAAGGGGTTCGAAGCAGAAAGCAATGGGGAAGATGAAAGATCTTATATGTATACTAGAGAAGTGCAGCAATGCTATGACATGGAAGGCTATAACAGCTCCAAGTGTGAACAAGTGGTGGGAAGACTTGAGGAAATGGTCGACGGCCGAAACAGGAGTATGGGAGAAGGCGCTGAGTGAGCAGAAGCATGCACATGACCCAGACCTAATTCAATGGATAGCTTTAACAGTAACCATGTTCTGCCAGACCAAGGACAATGACTCAGTCCAGTCGGCGTAGACTAAAAGGAAGACAGACCACCAGATCCACTACGGAAGATGACCGCACTGTAAACAAATAAAAAAAATAAAAAGAATTGTTCACAGGCTACCTGTCTGCATGTTGCAAACCCAAGGGATCCATGCCTTGAACAGCAGATCTTTAACCTAGTTGGGGACATTGATTTGTTGGAATGTGTGGCAATTGATATGGCAGCACCACTTTGGCATACAAAACGTTTTTCTCACCCACAATGACCACAAGATCCTGCAATGTGTTCCTCCGGGGGAAGAGGCTTTATGTATACTTCTTAGGCAGGGTGATGCGTCCTGCTTCCTCCAAGGGCTTTTGCCCTTGCGTTTCATAGTGGGAGACCTATCCACTTTGGATTTATAAGGGCAGAAAGGTTTTTCGCTCTAGCCTGCAGCAATATGCCATTTCCTGCTGGACGTGACCCCCACCTTGGAGGTTTGAATGTTGGGGTGGCCATTGCAAACAATGGGTTAGCAGAGGGCATTAGTGACCACTGCTGTTTCTCTTTCCAATGTTGCACTTCAATGCTCAGTGTCCTTCTTAACCAGCATTCCACCAGGACAACGCCCACTACAAGGTTTTGAGCAGCTTCTCTATCCTTTCCATTTGTTTTGAACCTGCTTTTAACCTGTTTGTGATTTAACCAGTTTATAATGGTATTTCAACCATGTTGGGAAAAGGCAGTAGCAGGTGTTTTCGTCGACTACCAACGTTATGTGCTCTCAGCTTCATAATAAAGTAGGTGCAGGCCAATAACGCCTGGTACATCCCGCTCCCCAGAGCTGGAATGCCTTTGTAGAAAGCTGCATTTCATGCTTCCCTTTTTATTTTTCACTGGTTCCAGCCATCTAGCCAATCAGCATACCAGCTCTCACAACCTGTAAAAGGCTGCAGTCTAGGCTTCCCTTTGGTATGTGTACACCCTGGCCACTGTGCAACTAGGCATGGACACACTGTCACAGGAAGCCCCAGGCAAGGGTTCCCTTTACTCCTCCTGCAGAAGTTCTGTCAGCATCATATCCCTTACTATCAGGCTCTATTGTGTACTAGATGACATTTGCACTTGATAGAAGGCCTCTCTTCAGCTCTGGACTGCTAACTTGAGCGCTGTTCATCTACCACACGTTGGAGCCAGATTCTAGCGCTTCCTTTGTGTGAGGAAACGGGTCCAATTGGTTTTAGAAATTTTCTTTTGTTTTTGTGTTCCTGTGAATGGCTGTTTATTGGTAGAAAAGATGTTTTCCGCATAACCATAGTCGCTGTTCTTGCCGGAAAATTAACCCTGTTTGGTGGCTGCCTGTTGGACAGGTAACAAGCAAAACCGGATGTGATGGCAACACAAAAGGATAAACTAACTATGTGACTTTGAATCACAGCAACCATGTGATGAGAAGAAGCCAGAGAGTTCAGGGTACTTTCTAACTGCCTAGCTAAATGTTTCTGAGCTAGAAAAAACACTGAACTATACAGATAGAGGTGTGCTACTTCACACTGCGTGCAACTGTTTAATTGTTCCTTTTTCTTTAAATTGTATATCAATTTTCCAGTCTCCAAATAGCTTAATATTCTGCTTAGAGAAAAGAAAACATTTAGTAGAACATGCCTCTGGTCCATTTAATCTAAGACGTTGCATCTGACTTTGCAGAGTTTCGCTGGTTGTGACGGAAACCGTTGATGCAGGGTTATTTGGAGAAGGAATTGTTGAAAGTTTAATTCACGCATGGAGACATTTGCTTTTACAACCAAAGGTGAGTTAGGGCTTTCAAATCTCATTACAAATATTGTAACTGTAAGTGCTTATTTTAAACGGCTACGAGTGAGAGACAACTTTGTTTAAAACATTGTTAAAAGGAAAGTCATGAAATGTCTTTTAGATGGAGATTCTTGTGTTTTGGGAATTTTGGACTTGTGTGAATAACGCGTTAATGGAGGGACAAAAGTAGAGGGAAAAGGTTTTAAGAAATGAGAATGCAGTTGAAAGAAAACTATCTACGCTCTACTATATTTGCAGGGAAATACATTTTAAGTATTAATCTCTGCAAGTTGCCTATTCAAATGTTTCCCATTGCATCCTTGCATGTAATCTTCTTCATAGAGGTTATTCTGGACATGAATCATGAGCAGCATGAGGAGCCATTTTGGTTGTCTACAAATCGAACACATCTCAAACCGGTTTAGCAAACAGAATTGATGAATGGTGGTTCTATCTCATCTGGATCACGGTCCTACTATCAGCCACTCTTGTGCAAGCATCCTTATTTAAGCTTATTTTTGGAGCGGTGATGCCCAAACCTTCCTCTGCCGACCACCCCAACAAGGTTAATTTTTAGAGAAGGCTCCTTTTTTGCATCTATACGGTTTCACAATAGTGTAAATGGCAATTTCCTGCATTGAAGCAGGTGCATTTTTCCCACCAAAAATGTTCAATTTGCTTTTTTGTGACACTGTGCTGGTATTATCACTGTTATTGCATTTGCAGTAGCCATGCATTCTTACTTCTACATTAGTACTTTAAAAATAAAATCTATTAAAGTTTTTCAAATCTGTATACAAATGTACCTTTCACCAATCTATAATGGAAACGTTACATTAGGTCTTTGTGAACTTAAATGGCATATAGAGTAATTGGAAAACATTAACAATGTTAAAGTATTAACAAGGATAAAAGAACAAAATACACTTGTTAGAATGGATTTTTAGAATCTGGCTTGGTGGACAGATTTTGGGAGGCCACCCTAGTTATGTTTAAAACGGGGAGCTCTGAGCTTCGCTCTGGGCAAGTAAAAAAGGAAGAGGAGGAAGGCGACCAGACAGTTGAAAGCCCAACTGGGCAGACTTGCTAGAGAGGTCAAGCCGTGAGCTGCGGTTGGGGGGTGCACAAGCTACCTACCATATAGGAATCACCAGTTTGGGCAAAAGGTGAGAGAAGAGGGGATCCAGGCATAGTTGACCAGTGAAGGCAGCTTAAGTGGCGCCACAGCACGGAACAAACTGAACAAGCATGCAAGCAAGTTCACGCACTGCTTAGTTTATACATTAATTGCTGTGTAGGGCGGAAAACCCAGGGGATCGGCGAGGCAGGCACAAATTACACTAAGAACCAAATTATTTGGTCAGCTGGAAATATCCAAAAAGCTTGTGCAGCTATTCAAACTGCCTCTTTTCCAGCCACAAGCTTGAATTTGTCTAAATTTACAGCAACCGAAATAGAGGATTGGTTGAACGCTATGGCATATTGAGTAGGAATTAGTCAGGGTAAGCTGAGGGGCATCAAGGGGAATGCCGTGAATTGTAAATACAACTCTGTGATTCAAGCCCTGAAGTAGAATCTCCAAAGGGAAATCTGTTATTTAAAAAAAGATGGGAAGCCTGCAGGTGAGGGGGAAGGAATATAAGATTGCGCTGTATGCGGACGATATTCTCTTGCATATAAAGAACCCCATGTCGTCAATACCAAGGGCTAGCCAACTAATAGAAGAATATGGAAAGTATTCAGGATTCAAGATCAACAGATCTAAATCCATAGTTTTGCTGTTATAAGACCCTACCCCCCAAACCACCAACAGATTGGCGCCACCTTTTGGTATTTGGGGGTCAACTTAATGCAAAACTTGGAAGCACTACATGAAGCTAATTACCCTAGTCTTCACGCAGATTTAAAGAAATGGCAGAACCTTACTATCTCATGGGTCAGAAGGGTTAATGCAATCAAGATGGTGTGCCTCCCGAGATTTTTGTACCCCTTCCAAATGCTCTCGGTGCGTCTCCCAGAGATATTCGTCAAGGAGACCAAAGAGGCCATTTTGAAAATCCTGTGGCAGGGGAAGAAGGCGAGAATTTCATATGATACTCTGGTCCTGCCTAAAGAAAAGGGAGGTGTGGGGCTCCCCAACCGCAAAAAATATTACCAAGCCGCCCAACTAAGAGTCATGGTTCCCCATATAAGAGGGCGGACTGACTTGCAATGGGTGCACCTCGACAATCAGAATCTGGCACCTGCTACTGTCGCAGAGTGGTTATGGGTCCCGAGAAACAAACTGCTCAGAAGGCTCCAAAATCATCCAATATGGGGCACACTGGGAAATCTGGAGGGAGGGAGCAGACTTGAGAGGAATAACCACGTGGCGATCACCATTGAGCCACATATGGACCCCAGGAATCCGCGAAGAGATATCCAACCTCAACCGGTTCCAGACATGGTTCGAGGCAGGCCTTGAAAGGGTGGGACAGCTCTGGAGAGGAGGACGCTTTCTGTCAATTACAGAACTTGAGGAGTCGTTAGGAATATACCCATTATCAGTTTATTCCTTCCTGCAACTAAAGGTGCCACTTATGAGAAAGGAATGGAAGGAAACGATACAAAGAGACCTCACCCCCTTTGAGAAACTGCTTCACACAGCAATGGAAACCAAACATTTGATTGCCGCTATGTATAAAGCTTTGGTAGAGAGTGGAAACGGGTCTGCTGCCCAGTTGAGAGAAAGGTGGGAACGTGACTTAAACATGGAACTGGACCCTGACACATGGGCAATGATCTGTAGGGGGGGGCTGCGCAAGCGTCGATAGCGGCTCAATACAAACTCCATGCCATCAAACTCCTCCACAGATGGCAATATGACCCTGATAAGCTATCCAAAATGTTCCAATCTGCCAGCCCCATGTGCTGGTGTCAATGCGGGAAAAGGGCCAATTACTGGCATATGTGGTGGGAGTGCCCTAAGGTGAAAATATACTGGGGTGAGGTACTGGGCTGGATTAGGCAGTTGGATGGGATCCCCCGAGAAGTAACACCCTCTTGGTATTATTCAGTTTGGAAGAATGCGATGGAGAAATACGAAGGCTAATGGGGGTACCGGCCCCGCTCCTACTTGCGGCAAGGGCATGCCTGGTAATTTGGTGGAAAGTGGGATTCCCTTTGAGCAAGCGGGAATGGGTCAACATTGCCACAAGCATTTGCATAATGGAGAGAATCACAGCGTCCCTCCATGGAAAAGCTGCACAATATGAGGATATGTGGAATGATTTTGTGAATAAATACGTTGTCACTGTGCCAAGGAGATCAACTGAGGAGGAATGTAACAAGGTCTGACATAGTATCAGTCACTTCGAGAACTTGGTCAGGCCCTTACTATAAAGAGTACTCACCCACAGGCCAATAGAGGAAATCGCCATATCTTCTGAAGATGATCAATGAATCGCCACTGTTTCTGAAAATGTATATATACAAGCCATGCATGCTATGATCGAGGACGTGCACGAAGATGCGTACTTACAAATGTAAGAAGTTGTTGTTCCAGGGGCAGTGGTGGGGGGGAAACAAAAGTTGACATAGAATACCTTAGAGTTATGTTAGGAAGTTGAAGGGGGGGTGAAAGGGAGGACCCCCCCTTTGATGTGTTATATTCATACGGTGTAAATTGTTTATTTTATGCTGTAAAACTCAATAAAATAAAATAAAAAAAATCATGGGAAGGTCTCAGAAGAAAGCACTGGGGAGATATAAAGAAGTGTAAAAATCTGTACCGAAAACTGGTGAAAAGTCACAATTTGGAAAAGTGAAATATATATTTGCAATATATTCATGGGGGTTCTGTGTAAAATGAATACTCGCGCTACTTGGTGGATTCTCACTACGGCAAGGGGCAGTAAAGATTGTCATGTTAATCCCATATCCGAACAAGTGTGGAAGACCTTTATTAGTGGTAAAATGTACAAGGAAGCTTTGGGGTGTAGAGACTGGAAGACAGCTAAGGAGGAAGAGGCAAGGTGGACTTGGCAATTTAGCTATCAAAGTCTATATGATGAGATTAAGAACTTATAATATCAGTCTAATGCGGAAAGGATGAGACATGGATTTATGAGCTGCTCCAAGTTAGGGGCGCTGTATGTAATGGTATGTGGCAATTTAGTACATAATCTAGAATCAATGAAAACATCAGAATTCTGGACCCATTGCCTGAATCTGTATACTGTTGCTACTCATCTAGCGCTATTCCGGATATGGTTATGTATTTCCCTTATTCTTAGACCTATTGTTTCTGAAGTATTAAAGCAATGAGAGGATGAGAGAATTCAGTAAAGCATCTGGTAGTCTGCTGTTAAGGAAGTATGTATGTAAACAAAATCGAAATTAATTGGATTGTTGTAGATTATTGGTTTTAGATTACTGATTTGTATTGTTTATCCAATGTGTAATTTATTGTGTAAAGTGTTTTTTATAAACTGTGTGACAATAAAGTATTATTATTAATTACTTCAGAAGCTTGGGTACTTCAGACAGTGGCCCAAGGGTACTGAAAAAGCCCTGTGAGAAACCTGCAGGTACTCTCGCATCTAAACCCCAGCGATCTTCTGTTCAGGAAGGGCCATCGCTTTTGGATCCCAACTGTAGGGGTGGACTAGCAAGGGAGGATCAGATGGGCAGATGGTCCTTGGGGATTGGGTAGTGTGTGCCAGAGGGCGAGACATGGTATCCTCCCTTTCCTGATAGTGACTTACTTTACCCTCTCTCATCCCTTGTAGGATATTACCATTCCTATTCTGTCCTACCCTCTGAAAATGCTCCAAGTACTGGGACGAGGAAGAAGCTTCAAAGAGTAATGCATAACCCCCTGCCGAAACACCAGTATAGTACTGAGACGAGGAGGAGGGCTATGGAGGAATACTATGAGTCAAACCAAACGTCCCATTAATAGTTTCAGGCAAAGTCATGTAATTGAGTCTGATACCTCGCACCTGCAACCTATTATTGACTGGCAGCATTATAAAAGGAGAAAGCTCCAAGAGCAAACAGAAGGCGTGGAGAGAGGAGCAGAAAGGAAGCCAAGCCAAGCTGAGCTGTCATGGAGCAGAAGAAACCGGAAACGCCAAGGTTATGTAGCGAAGCAGAGCGAGGTCTTCTGCAGGAGCGTGGTGGGAGAATTGAATCTCTGGAGAGCTGACCGCTGTAGTGAAAGGAGGCAGTGTCAGCAGGCGCCCCATTTATAGCAGCTTCAAAGTGCTTGTTTCCCCTAGGCAGAGAAACAACCCAAGGATTCCTAGGGGCAGAAACAGTGGAAGCAAAGAAGCAGCAAGAACTCACAGAACGTCAGTGAGTTTCAGTTGGTTGAGAAACCCGGTGCGCTAGTGAATGCAAGTAACTGGATACAGTGTAGTGGAGTTGTCCCGTGCAGTCGGCACTTTGTCAAAAATCTCTGAACAAAGGCGAGAAGCCTTGACAAGAGGACAAAAGAGTGTAGAATTTAACAATGAACTGAATGATGCGAAGAAGCGCAGGAAAGTTGGTGTGTGAAACATTGTAGCAGAGTGACCACGTGTAAGGAAAGACACGTGTTTGAAGAATTTTGAACAATGGGCAACACCTTGCAAGTATCAAGGAAGAATATTGTGCAGCAGAAAATGGGAGCAAATGAAGTGTGTGCAAAATAAGAAAAAGCAATGTAAAGTGGAGAAAAAGAAAGGCTATTGTTACAAAACAAGAAAAGGAATTAAGAAGTACAGAGAACGGAGTGTCTGAGAAACTGCAGTGAAACATGATGAGGGGAGCTTGGGAAGCTAAGAGTTTATGGTTGCACGACCTGTAATGGATGGAGCATGCTGTCTATCAACTGCGCCTAGACAAGAGGGCTCCAACCAACAATTAAAGTAATTAATCAGAACAAGAAACCTGTGTTTGAATAGTGTGACAAGATACTTTGAACTCTGGGAAGGAAAACCCAGAGGCTGTCTTAATATTGTGACACGAGACTTTGAACTTTGGGAGGGGGAACCCAAAGTTCTGTTGAGAACTGGAGAAGAGTTGTTGAACCTTGTGAAATAGTGTTTAAAGCTTGTGGAAGGAACCCCGAGCTCCTTTGGAATATTGTTTTGTCAATTTTTGAGTAAAGCTTGGGAAGGGAACCCTGAGCTGCTTTGGAACATTGTTTTGTGAACCAGTTATTGAGGCTTCGGAAAGGGAACATGAGCTCCTTTGGAACGTTGAGTTGTAAATCAATGCCTGAAGCTTAGGAACGGAAAGACTGAGTTTCTTGAACAGTGGGCTTTGGTCTTGTTTCCCGAACTTGGGAAACAAAGCTAGAGATTTCTCCAGACTATGGGCCTCATCACGACCTCGGCGGTAACCCTTAAATCCGGCGGTAGCGCTATTACCGCCGGATTTAAGGGTCTGCCGAATCAGGGCCTCGGCGGATTTCAACCCAGCTCTGAGCTGGTGTGAAATCCGCTGAGAATTCGCGCTCATACCGCCGGCGGGAAATCCGCCGGCGGTATGAGCGCGAAATTTCCCCATTGAGCCCAATGGGGAATGGGTCATTCCCGAATGGGCTCAATGGGGAATGGGGACTTCCAAGTCCGCCCAACTCGTGATCCCGGGCTATTAGCGCCGGGGGCTATGGCGGTCGCGCTAATAGCCCCAGCGCTAATACCGCCGGCGTTACCGCCGAGGTTGTGATGAGGCCCTAGATGTTGGACACTATTTTGAGTTAGAATATCCTTGCACTAAATGTAGGTATTAGACGTGAGGGCAAGCATAGGTTTTGACACAGACAGACTTGATTTGGACTTCCAGACCTAGACTTTCCTTAGTTTCTTCAGGTAGGGCAATCCCCACCATAGTTATAGGGCAAGTTAGGTGTTACATCCATCCTGACATTTTAATAAAAGTTTTCAAAACTGTTACATCTGTTGTCTGTGTCCTCTCTTGATACCATGCCAATCTCTCAGCCCCCAGATTGTCCCCCGAGCAAGCAATCTCTTTGGGAACCAGGCCCACTCCTTCTGCAGGATATTCTTCCCCTGTTGAAAAAAGGTGCAGTGTAAAGGGTACCTATTTTCTGGTTCCCAAGAAGGATGGAGGTCTGCGACCCATCTTGGACCTGAGACGCTTGAACAAGTTCCTCAGGAAGGACAGATTCAAGGTGGGTCACTCTTTCTCAGATTCTCCAGGCCCTTTAGCTCGTGGATTGGATGACGTCACTCAATCTTCAAGATGCTTACTTTCTGTGCTTGGGATGTATAGGCTCATGGAAGTGCCTGAGGTTCGCCATTGGCAGTTCTCGCTATCAATCTCGAGTACTGCCTTTCAGGCTGACCTCTGCCCGAGAGTTTTCATCAAGTTGATGGCGGTGGTGGCAATGAATCTGAGGGGAGGGATTCATATCTTTCCCTACCTAGATGATTGGCTGATCTGAGCCTGTTCTCCCAAATAGGATCTGGATTGTCTCAACAGCACCTACCCCTCTCTCTCCACAAACTGGGCTTCTCCCGCAACTTCAGGAAGTCCTAGATGACACTATCCCAAAAGCTGTAATTCATTGAAGCAGGCCAGGACTCTTCCTCAGGGAAGGCTTCGCCACCCGAGTTGGGAGCTTAAAATATCTTGCAGATGGTGACGAGGTTTCAAAACGGCCAACATCTATGGACTTTTGATTTTTTTTTGAAGTTGCTGTGCCACATGGCATCTTGCATTTTCCTGGTGCCAAGTGCCCGCCTAGCGATGAGGTCCCTCTAGTGGGTCCTAAGATCCAAATGGTCACGTTTATCAGGCAGTATGACAGATCACCTTCAGGTCCTGAGCATGGTCGCACAGGGTCTCCTGTGATGGGCCTCCGAGGAGAACAGGATCTCTCTATTGGCTGTTCAACTACCTGGAGAAGAGCATACGATGGCAGACATTCTGAGTAGGCAGAGTACGCTCTCCCACGAGTGGGAGTTAGCTTAGGAAGTCCTTCTAGAGATCGCTGCCCTTTGAGGAACCTCTCAAGTGGATCGGTTTGCATCCAGTATCAACAGGAAATGCAACCATTTCTGCTCCAGGGAATTTCTTCAGAGGATCTCTGGGGGACGCATTCGGAGTGGACTGGGAATTTCCACTCCAGTATGCGTTTCCACTAGTCCCTGTCATTCCTCAAGTCCTCAGGACATTGAGGAAGTTCAGGAAGTCCATGTTCCAGATTCCTCCGGATTGGGCCAGGAGGATGTGGTACACAGACCTTCTAGACATGTCAATCTGCCCTCCATTCTGTCTTCCCCAGAGAGTGGATCTACTCTTGCAAGAGGGAGGCCGTCTTCTACATCCAGAAATCAGAACTCTGAACCTTCATGCCGGTTTCTGAGAGGTTAAGGTCCAACGATTGGGTCTTCCGGAAGATGTGATGGAGGTGTCGCTTTCGGTCAGAAGACCAGCAACAAAAGCAGTATACCGCAGCCATTAGAACAACTTTTGCAGCTGGTGTAGAGCTAAAGATATTGATCCTTTCACTTGCAATACATCTGCAGTCCTTTTTTCTTTTTTACTACACTTTGCACAACAGGGGCATCAGGTAGCTACTGCCAAGGGTTTCCTTACTGCGTTATCTATCTTTAAACGTAGGCCAAAACAAAGCACTTATTTTAAATTATTACCCATTGTAATTTCGTTCCTCAGGGGACTGACAAATATTTCCCCACTGGTCCCTTTCATAGTCCCGGCTTGGGATCTTAACTTGGTACTAGCATTTCTGATGGGAGCTTCATTTGAACCTCTCAGTTCAGGTTATTAACCTTCAAGACAATCTTTTTTGTAGCCATCAGTTCTGCTCGAGGGTTGAGTGAGCTATATGCTCTCTTGTAAACCTGCTTTCACTATATTTGCCAGCTACAAGGTGGTTTTGAGGGTTCGTCCCTGCTTCATTCCCAAGGTGGTGTCTGAATTCCATCCGAGACAAAAAATACCTTTCTAGCATTTTATACACCCCCTCATCCTTCCAACGAGGAAGAGAGGTTGCATAGGCTTGACCCAAAAAAGGGATGTAAGTTTCTATATTTCCAGGTTGGCAAATGTCAGGCAAGATGAACAAATCTTTATTGGTTATACTGGACACAGACTAGGACAGGCCGTCACTGAACAAACTTTGTCACACTTTGTATTTCAGAATTTTACTCTGTGACTCGGAAAGATGTTCCTGAAAATCCAAGTGCACATTGTGGCATCTACTTTGGCTCTGGAAAGAGGTGCACCAGTGCAGGATATTTGTAATGCTGCAACTTGAACTTCGATACACAACTTTTCAAAACATTTTTTTTTTTTTTTTTTTATTGAATTGGTTGAAACAAATCAACCTTTCAATAGAATTGCAAAACAGAGATAAATATTATACAAAAGGTAAAAAGAAAACATGATTAATGAAAAATGTTAAAACAGTTGAATAGTGTGAAACAGAACACCACATCTAGTCGTATTATTAGGAGTGAACTGTCAGACTGAATGAGCACATAAAACGCATAAAACAAAATGAACATGATGACGAATTATCTCTGGCAATCCATTCATTGTTTCATACCACAATTATTTATACACGAAATCAAGAGGCCAGCAACTAGATCTCAATAAGTGTGACCAAATAATAATGCAATTGTGTTTGTTAATCAAACATCTGAACTTGTCAAGGACAGACTTTCAATAAATTTAACAACTGCAATTTGAATAGGCAAGTACGCAGAATTCAAAATTATGAGCCAACATGCCTCATATTCTAAAAAACCCAGATGCCGGCAATGACGTCCCAAAAACTTAAGTCTATGAGAAGTAAGAGCAGGACACTCAATAATCAGATGCTCCAAAGTCTCAGGTTGGCAACTGTTCCTGCAAAAGCGGCAAAAATTATCACAATCTGATATTATCTTGCGTCTGTAAAGAATGGCTTTGGTGGGCCAAAGGTTAAAACGTAGACGCATGATTGCAGAGCGGATATTGACTGCTGGGGCTTTGACTAGATAGAGAGGAAGTGTTTTCATCTTTTTTGGAGGAAAGCGGAGAGCATTGCCATCACAATAAGTTAGGCACAATTTATTTGTCTTAATCCAGTCAAATTCATACAGCTGTCGCTTTGCCTTATCAGGATTATTAATTAATGTATCAAGAGAAACATCTGCACTACTTAATGCAGAGTATGCAGTAGTCACCCACGAGACAAAGAATTTTTGTGTAGTGTGAAACATATGAAATGCAAGTTCTGATAGCAAGGTACGATCTCTAGATGCGAAGAGACATTTTCTGAAGAGCGCACACAGACGCCAAATGTATAAGGTTTCAAGTGAAATTAGGCCCAACTCATATCTGATCCACGAGATGGGGATACAAGCTGGTAATCGTAATATCTTTTTCCAAAATTGGCTTTCCCATTTATGAAAGACGAGTTTAGACTGGCATGTAAGAGTTTCAAGACCATACAATATTGATGGCACTGCTTTCTGGTTCCAGTAAGCAAGAGCCGGAATAATAGAAAATTTGCCATATCTGGACATGATCAAACTAGCTTGTGACGAGGCCGTTGTCACCTTTTTCAAAACTCCATCTAAATGTGCATTAAAGGACCCCCGCAGTTCAAATATCATACCTAAATAGGTGTATTGAGGGACAATCAGCAGATGTACCTGATTAATGTTCCACATAAATGATTTGTTTCTTTTGGTCGGTTGATACAACATTATCTGAGATTTATTGGTATTAATTTTTAAATCATTCTGAATAATATAGGAGTCAAAAGCTGTCAACAATTTCTGCAAGCCAATTTGAGTTTTTGACAACAATACCATATCGTCAGCATACATTAAACTTTGAACATGATGATTATTAATTTTTGGAGAGTCTGAACCAAGATTTTGAAATGCGAGAGCTATGTCATGAATAAAATAATTAAAAATGGATGACGCCAGAAGACAGCCCTGTTTGAGCCCACGAGCCGTGGGGATAGAGGAAGACAAGGCTCCATCGAGGCTTAGTCGAACATGAATACAAGTATCAGAGTGGAGAGCCAAAAGGATTTCAAACAATGTTTGCGGACAGTGGTCACGTTTTAGTTTTGTGAAAAGAAGAGAGCGAGAAATGGAGTCGAATGCAGAATGTAAATCAATGAACGCCAGAAATAAAGACTGTTTCGACTCTTGGCACTGTGCTTTAATAGAGTTCAGTGCAAAGAGGTTAACCTGGGTACCCATACCCGCAATAAAACCAGTCTGGAACGGGTCTCTATATGAATTCTGAAGCGTCCACTTATTAAATTCAATCAGTACAAGTTTAGTGAAAATTTTACTCGGTGAGTCTAAAAGTGCAATTGGACGGTAGTTCTGAGGGGAACACCTTTCACCTTTTTTGAAAATCGGGATGATAATAGAGGATTTCCAGGATAGGGGTATGGTGCATGAATGCAATATATCTTGAAAGATGCAATAAAGTATACGAGCCCATATGTCAGGATTTAATTTCAACATGGCGTTGGAAATGCCATCTGGGCCAACAGCTCGAGAAGGACTAGCTTTTTTGATGATTGATACAATGTCCTCAATTGAAAAAGCCAGGTTCCAATAAAGTGCTCTAACAGAGCGAAAGGAGTCTGGATCAAAATTGGCGTCAGCATACAAATTTGTGAAATACAAAATCCATTGTGATTCATTTACTGCATTTAGTTGTGCTTCAGCATCTCTATTATATGCATGATTGTGTAGAAGATGCCACATTTGGGCCGAGTTTTTATTGGCAAGGGATTTTAACATTATTTCACTGTCATGTTGAAACATCATTGATTTATGTCCCTTGAGCCAGTTTTTGTATTGTGTTTTCAGATTTATGAGCGCTTGCCAACGATCGCGAGAAGAGGAGTTTTGTATCTGGCGCTTTAGACGCCTAAACTCAGTCTTTCGTTCTTTAACCAACTGATCATAGATATGGGGGTGTTTAGTTTGGAGTTGCGTGGGAGTAGAAATGGTATGCGCAAACGGTGCAAGTATATCAGTGTATTGTACACCCAATGTATGCAAATTCTTTTGAATTAATATCTCAAATTCATTGAGTCGGTGATCTGTCCATTTCAGTCTGGATCTGGCCGAGTTGATGGCAAATCCAAAACTGACTGAAGAAGATTTGGGAGCAAAAGTTTGCCATAAAATGGTCAGGAAGAGTAGCTTATGATCACTGCCAGGATAGGCAGTGATTGAGAGGTCCTGACAGAATTTAAACAATGGTGAATCCACGAAAATGTAATCAATTGTACTTGCACTGTTATTGCGATACCAGGTCGATTGAGGAGGTGAATCACCTTTGAGGGCCCCATTGATCATAATAAAATTACGTTCATTCATGAGTTGGATCCACCGGGAGCTATCTTTTGAGTATGGGTTGTTAGCAATACAATTCATGTTAAGATCCCCCAGTTTGATGGTAAAATTGGTGATGTTCGCCATATTGATGATATCCAACAATGAAATAAGACCACAATAAAAATCATCATCAGAACAAGCAGCAGGATTTCTATACACATTCAACAATGCGAGCGAGGCAGTATTCAGATCAATTTTGACTAGTTGTAGGTAAGCCCCAAAGGAAGCCCATGCGTGTACATGAAGACCAGCCTTTTGGAGAACGGCAACCAGCAAGCCTGAAGTGGGTCTGCCTTTAGTTCGAATGGCCGGTAGCAGAGTAATTTCATACCCATCCCACACCGGGGGGACTAAAAGCCAAGTCTCTTGTAAGGTGAGAATGTGATAGATTACAGGCATGGATTTGATAGAAACGTGTAAATGATTATGCCCCCTGGTATTCCAACATGCAAGATTCAGAAGATTGAAATTCTGGCACAATAATGGTTAATTCTGAGTGAAGAGCCGAGAATCATGCACTGTATTAATGTCACTTCTATCAATTTGTTGTCTTTCATAAATGCGTGGATTTGGAATGTGGACCCTAGATTGGGGCGTGGTGACATTCGGCTCATGTGCCAATAGAAATCCCATTTCAAACAGAGTCATTCTCGCTCGCCAAATAGTATTGGCAACAATGGTCGATGGGATCCATAGTCTGATGACAGAATTGGAGGAGGCAGAGATAAATTCGACTTGTGCTATATCAAAGGTAGTAATATCCCTTAGTTCATCAATGTCGCTAAAGATGTTTAAAACACTCCTTCTATTCAAGTTATAAGCAGGGTACGAACCATCTCGACATTTTAAAATAAATGTGCAAGGCGAGAGAGTGGAAGGGACTTGAGAGGATTGAGGAAGAAGACGCCTTGTTTCAGACTGGTGAGGCTTAGGCAGTCTGAGCTGGTGCGTGTGTTGAGAGTGCAAGTCTTTGAACCCAGACACTTGAGACTCAAGATTGTACTGCTCAAGACTAGAATAATTGGACATATCAGAGGGTTTAGAAATAGGTTGAGGGGGATCTGTCATAGCAGACGTGAGTTGTGACATGGGTACAGCGGAGAACCTTTCCTCCAGAAATTTGTCAACGGCTTGTTTCAACTCATTCAATGGGTCCTGATTTAAAGCAGATGACATAGCAGCGGGCCGTCTAACACTTGGGGCAAAAGAGACAATTTTTTTGGGTGGCATATCGATTACAACTCGATCAGCATCTTGCTCTAACGTCTCAAGTGACTCAACCAAATCGTCCAAAGGGGGGTGGGGAGCTATCAGTGCCGGAGTGTCAACAGGCACGGCAGATGCCGTCTCCTTTGTGTGTACAGACGATGGAATACTCGCTTGCAACAGTACAGGGGCAGAGGTAGCTAGGGGTTTTGTGAGGCGGAGACTCTGGGGAAGAACTTTCGGCCCTGCTTCCAAAGACCCACCAATAGCTTTAAAGAAGGCATTCAGAGTGTTTTTGTTGCCTCGACGAGGCATCTGTTTCTTCGTTTTTTTCAATACGGCATGTGAATTTTTTGAGATCGTTGTGGACCTAACCTTGCCGCTAGAGGCTGCCGGCGTTACTGCCACAATGGGATTTGCTGAAGAGGAACTCTCAGAGGTGGGCACTGTGTCAAGAGGAGCAGTGGCAGCAAACTGGAGAGGCACCTCAGGGACAGGCACCGAGACAATGTTATTTGTGGCAGGCTGAGTAAGAGGCACAGGGATAGGTGTCACAAAGCTAGAAGAAGCGTCAAGAGCACAAATAACATTGTGAAAATGTGGCAAGGAAGATGGAGCATTCGCACTTTTCACATGTGAAACACAAATCGCGCTGGGCACACCTGTTCCTGTCTGCCTGTCTAGAGTAGTGAAGCTACCACAGGTAATAATTGAGGCCTCACAGCTCTCCAATGGCCTTTCTGATGGTAAAGGTGGAGAGGGGTTCAACTGATCATGGCGACGACTCCAGTGTAGGAGTTACTCCAGATGTATGCCTTGGGTTGTGATTTTTGTATTCATAATATCAAACATTGTATGCATTCCAAGAATGGAGGTGTTAATGGCCTGCAAAGCTAATTCAACACCAATGTTGGAGCCTGTAGCAAGCGTATTACTGGCAGGCACGACTGCACGAGGCGTAGGAAGAGCAAAGGAAGCAATTGCAGAGTCTATCGGTGTAGTGTAGGTATCTTGAGGAGAGTGGCTGGATTGGGCCACATCACAATGGGATTGTACAGACTGCAAAGTTTCATGGTGGCTAGCATATAGTGAAATACTAGTGCTATCTAGGATTATAGGAGAACCTGGAGTGATAGGCGAGAGGGTTTGATTAGAATGAGTACTAAATTTCCTCTTCACGTTCCGTACTTTCAATGAGGCAAGAATCGTTTTGTCGGAAATGCCCCGAGTACGAGCAGAACTCGTCAGAACAATGGGTGAGCAGGGGGGCGCCACACATGGGACAGTTTGCTGACCCATAGTCGGAATGTGGGACCCCGCAGACCCTTGTGACAAGGAAGGGATAGTCTGGGGGGGACCAACCGACGGGCCCATGGTGGATGTGGCAGAAGTGGAGCCGACTGGGGTTCTCGGAGATAGAATAAATGCTGGAAATTTCGTCTGGATTAGCCCAGTGCTAGAACAGCTAGGCTTGGGATGTAAAGCAAGATCTGGCATATTTGATTTCAGCGAGTACGGCACAAAGGACATTAGTTGTAAGACAACACTTAAACTGACCTGGGAGAACTAGATAAGGACTGGGTAGGGTAACACCAGCGCTCGGGAGCCAGGCCGCGACCGCAGTAATGCGGTGAAGCGGTAAAGCGGAACTTAGCCGTGAACTTGCGCGCGCCCTGTGCACGTAAGGCTGTCTTTAGTAGGAGGTGAGGGAGTGAAAAACACGCCTTTTCCTGGGCAGGGCTAGCAGGAGGTGTCAATCACCGAGGCTGGTGTAACCAGTAATGCAATCCGCTTCAATGCGAGAGGAAACACTGTGAAACAAAACAAACAAACATATGTCAAGGGATTGCTAAAATGCTGAGAAGCTGAAAACTCCCTCTAGTGGGCTTAATGGTCCAAATCCTCTAGCCAAAGCAATCGCCTGGCTAGGCGAGAGGCAGTCCAGTCCAAATGCAAAAGTGCAGAGAAGCAACAGCCACAAAGTCCTCACGAGCGGTAAAGCGGAACTTAGCCGTGAACTTGCTCGTGCGCGCGCTGTGCGCGTAAGGCTGTCTTTAGTAGGAGGTGAGGGAGTGAAAAACACGCCTTTTCCTGGGCAGGGCTAGCAGGAGGTGTCAATCACCGAGGCTGGTGTAACCAGTAATGCAATCCGCTTCAATGCGAGAGGAAACACTGGCTAGGCGAGAGGCAGTCCAGTCCAAATGCAAAAGTGCAGAGAAGCAACAGCCACAAAGTCCTCACGAGCGGTAAAGCGGAACTTAGCCGTGAACTTGCTCGTTACTGTTTGGACACCTTGTCTGGTCAGGACACAATGTTTGGGAAAGCTGTTTTGCACAATATAAACCAGTAAGAAAAATCCACTAGTCCTACCTCCTTCTATGAAACTGCGGTGGGAGTCCATCAAATATGAGGGATCCATTGGAGTATATCCATTAGAAGAACAAATGACTTACCCCGGGTAATGTTCTTTCTACTGGATGGTCCTCCCAGCCTACCCCTCTGAATGTGTGTGCATTTTGTAATACACCTATCTCTCAACACCCATGCAGGTTTTCGTAATCCTCAAGTCGGCTGTGCAGAAAGATTGATAAACTAGAGCTGAGGCACATTAGATTGCCGGAATGGATTCCGTCCAGGGACATCGAATTGATGCTGCATGGCACCCTCTGCTGTTAAAAACGTTTTCCGAAGACTGCAGAGGCACATCCAGTAGGAAAGAGCATTACATGGGGTAAGCAATTTGTTCTTTTCACTCTGGCGTTTCTTCCATCTCTCTCCTCACTGGGATGTGCCTCATTCTCCCTCCCCCATGCAAAAGCCCTGTTGGTCTCTTCCCCCACTCTAGTTTCTTCATTCCTCACTCCCCACTCGGGAGTCCTTTCAGTCTCTCCACTGTAAGGAAGGCATGGTATCAAACAGTGAGTGACAGACACAAGTGATCACAGTTGAAGGGAGTTTATTGAACTTCAATGCGTTGATTGAATGCCTATCTAACCCTAAATCTAAGGATGGGAGCAACCTGCGACCATCAAATAATAACAACCCAGACCTAGTGGAGTTTCTGTCAAAATAAAAGGGCCTCTACTAATAAACCTACTGCCATTCCTTACTTCTAAATACAAAAGGTATGGGAAAACGATGTATGCAAAAGAAAGCTGTCCAAGAAACAATATGTCGGGATAGTTGAGCAGTTGGCTTCCCTTGCCCATGTTTTCAGCACGGGTCACGATGGCACACTTTCGAGTGGGTGATGGTTTTTTCTTAAACCATTGCAGGACCGCTTTGATTCACTTCATCCATAAGTTTCACTTGATTGCTTTTGTTTCTACCACTTCTTGGCTGGGTACATCACACAGAGACCTTTGATTGAGCACATCCGCGGTGCCGGACCACTCTGTGTCTTGCATTGGTCTCCCAAACTCACTGGCTGTGGCTGACACACAATGCAGGATTCTTCAGTCTGGTTTCCTGGCCTTAAGCCTTTTAATGTGAAGGTTTCTGGAAAGTAGCGGTTTCTCGCCAGAAAGTCCAAGGGTATCTGCCTCCTTGCTCTCCCTTCTTGGTTTGCTGCCTTTCTCCCCTCGTTCAGCTGCCCTCTGGAAAACGCTGTTCCTTTGTGTGCTTTGCCTCAAAAAGAGTGTGCTCTCGTGCTCTGCCTTTTATATGCGTGGGGAAGCTTAATGGAAGTCAGGTGTGAGTTGTTAATAGTAATTGCCTGACTTTGCCTGACCATAGTAGTGGGGCATGCCAGGTACAATGCTCGGGCATGAGTCTGTTTTCTCCCAGAGCGGGCTGTCTGTGTTTTGTGTAGCGAAGAGGGGGGGTGAGTTACAGTTCCCAGGTATCCTACCTGGTAGGATGGAGTAAAAGTGTTATCGAGGGAGGGTGGGGGGAAGATACTGCGTCTCGCCATCAGGTGTCCCACTCTTCGAAGAGGCCTCACCCAGGTGATCCTCCCGCACTGGTCCACTCTCAAGGTCTGGAACCAAAGGCGATGGCCGTGCCCCATCCACATGAGAGAGAGATCCTGAGGGACTAGTGGTTGAGACACCCTCTGGTTTCTCACACCACCCCAGAGTCTTTTCTCTTCCTTACCTCCTCTCTGGGGTTATTTCAATCTCTGCCTGCTCTGGGGCTTCCCTCCTTATCACTCGCCTCGTCGGAATTTGATCAGCTTCTCCCCACTCCGGGGTTCTTCTCCTTCTCACTTCTCTCCAATGCGGGGTTTTTCCTTTCTCCCCACTGTGGCAAGCCAGAAGGAGGACTCGGACCAGAAGACAAGTTTTGAGAGAAGTCTTTTTTTCGTTTTTAATTTAATTGTGTTATACTTGACAACGAACTTTTCACTTAAAAAACATAAAAAAATGAGATTCCAAGATGGCCACTGGACCGAGAACACTGTGAAGAGCTGCTCTCTGGCCCCACATGCACTGAAAGCTGACAGAAATGCTAGAAAACCCCTCTCCGGGTAATAGACGGCACTCAGACAGTGCAGATTCAAGGGTCTGTCAAGGCTGGCTCCGTGGCAGCCCCGGAACGCAACTTCAGAGCACAAGAACAGTCCCCAACGGAACAATACGGAGGGGGAAGAGACCATCGGCCTAAGCAACCAGCAAGCCACTGGTGCGGTCCCGGGCTACTCACACGCATACACTCACAGCAGTAATGGTGAAGGGGCCGCCACCTCAATCTCCACCAGATCATAAGAGGCAGCAGCGGGGAAACCATCGACGTATCGTGCACCCCCGAGGCGGAGCATAGGACTACCCGAGTTCGGCATAGCCCTATGAGGAACGAGATGCACCAGGAGGAACCAGACCGGGAGGCGAAAGGGGGAAGTAAATGACATCGTCCAGTGGTGAAACCGGTAAGACTCTGCTCCCCGCCCCAACCAAAGAGCCTTCTACAAAGTCCCCGGGGGGCAGCACAAAAAGAACAGACAAGGCTCTAAGCCTTTTATAGGAGGGACGCAGAGATCCGCACCCCAAATCATCACCCCAAACACTCTCCAGCATACGAGAAGAGAGGCGGGCGACCCGTTCAATGAGTCAGGGACAACCAGCACCTTGACACTGGAGGAGAGAGTGAAGCAACCCTGAAGGGGAGGCCCCCAGAGGAACGAACCAGGGAGAATTTGTTATATCAGGAGTCTCACCGGAAACCACTTGGACCGGGGCAGAGGGGCAAGATTAAACGGGACCGGGAGAAGAGGCTCTCCCGGAACGAAAGAAAAAAGGCAGTGAAGCATCTACTACGCTTCAAAAGAGGCTGGGGCCAGGCTGTTAAAAGCAGACCAGCAGCCGCAAGGGGGTCTGGAGAGGAGACCTTGATCACTGCCGGCAGGAGCCCATAGCCTCAGGCCTCCAACCACACCCAAAAACCAGGAGACTCGAGACACAAACGTAGCAACGGCAAGGGATCACACCCCCACCTCGCCCCACAACAGACCAAGGCAAGATGCCAAAAAATAGAGGGAAAGAGTAAGAAGGCACACAAAGGACGATACAGAAAATGTAGAGGAAGGAGGGGGGCACACCCCGAGGTCGAGCAGGAGGCAGACAGGGGCCAAGATGAGGCCCCTCAAGAAGAAATGCCAGAGGAGCGAGTGGTCACACTAAAGTCCCTCGAACAATGCTTCCAGAACTTCGGTGATAGGATGGCGAACACTATCCCGTTGCAACTAGATAAAATGAAAGAAGACCTGGCGGGGGATTTAAGGAAGTGAAGGGAGATATACACAGGCTCGAAGCAAGAGTGGACATAAATAAGAAAGCCCTGTAAGAGATGGCCGATTACTCTCCCAAAATGGAGGACCTGATGGAGCACTTAGCTAGGGCTACCCAAAATTTGGAGATCCAAACCGAGGACCCCGAAAACAGATTGAGGAGCGCGAATATAAGACTACAGAGCAATACCTGAAGCGGTGGGAGGCACGGAACTGCCTCAGACAATGAGACAAATGTTTGCAGACCTGGTAGACGCAGCGTAGCCGGCTGAAATCATGGTCAACCGGATCCATAGAGTGGGGCCATAAAGAAAGGAACCGGGCGCAAGACCAAGATACATCCTGGTAGCCATGCATGAATACACCCAAAAAGAAATTCCTGGCCGCCGCAAGAAGAGCAAATGATCTCAACTTTATCTTTCAAGATCTCTCCCAGGTCACGCTCACTTAAAGAAGGTTGTTGCATCTAACTGTGCGTCGCTATGGGGAATCGGGCAGGCCAGGGAAATTACTGACGCAAGCAGCTCGTCATGATATAGGCAGCCCCAATATTTAATGTATAACATGACCAGATGGCAGGGTGGCTAGCTCGTGAATGAGGTGTTCTATGATTTCTATAAGGAATTATATACTCCCAAGAGTAAGGCCACAACAGCAGAGATGGATAGCTACTTGGCAATGATCCCCACGACACTCTTATCCTCTGGTTGAAATTAAGGAGGCTATTCAAGATCTCCTGAGAGGGAAGGCCCGTGGGTCTGATGGGCTGGCGGCGGAATTCTACAAGGCATTCACAAACTCTCCCCCCAACTGCTCTTGGTGTGGTCGGAGGCCCTGGAGGCCAGGATCTTGCCAGTGTCCATGCGTGAGGCAATAATCATTCTGTTACTCAAGGTCTGGGAAATCTCCAGACGATTGCGGGTCATATCGACCCCTATTGCTTATAAATACTGACGCAAAGGTCTTTGCAAAGAAACTGGCATCTAGACTGAATCCACTAATGCCTCACATGATGCATGAAGACCAGGCAGTTTTTATACTGGGAAGATCAATGGCATCCAATATTGGACGCATGTATAATATAATAGCGCAGATAAGACAAGACAACCAAGGGGTCGCTGTGTTGTTAGATATGCAAAAAGCATTCGACATGGTGTACTGGCCCTTTTTGTTCAGAATGTTGCATAACTACGGGTTTGGCCCCAAACTTATTAAGTGGGTGCCAGTCCTATACGCGCAACAGTACGCTAGAATATACGTGAATGGAGCACTGTCAATAGTACTTGCATTAGAGAGCGGCACTAGGCAGGGGTGCCCCCTGTCTCCCTTGTTATTCGCCTTCGTAACAGAACCGCTGGCCAACCTCATGCAAGCTTGCTATGCGTCTGCTGGGATTCACATTGCGGGACAGGTGGAACTTATTACATCATATGTGGATGACATAATGCTGTATATAAGGGACCCTGGGTATGCGGATGGATGACATAATGCTGTATATAAGGGATCCTGGGAAACATTTGTAGCAGGTATTACCTGTGGTATGCGAGTTCGGTACATACTCTGGCCTGAGATTGAAAAGCAACAAATCAGAGGTCTTCCCGCTGACAGACAGTACACAGCAGCCTGGGGATATCTTTGGGCTGCAGTGGTCACCCCAGAGCATAAGATATCTTGGTATAGAGATTGCACTGTCGGCAGACCTCACCAAATTGCATAACAATGACTCCCTTGTAACTGAAGTCGGCACCAGGCTGGAAAGGTGGAATCACGTCCCGATTTCACTGATGGGGCGGGTCGCGTTATTTAAGATGACCATCCTGCCTACATTTCTCTACTTATTTTGCAATATACCTTTAAGGCTAAGCAGGCTGTTCTTTAATAAAATAGCTCAAATGTGCTCCTCATTTGTCTGCAAAGGACAAATTCGGGTCAAATGGCAGCGACTCACCCTGGCGTATGAGGAAGGGGGCCTATTGGCCCCCGACTTTGTACTTTACTACCTAGCAGCGCAGGCACACTATGCGGCATACTGGCTAGACGAGGGTTCGCAATTATCGCATATGAGGCTGGAGGGGCAGGGGGTGTCTCTGGTAATCCTGATACATCTGATAATGGGAAAAACGGATAAGCGCACTCACCAATTGGGAAAATATACAAATTTCGCAGCCTTCAAGGCAACCTTCGGCGAGTTGAAAGAATTGAGTACTAGTAGTCGTTTTGTATTCTTGTTGGTGATAGGGGCTGCAGTTTATGGTGTTAGCACCGAGGCTGCCCAGTGTTGATAAGTACTGAATCAAAGCAAAAGAACACCTTGTAGTTCCGCGCCCTTAGATTTGTTAAAGTAGGAGGAAAAAAACGTTAAGTGAAGCGGCTTGTTTAAATTTTGTATTTGCACAATTTGCAAAGCAAATTAGATACTTTGTTAATTTCACAAAATTTAAAGTAAAGTCGATGATCTGTCAGTTACAAAAATTTCAAAGAAAAAGTATTCTTGGTTACTCCAGAAATTTCAAGAAAAGAGTTGTTGGAGTTATAAATTGTCAAATTGCATGTTGTCACATGTTTAAATTATAACAGAGACTTTCTTCAAAGTTATAGTGTTAGAAATATTATTTCAAGATTCTAGTGGTAGGAATTGTCTTTTTGTGCCTTTAATATATATTACTTCACATATATTATTGTTAGAAATTGCTTTTAAATCCTTTTGGTGCCCTCAACATGTGTTTCTCCAGATGGTGGTCTGGTTCCTCAGGAGTTTTTTTTTTTTTTTTTTTACAAAAAGAGTTGACAATATAATTCTAGTTGGTTTTGAGTGTGGTCAATGGTGTGAGGTCCAGGTGGCCCTTGCTCCATTGATGGTAACTGTGGTCCAAATGCGAATTTAACTGTAGTGTTAATGGACTCAACTCATATTGATTGTCCTGGTGCAGTGATCTGGGTTGATGTTATGAAATCAAGTCCTTGCTGGGTTTGGGTCCATAGCTGACCTGATAACCTTGCTCTTACTCACCAATTGGACCCGGTAACAGCCACTCAGGTGGCTTGGACCAAACTAACTAGGGGCCCCAGAACCACAGTGTTATACAAGGCTATACCGATTTGGGTATGCCATCTCTGAGCCCAACACTGGATGACCCACTGGCAGCACATTGGGGGTAGGCTAGCACTGTAAGTTTGGGTGACTTATTTCAGGAAGGGGTTTCTGTCACATGGAATTTGATCAAAGCACACATTGGAGACACACCGCTTCGTAGACTTCAGTGCCATTGGATCTGCTCCGCTATGGCTTCGGTGTGGCCTGGGTTCCCGCAGGAGCCGACATCACAGACATGCCTTAACTACCTACTGTCGGCTAACAAGTGGAGTAAGAAAACTGTGTCAGCACTGTATAAGTTGGCGCAAAGTTCTGGAGGGGGAGCAAACCGTGGATATAAGGGGAAAATGGGAAAAAGACTTTGGGGCCAACTTTACAGACTCTCACTGTTCACAAATATGTAAGCTTATGCATTGTTGAACTCTAGGTACAGGCTTATTCATTTCAAGATCCTGAATAGAACATATTTTGCTTTTTATTTTTTATTTTATTGCATCAATTAGTTTCCAAAAAAAACTTTAAATGCATACTGAAACCAAGATTTTCTTACAAAAACATAAAATTACATCAATTATATATAGGGAGGAAAAGTAATAAAGATAAAAAAGTGTAGTTAAGTATCCAGTTTTGTGAAAATTTCTCTCACGAAGTTCAACAGTGCCAAGGTCCTGGATACTTTTCCTCCCCTTCTTAAGATTGTCCACCACTCTTGCAAGGATAGAGTAGTTAGATTTTGGAAGTGCGACCCTAGCCATTTTTCTCTGGGCCTAGATAAGGTAACACAGTTCATCACCAAGTGCTGTAAGGTTTCAGTCTCCTGCCCACAGCAACGACACAACAAACTAGGTTGCACCTCCTTTTTATTTCTTCTCCCTAGAACTTCTCTAGTGTGGAGGAGATTTAAATGGAATTTTAAAAATCGGTCCCTTTCCATGCTTGAGGGAAATTTGTCGAGATACGGGTGCACGGTGCCTCTATGATAATGCTCATCCATGCCCTGGGTTATAGACGAAAAGGCACTAAGTCTGTCCAAGGTGGCTATCCAATCCCAGTCCAGGAGTTTCCACTTTAACGTGTGCGGATTTAGCACAAGGTTTTTAGGTTCCAAGGCTATAAGGTTCATGATTTCTGTGCAGATTGACTGCCACTTGGTTAGAGCCGGGATCAGTTTTCTTATCATGGCTTCATTAATGGCCAAGAAACCACTTCTTTCCTGTGGGTGCAGACATTTACCAAGGAGTGACAATGATTTCCAAGCCATGGATACGTAGAGTGAAGATAAGCCCAGTTCTTTACGGACACTTTCAATTGGGATCGATGACGGTAGACCCAATACTCTTTTCCAAAACAGACCCTCCAACAGTCTCCAAACCTCTGGAATGAGGAAAAAGTTCGCCTCCGCCGCATAGGTCAAAATGGGCGAGACTTTCAGTTTATAGAAGACAATCAGTGGTCTAAGGGAGAAGGAGCAGTATCGCCGTTTAATTAACAGAGCTTGAGAAGCTAAGTTTGTGACTTTACTTCTAAGTCTTTCGATACCCGGACCATCTTGGATATTGTTGTATAAAGTTACCCCAAGGTATACCATGGTTGAGACCACTGGTACCACTTCCCCCGACAAGAACCACCTTAGATTTTTAACGCCCATGATGGGACCTAGCCTCAGGATCTGTGACTTCTTCGGATTTATTCGGAGGCCATTACCTTGTATATACAACTCAAGTGCCTTTAGTTGGCGCTGTAGTCCAACCGCGGTCTGGTCTAATAGCAGGAGGTCGTCCGCAAACAACAACCTTCCCACAGGAGTCCCCGCGATCTTAGGGGGGAAACATCTCACTGCTTCAAAGGCTTCCTGCATGTCGGATATGAAGAGACAAAATACCGCTGGAGCCAACCGACAGCCCTGTTTCAGCCCATTCATGGCCTCCACACTGTTTGAAAGGTTGCCCTGTCTGTCCAGCCTTACTTTAAGGGTTGTCCCAGTGTGCAGTGCTTCCAAGGGTTCTCTTGGGTTGTTCGGACAACCCCATTTCCTCAGTTTTTGCCATAGAATACAACGGTCGACAGAGTCGAACGCCTGTTCCAAATCTATGGACGCAATGTAGATGTTTTTGTAGCTTTTCTCCTTGACCAGGCATTTTAATATATTTATAATAAGAACATTTAGGGATGTCCCTATGCCCTTACGAAAACCTGATTGCCAAGGGTCCAAGTGATTTGTCGACCAACTCCAATCGTTCAGATGTTTCAGGATTAGCGCTGCAAAAATTTTGCCCACGACGTCCAAGAGGGCAATTGGTCTGTAGTTCGTGGGCACAGACCTATCTCCCTTTTTGAAAATCGGCACGATTATGGACGTCGTCCATGATTTGGGTAACTTTTTTAGTCTCATTATATCGTTGAACAATAACAGCATAACTGAGGCCCATTTTTCCGGGTCCTTTTTAAGGATGTCGTTAGTAAGGCCGTCCGGACCTGCAGCTCTTGAGGAGTTTGATTTTTTAAATAGGTCTAGAATGTCTTGTTTTCCAAATTCAATGGCCCAAGATTCGTCGGCTGATAAAGGCATTTGAGGACCACTTTTTATCCCCTTGGAATAAAGATTACGAAAGTGGGTTTCCCATACTGTTGCTGCTATGGGATTCACCATCTTGGAGTCCGGAGGGGTATTTATTTCGTTAATCAATTTCCAAATACCAGTGATGTTTTTAGTAGATAACAGTTCTAGCATTGTCTCACTGTCTTGTTGCACCAGTTGATGTTTATGTTGCGTGATCCAATTCCTGTAGTTGTTTCTGGATTTTTTATACAGGAATAAATCAACTGGTGCACTGGTATTAAGAAATCGCCTCCTGGCTTTTCTTACAGCTTTTTTTTTGTCACTACTTGGTGATCATAAGTGTGCCGAGTACATTGGTGACTACCCCTGGCAGCAGCCTTTGTTCGAAAGATCTTCAGTACTTCAGCATATTCGATCAGTTTCGAACCTTTGTCTTTGATTAAAGAATCCAACACCAGGCTCGTCTCTTTTCTTCCCATACGTAGTCTGTTTCCCCCCGAAGTTATCTCAAGGGGCTGATTTGATAAATGTTTGGCTGGTATAAGGGGGGACTTATCCCAAGCCTCAATTACAAGTTCCAGAATGTTGTGGTCACTCTGGGTCGTGGGGATCACTTTCAACGATGTTAGATTTCCAAAGAGAGTTTCTGATACAAAAATGTAATCCAGCGTGCTCATTTGATTGGCCCGTTTCCAGGTTGGAGCGGCCGATTGGTCGCCCAACAGGTTCCCATTGACCATATGGATATTCCTAGCTGTGAGTTCCTTCTCCATGTTTACTCCTCTTATTATGTTTTTAGAGGCGGTCAAAGGCACAAACTCAATCTTCTTCTGATTCTTATCGTAGCATTCCATATTGAAATCGCCACATAGAAGGATTTCGAGTTTCGGGCACTCAGTCCTAGCATCGTCTATGGCTTTCATAAGGACTTCCATAAATTTGTCTTCTTCTCGTGCTTTGGGACCCCAATATACATTACATATTAGGAGCTGCCAGTCTTGGGTTCGTAGTGAAGATTTTGTCGTAGATGAAATCCTAATGAGTTGGATCCAAGGATTCCTGTTTACTGATGAAAGCACTTTTAAGCCACTGGTGCGCTTTACCCCTACCAGGAGGCCTGCACTTGGTCTCCCTTTCAAGCGCTTTATTGCGGGATTTAAGAGTAGCTCGAACCTATCCAAGAGGGGAAGATCACACAGCCAGGTTTCCTGCAGGCAAAAGACATCGTAGGTTGTCAAGTGTACTAATGAGTTTCCGAGGAGGTGCGATGTTCCAACTCATAATTTTTAACCCTTTTGACACAGGATTGAGTTGGGCACTCCTGGGGCACTGATGGCGTTATGATTTGGCGGATAGGGCCCCTGCTAACCAACTCCAGTCCTCTGAGCTGTTCTCCAGGATCAATCCGGCTTTGTCTGGTTGAGTGCGCACATGGTCTTTTCTGTTGTCCCCCCCTCGTACACCCCTATCGCTCTTACCAACTTTCGCCTGCTGTTCCTTTTTGAGTTCGGTGGAAGAATTTAAGGAGTTGCTTAATGTGTGTTTCGGGTCTTTAGGACTTACACGTTCTAGACTGGTCCCCTCCTCCAACTTCTTTAGCACAAACCCACATAGATTGAGTTTAGGACCCAGCTCCAAAAGTGAAGTTTTGATGTTTCGATCACCTGTGTGAAGAATCACACTATCATGACGCTGTTCGTTGTGAAATTCAATCCAGTCTATGTCCCTAGATTTTAGGTGGTCAGGATAGTCCAGGGATTGCAGGAGTCTCATAACATTTGCCCGATTCATAATCAGATTGTCTTCGTAACCCAGGGTTCTTTCCAGTAGCACTCTGTAGTGTGCTGGGGCGTTGTGTATCTCAGACCCTTTGTGGACAGTCTGGTTAGTGAGTCCTGATACTAGCTTGTTCTCTATATTTTCCGCCCATAAGACTGTTCTTCTAATCCCCTTTATCGTATCCATACGATCTCCTTTGTGGTTATTGACTTCCGAAAATTTCCGGACCAGGAAGTTTCTCCTGTCTTCCAGTGTTACAAAGTCCAGGGGGCTAATTTTCTGCAGAACCATACTTCCTTTTTCCAAGGAGCAGGCCTTGTCTTCTCTCCCAGTGTGCACTCTAGATTCCCACTTGAACTTTTTAACTAAGTCCGCTTTCGGCACCGACAACGTTGGTAATGAGGGCTTTTTAAAGATTACTTGTCGCTCCGCCCGATCTTTAAACATCAGACCCTCCGTCGCCCCTTTGTACTCAACACCTCTGCTTTTGTTTTGTACTTCAGAGTCGTCATCCTCAGTTCCACTTTCTGTATCGGATGTATTAGTTCCCGACTTCTCCTCCCATGAGGTGTTCATGTCCGAGTAAACAGATAAGTCCATAAGGGAAATATCAGTGTTTTCGTTCTCCCTCTCGCTGACCCGCGGGCGATGATGCTCATCTGGGCTCACATTTTGTGAGAGGGCGGGGGAATCACCGATTTTCTTTGATGATCTGTCGTGAATCAATGATTTGGAGGGGAGGGTCAGATTCCTAGGGAGAGTAAGGCCACTAACGATTTTAGATCTCGCTGAAGGTTTCCTTGTATTCAAAGGCCCCTGTCCTGTGGGTTTTTCCGGCAGCATAGGGGTCTTCCCGTAATTTCTTTCTCCTTTCTTGTTTACTTTGAGTTGACCTTTGTCTGAAGGGGAAAGGCCTGTTTTAGGTTTCCTGAAAAGATCAAACACTTTAGTAGTATTAGTTGATTCTGAAGCCTTGGGTGGATCCACTATCACCTGCGGCAAGGTATTTGTTGCAGTGGAGGTCACTGAGCGACCTTCTTTAGGGGCAGGACCACTCTCCTTCATTGCGGGGACAATCGCCCACACGGTATTATCCGTGTTAGTAGAGGCGTCCATGAATTTTAATAGGGGGGTATCTACAAGAGAACTCTTAGGGGACGGTACCACCTGAGGTTTTATAGTTTGTGCTGGGATGTCAAGATCCATCACGGGGCCACCCACTCCCCCATGCAGAAGACTTAGCCTTTCAGATCTCCTTGTTTCTTTTTCCTTTATAATCGGCTCGATGATGCTTTTCAAGATTTCAGTTGTATGTTCATCATTTTTTTCCAGTTTCGACTGGATTGCTGTAACAAAGCCTTCGGTGAAGATCATTTTGGAGTACAGCATAGCAATTGTTGTCGAGTGGTCCCGAAGCTGATCATTTTGCGTCTCTATGAGTTTCATAAAGGAGGCCATTACAAGGGCAAAAGCTGTAACCATTCCGGGATCGATTTGCGGGTGCTTTTTAGAAGAGTCATCTACTTGGGTAGATACCAGGACAGACAGAAGGTCCTCATCTGTGGGTGATGGTTGTCTTCTTTGCCGTTTGCTCGGAAATGGAGCTTGCTGGGGAAAGACTCCTTTGTGGAATCTTTGAGGGGGATCCCCAGATACGATTTTATTTGCTGGGGCAAAATGCCCCCCTCTTGTGTTTAAAAGTGCGCCCTTGCGCTCGGGGGCTGTGGTGTATGACCCCCAAATGTCCGTTTGATGGTGACTCAGCCGTGACGTAGAATAGTCCGGGAAGCGGCCTTGGGGAGTCGCCTTGTTTTGCTGGTCCACACTAGAAAGGTCCGGACAGATTACAGTATTCGCCAAGGAGATCCCAAAGGGTTTCCAACCTTTGTCCGGTCTTTGTGCGTAGGGCTGACCTCCCTTGGACCCATTGAGACTACCAAAGACAAAGGGGTTCGCGTCTAGAGGGGATGTTAACCTTGGGGAACCCATTGCATCATCGGGGGCCGGACCCAAGTCCTTTAGTGCGGGAGGGGTAAAATTTGGAGGGGTCTGTTTGAAAAAGGCCTCCCGCAGAGTTTTATTGGGGGACGGACCTAACAATGGCTCCTTACTCAGTCCCGTTTCTTCCGTGGCCACCGCTCTATTTGGAGTTAAGAAAGTTCCATTTTCTTTGGGTGGCCCCGGAGTTTGTAGAATTTGTGGAGTTTGTAAGGGATGTTGAGGATGTGAATGAGAACTTCTCTTTCCCCTGCACTCGATCCCTTCCCCTCCCCCTCTCCCGTGTTTAGTTGCAAAATGTTTTCGTGTGAAGCTGTGGTGCTTGTAATGGCTACTTCAGGGTAGAGGTCCCCCATTGTCCTGAGTGGAGGAAGTTTGGGGGCGGCGGAGAATAGAACATATCTCTCCCCGGCCGACCTTAGGAAAATGTGCACTTCAACGGAGGATAGATGTCCCAGATGTAATGCATATGTTGTGGACGTGCCAGGCACTGTCAGGATATTGGGACGCA